>NC_139142.1:98742828-99184628 GCF_964270905.1 Leucopleurus acutus | reverse complement strand
CCGTTCCATAAGCCAAATATGTAATAGACAAGAGCTACTCCTTGCTCAACGCAGTGGACTCAACACCCCATATTAAACGTCTAAGAATATACCTGACTAGAAATAATCTTAAAACCTACGGATTTATATGTCTCCGAAAGAGAATCAAGCGTGTGTACAGTGGCATAAACGCAGCAGTGATAGTATTGGTGAGGTTCGGTGAGCAAATGCAGACCCTTTGAAGTCATATTGCATGGTACCCATTCCATGGGTCTCAACTCTCCAGGTTTAAGGGATTCTTCCTTCAGCTAAAACATGCATGTGGAACCCAGAGTATGATCCACCGTGTGATCGGGAAACGTGTTCAAATGTGTCTCGTTTTCGTCCCTGGTACTCGGGTGCAAAATTCCAGATGCTTTACTAACACTCTCCCCACTTGGAGAGTCAGTGCCTTTAACCTCCTGTTTGGCCCAGTTTGTAATTTCTGTGGAAAATGAACAGGAATAGGGAGAACCAAAGAGAGACTAGCTGGAGGTGTCTGGACGGGCAAATTTAACTCTCATTTCCCACGAGGAAGAGGAATTAACCAAAGGCTCAGCGTGCCGTGCAGGAACTACACTAGGGCCTGAAGCAATCCTGCGGTGTTGCGGCCAGCTCACAAGAAAACGAGTTGAAGAAACGAGCTCAGGGGCACTGTAGTTCACAGACCTGCAGAGTTATAAATGACAGCTATCGTCCAAAAATATATTGAAGTAAGGCTGCCAAGATGACTTGAAAGTGGGGCAAAATTGCAGGAAATCGATTTCAGGAGGTACACTGGAATTGCATGTAAAGCATAGGAAAAGAGGCAGAACGTCCACAATGATGCACTTGGCCAAAAAGGGCGTATGCGTTTTTTCCTGAATATATTCAGGAAAAAACGCATACGCCCTTTTTGGCCAACGAAGCAAGCTTGCAAAGGATATCTGCACTGCAATGAAGTCTCACTGCCCCCCGGTCAAAAGGGCCATCTGAAAAAAGTGTAAAATCCAGAAAGGCAGGACAGGCCATGGAGAACTGGGAGCCTTGTTATGCTGATGGGCGGGATGTAAATTGCCAACAGCCACTCTGGAGAAGTGTATGGTGTTTCCTGAAACATCTAAAAAACAAAGCACCAGAGCCTAGGGCACTTCCACTTATGGTCCTATAGCTTAGGGAAATTAAAATCAAAAAGACACAGTCACCACAAAGTTTGGGACGGCTCTGTTTACAAGAACCTCATTTACGGTACAAGTTCAATATCACAGAAAGCGAAAAATGGATAAAGAAGTTGTGGTACTTACGTACAATGCAATATCACTCAGCAATGAAATCTATGTCATCAGGCCCGTAGCAGCATAATGAGTGGATTCAGGTATGATGATTCTAAGTGAAATAAGTCACACAGAAAAAGAAACACCATAAGATATCACTACTACACGGAAGGTAAACTTGGCTACACAAGAACTGAATTACAAAACAGAACAGGTTCTCAAATGTAGAAAACCTACTTATGCTTGATTGAGGGGAAAGGTGAGTTGGGGTGCTGCATGAAACCAGAGATTGAAATTAGCACAGATACCGTTCCATAAGCCAAATATGTAATAGACAAGAGCTACTCCTTGCTAAACGAAGTGTACTCAACACCCCATATTAAACGCCTAAGAATACACCTGACTAGTAAGAATCTTAAAACCTGTGGATTTATATGTCTCCGAAAGAGAATCAAGCGTGTGTACGGCGGCATAAACGCAGCAGTGATAGGATTGGTGAGGTTCGGTGAGCAAATGCAGACCCTTTGAAGTCATATTGCATGGTACCCATTCCATGGGTCTCAACTCTCCAGGTTTAAGGGATTCTTCCTTCAGCTAAAACATGCATGTGGAACCCAGAGTATGATCCACCGTGTGATCGGGAAACGTGTTCAAATGTGTCTCAGTTTTCGTCCCCTGGTACTCGGGTGCAACATTCAAGACGCTTTACTAACACTCTCCCCACTTGGAGAGCCAGTGCCTTTAAACTCCTGTTTGGCCCAGTTTGCAATTTCTGCGGAAAATGTACAGGAATAGGGAGAACCAATGAGAGACTAGCTGGAGGTGTCTGGACGGGCAAATTTAACTCTCATTTCCCACCAGGAAGAGGAATTAACCAAAGGTTCAGCGTGCCGTGCCGGAACCACACTAGGGCCTGAAGCAATCCTGCGGTGTTGCGGCCAGCTCACAAGAAAGCGAGTTGAAGAAAGGAGCTCCGGGGCACAGTAATTCACAAACCTGCAGAGTTATAAATGACAGCTATCGTCCAAAAATATATTGAAGTAAGGCTGCCAAGAGGACTTGAAAGCGGGGCAGAATTGCAGGAAACCGATTTCAGGAGGTAGACGGGAATTGCATGTAAAGCATAGGAAAAGAGGCAGAACGTCCACAATGATGCACTTGGCCAAAAAGGGCGTATGCGTTTTTTCCTGAATATATTCAGGAAAAAACGCATACGCCCTTTTTGGCCAACCAAGCAAGCTTGCAAAGGAAATCTGCACTACAATGAAGTCTCACTGCCCCCCGGTCAAAAGGGCCATTTGAAAAAAGTGTAAAATCCAGAAAGGCAAGACAGGACATGGAGAATTAGGAGCCTTGTTATGCTGATGGGCGGGATGTAAATTGCCAACAGCCACTCTGGAGAAGTGTATGGTGTTTCCTGAAACATCTAAAAAACAAAGCAACAGAGCCTAGGGCACTTCCACTTATGGTCCTATAGCTTAGGGAAATGAAAATCAAAAAGACACAGCCACCCCAAAGTTTGGGATGGCCCTGTTTACAAGAACCTTGTTTACGGTACAAGTTCAATATCACAGAAAGCGAAAAATGGATAAAGAAGTTGTGGTACTTACGTACAATGCAATATCACTCAGCAATGAAATCTATTTCATCAGGCCCGTAGCAGCATAATGAGTGGATTAAGGTACGATGATTTTAAGTGAAAAGAGTCACACAGAAAAAGAAACATCATAAGATATCACTACTACACGGAATGTAAACTTGGCTACACAGGAACTGAATTACAAAACAGAACAGGGTCTCAAATGTAGAAAACCAACTTACGCTAGCTTAAGGGGAAAGGTGAGTTGGGGTGCTGCATGAAACCAGAGATTGAAATTAGCACAGATACCGTTCCATAAGCCAAATATGTAATAGACAAGAGCTACTCCTTGCTCAACGAAGTGGACTCAACACCCCATATTAAACGCCTAACAATATACCTGACTAGAAATAATCTTAAAACCTACGGATTTATATGTCTCCGAAAGACAATCAAGCATGTGTACAGCGGCATAAACGCAGCAGTGATAGGATTGGTGAGGTTCGGTGAGCAAATGCAGACCCTTTGAAGTCATATTGCATGGTACCCATTCCATGGGTCTCAACTCTCCAGGTTTAAGGGATTCTTCCTTCAGCTAAAACATGCATGTGGAACCCAGAGTATGATCCACCGTGTGATCGGGAAACGTGTTCAAATGTGTCTCAGTTTTTGTCCCCTGGTACTCGGGTGCAACACTCCAGACGCTTTACTAACACTCTCCCCACTTGGAGAGTCAGTGCCTTTAACCTCCTGTATGGCCCAGTTTGCAATTTCTGTGGAAAATGTACAGGAATAGGGAGAACCAATTAGAAACTAGCTGGAGGTGTCTGGACGGGCAAATTTAACTCTCATTTCCCACCAGGAAGAGGAATTAACCAAAGGCTCAGCATGCCGTGCCGGAACCACACTAGGGCCTGAAGCAATCCTGCGGTGTTGCGGCCAGCTCACAAGAAAGCGAGTTGAAGAAAGGAGCTGAGGGGCACTGTAATTCACAAACCTGCAGAGTTATAAATGACAGCTATCGTCCAAAAATATATTGAAGTAAGGCTGCCAAGAGGACTTGAAAGCGGGGCAGAATTGCAGGAAACCGATTTCAGGAGGTAGACGGGAATTGCATGTAAAGCATAGGAAAAGAGGCAGAACGTCCACAATGATGCACTTGGCCAAAAAGGGCGTATGTGTTCTTTCCTGAATATATTCAGGAAAAAACGCATATGCCCTTTTTGGCCAACCAAGCAGGCTTGCAAAGGAAATCTACACTACAATGAAGTCTCACTGCCCCGCGGTCAAAAGGGCCATCTGAAAAAATTGTAATATCCAGAAAGGCAGGACAGGGCATGGAGAACTGGGAGCCTTGTTATGCTGATGGGCGGGATGTAAATTGCCAACAGCCACTCTGGAGAAGTGTATGGTTTTTTCTGAAACATCTAAAAAACAAAGCAACAGAGCCTAGGGCACTTCCACTTATGGTCCTATAGCTTAGGGAAATTAAAATCAAAAAGACACAGCCTCCCCAAACTTTGGGACAGCTCTGTTTACAAGAACCTCGTTTACGGTACAAGTTCAATATCACAGAAAGCGAAAAATGGATACAGAAGTTGTGGTACTTACGTACAATGCAATATCACTCAGCAATGAAATCTATGTCATCAGGCCCGTAGCAGCATAATGAGTGGATTCAGGTACGATGACTCTAAGTGAAATAAGTCACACAGAAAAAGAAACATCATAAGATATCACCAATACACGGAATGTAAACTTGGCTACACAGGAACTGAATTACAAAACAGAACAGGGTCTCAAATGTAGAAAACCAACTTACGCTAGCTTAAGGGGAAAGGTGAGTTGGGGTGCTGCATGAAACCAGAGATTGAAATTAGCACAGATACCGTTCCATAAGCCAAATATGTAATAGACAAGAGCTACTCCTTGCTCAACGAAGTGGACTCAACATCCCATATTAAAAGCCTAACAATATACCTGACTAGAAATAATCTTAAAACCTACGGATTTATATGCCTCCGAAAGACAATCAAGTGTGTGTACAGCGGCATAAACGCAGCAGTGATAGGATTGGTGAGGTTCGGTGAGCAAATGCAGACCCTTTGAAGTCATATTGCATGGTACCCATTCCATGGGTCTCAACTCTCCAGGTTTAAGGGATTCTTCCTTCAGCTAAAACATGCATGTGGAACCCAGAGTATGATCCACCGTGTGATCGGGAAACGTGTTCAAATGTGTCTCAGTTTTCGTCCCCTGGTACTCGGATGCAACATTCCAGATGCTTTACTAACACTCTCCCCACTTGGAGAGTCAGTGCCTTTAACCTCCTGTTTGGCCCAGTTTGCAATTTCTGCGGAAAATGTACAGGAATAGGGAGAACCAATGAGAGACTAGCTGGGGGTGTCTGGACGGGCAAATTTAACTCTCATTTCCCACCAGGAAGAGGAATTAACCAAAGGCTCAGCATGCCGTGCCGGAACCACACTAGGGCCTGAAGCAATCCTGCGGTGTTGCGGCCAGCTCACAAGAAAGCGAGTTGAAGAAAGGAGCTCAGGGGCACTGTAATTCACAAACCTGCAGAGTTATAAATGACAGCTATCGTCCAAAAATATATTGAAGTAAGGCTGCCAAGAGGACTTGAAAGCGGGGCAGAATTGCAGGAAACCGATTTCAGGAGGTAGACGGGAATTGCATGTAAAGCATAGGAAAAGAGGCAGAAAGTCCACAATGATGCACTTGGCCAAAAAGGGCGTATGCGTTTTTTCCTGAATATATTCAGGAAAAAACGCATACGCCCTTTTTGGCCAACCAAGCAAGCTTGCAAAGGAAATCTGCACTACAATGAAGTCTCACTGCCCCCCGGTCAAAAGGGCCATCTGAAAAAAGTGTAAAATCCAGAAAGGCAGGACAGGCCATGGAGAACTGGGAGCTTTGTTATGCTGATGGGCGGGATGTAAATTGCCAACAGCCACTCTGGAGAAGTGCATGGTGTTTCCTGAAACATCTAAAAAACAAAGCAACAGAGCCTAGGGCACTTCCACTTATGGTCCTATAGCTTAGGGAAATTAAACTCAAAAAGACACAGCCACCCCAAAGTTTGGGACGGCAATGTTTACAAGAACCACGTTTGTGGTACAGGTTCAATATCGCAGAAAGCGAAAAATGGATAAAGAAGTTGTGGTACTTACGTACAATGCAATATCACTCAGCAATGAAATCTATGTCATCAGGCCCGTAGCAGCATAATGAGTGGATTCAGGTACGATGATTCTAAGTGAAATAAGTCACACAGAAAAATAAACATCATAAGATATCACTAACACACAGAATGTAAACTTGGCTACACAGGAACTGAATTACAAAACAGAACAGGGTCTCAAATGTAGAAAACCAACTTATGCTTGCTTAAGGGGAATGGTGAGTTGGGGGGCTGCATGAAACCAGAGATTGAAATTGGCACAGATACCGTTCCATAAGCCAAATATGTAATAGACCAGAGCTACTCCTTGCTCAACGAAGTGGACTCAACACACCATATTAAACGCCTAAGAATATACCTGACTAGTAAGAATCTTAAAACCTATGGATTTATATGTCTCCGAAAGAGAACCAAGTGTGTGTACAGCGGAATAAGCGCAGCAATAATAGGATTGGTGAGGTTCGGTGAGCAAATGCAGACCCTTTGAAGTCATATTGCATGGTACCATTCCATGGGTCGCAACTCTCCAGGTTTAAGAGATTCTTCCTTCAGCTAAAACATGCATGTGGAACCCAGAGTATGATCCACCGCGTGATCGGGAAACGTGTTCAAATGTGTCTCAGTTTTCGTCCCCTGGTACTCGGGTGCAACATTCCAGACGCTTTACTAACACTCTCCCCACTTGGAGAGTCAGTGCCTTTAACCTCCTGTTTGGCCCAGTTTCCAATTTCTGCGGAAAATGAACAGGAATAGGGAGAACCAATGAGAGACTAGGTGGAGGTGTCTGGACGGGCAAATTTAACTCTCATTTCCCACCAGGAAGAGGAATTAACCAAAGGCTCAGCGTGCCATGCCAGAACCAAACTAGGGCTTGAAGCAATCCTGCGGTGTTGTGGCCAGCTCACAAGAAAGCGAGTTGAAGAAAGGAGCTCAGGGGCACTGTAATTCACAAACCTGCAGAGTTATAAATGACAGCTATCTTCCAAAAATATATTGAAGTAAGGCAGCCAAGAGGAGTTGAACGCGGGGCAGAATTGCAGGAAACCGATTTCAGGAGGTACACTGGAATTGCATGTAAAGCATAGGAAAAGAGGCAAAACGTCGACAATGATACACTTGGCCAAAAAGGGCATATGCGTTTTTTTCCTGAATATATTCAGGAAAAAACGCATACGCCCTTTTTGGCCAACCAAGCAAGCTTGCAAAGGAAATCTGCACTACAATGAAGTCTCACTGCCCCCCAGTCAAACGGACCATCTGAAAAAGTCTAAAATCCAGAAAGGCAGGACAGGCCATGGAGAACTGGGAGCCTTGTTATGCTGATGGGCGGGATGTAAATTGCCATCAGCCACTCTGGAGAAGTGTATGGTGTTTCCTGAAACATCCAAAAAACAAAGCAACAGAGCCTAGGGCACTTCCACTTATGGTCCTATAGCTTAGGGAAATTAAAATAAAAAAGACACAGCCACCCCAAAGTTTGGGACGGCTCTGTTTACAAGAACCTCATTTACCGTACAAGTTCAATATCACAGAAAGTGAAAAATGGATAAAGAATTTGTGGTACTTACGTACAATGCAATATCACTCAGCAATGAAATCTATGTCATCAGGCCCGTAGCAGCATAATGAGTGGATTCAGGTACGATGATTCTAAGTGAAATAAGTCACACAGAAAAAGAAACATCATAAGATATCACTAATACACGGAATGTAAACTTGGCTACACAAGAACTGAATTACAAAACAGAACAGGGTGTCAAATGTAGAAAACCAACTTATGCTTGCTTAAGGGGAAAGGTGAGTTGGGGTGCTTCATAAAACCAGAGATTGAAATTAGCACAGATACCGTTCCATAAGCCAAATATGTAATAGACAAGAGCTACTCCTTGCTCAACGAAGTGGACTCAACACCCCATATTAAACGCCTAACAATATACCTGACTAGTAAGAATCTTAAAACCTATGGATTTATATGTCTCCGAAAGAGAATCAAGCGTGTGTACAGCGGCATAAACGCAGCAGCGATAGGATTGGTGAGGTTCGGTGAGCAAATGCAGACCCTTTGAAGTCATATTGCATGGTACCCATTCCATGGGTCTCAACTCTTCATGGTTAAGGGATTCTTCCTTCAGCTAAAACATGCATGTGGAACCCAGAGTATGATCCACCGTGTGATCGGAAAACGCGTTCAAATGTGTCTCAGTTTTCGTCCCCTGGTACTCGGGTGCAACATTCCAGACGCTTTACTAACACTCTCCCCACTTGGAGAGTCAGTGCCTTTAACCTCCTGTTTGGCCCAGTTTGCAATTTCTGTGGAAAATGAACAGGAATATGGAGAACCAAAGAGAGACTAGCTGGAGGTGTCTGGACGGGCAAATTTAACTCTCATTTCCCACTAGAAAGAGGAATTAACCAAAGGCTCAGCATGCCATGCCGTAACCAAACTAGGGCCTGAAGCAATCCTGCGGTGTTGCGGCCAGCTCACAAGAAAGCGAGTTGAAGAAAGGAGCTCAGGGGCACTGTAATTCACAAACCTGCAGAGTTAAAAATGACAGCTATCTTCCAAAAATATATTGAAGTGAGGCTGCCAAGAGGACTTCAAAGCGGGGCAGAATTGCAGGAAACCAATTTCAGGAGGTAGACAGGAATTGCATGTAAAGCATAGGAAAAGAGGCAGAACGTCCACAATGATCCACTTGGCCAAAAAGGGCGTATGCGTTTTTTCCTGAATATATTCAGGAAAAAACGCATACACACTGTTTGGCCAACCAAGCAAGCTTGCAAAGGAAATCTGCACTACAATGAAGTCTCACTGCCCCCCAGTCAAACGGACCATCTGAAAAAGTTTAAAATCCAGAAAGGCAGGACAGGCCATGGAGAACTGGGAGCCTTGTTATGCTGATGGGCGGGATGTAAATTGCCAGCAGCCACTCTGGAGAAGTGTATGGTGTTTCCTGAAACATCCAAAAAACAAAGCAACAGAGCCTAGGGCACTTCCACTTATGGTCCTATAGCTTAGGGAAATTAAAATAAAAAAGACACATCCACCCCAAAGTTTGGGACGGCTCTGTTTACAAGAACCTCATTTACCGTACAAGTTCAATATCACAGAAAGCGAAAAATGGATAAAGAATTTGTGGTACTTACGTACAATGCAATATCACTCAGCAATGAAATCAATGTCATCAGGCCCGTAGCAGCATAATGAGTGGATTCAGGTACGATGATTCTAAGTGAAATAAGTCACACAGAAAAAGAAACATCATAAGATATCACTACTACACGGAATGTAAACTTGGCTACACAGGAAGTGAATTACAAAACAGAACAGTGTCTCAGATGTAGAAAACCAACTTATGCTTGCTTAAGGGGAAAGGTGAGTTGGGGTGCAGCATAAAACCACACATTGAAATTAGCACAGATACCGTTCCATAAGCCAAATATGTAATAGACAAGAGCTACTCCTTGCTCAACGAAGTGGACTCAACACCCCATATTAAACGCCTAAGAATATACCTGACTAGTAATAATCTTAAAACCTTTGGATTCATATGTCTCCGAAAGAGAATCAGCGTCTGTACAGCAGCATAAACGCAGCAGTGATAGGATTGGTGAGGTTCGGTGAGCAAATGCAGATCCTTTGAAGTCATATTGCATGGTACCCATTCCATGGGTCTCAACTCTCCAGGTTTAAGGGATTCTTCCTTCAGCTAAAACATGCATGTGGAACGGAGTGTATGATCCACCGTGTGATCGGGAAACGTGTTCAAATGTGTCTCAGTTTTCGTCCCCTGGTACTCGGGTGCAACATTCCAGACACTTTACTAACACTCTCCCCACTTGGAGAGTCAGTGCCTTTAACCTCCTGTTTGGCCCAGTTTGCAATTTCTGTGGAAGATGAACAGGAATAGGGAGAACCAATGAGAGACTAGGTGGAGGTGTCCGGACGCGCAAATTTAACTCTAATTTCCCATCAGGAAGAGGAATTAACCAAAGGCTCAGCGTGCCATGCCGGAACCAAACAAGGGCCTGAAGCAATCCTGCGGTGTTGCGGCCAGCTCACAAGAAAGCGAGTTGAAGAAAGGAGCTCAGGGGCACTGTAATTCACAAACCTGCAGAGTTATAATTGATAGCTATCGTCCAAAAATATATTGAAGTAAGGCTGCCAAGAGGACTTGAAAGCGGGGCAGAATTGCAGGAAACCGATTTCAGGAGGTAGACAGGAATTGCATGTAACGCATAGGAAAAGAGGCAGAATGTCCACAATGATGCTCTTGGCCAAAAAGGGCGTATGCTTTTCCTGAATATATTCAGGAAAAAACGCATACGCCCTTTTTGGCCAAACAAGCAAGCTTGCAAAGAAAATCTGCACTACAATGAAGTCTCACTGCCCCCCGGTCAAAAGGGCCATCTGAAAAAATTGTAAAATCCAGAAATGCAGGACAGGCCATGGAGAACTGGGAGCCTTGTTATGCTGATGATCGGGATGTGAATTGCCAGCAGCCACTCTGGAGAAGTGTATGGTGTTTCCTGAAACATCCAAAAAACAAAGCAACAGAGCCTAGGGCACTTCCACTTATGATCCTATAGCTTAGGGAAATTAAAATCAAAAGACACAGCCACCCCAAAGTTTGGGACGGCTCTGTTTACAAGAACCTCGTTTACGGTACAAGTTCAATATCACAGAAAGCGAAAAATGGATAAAGAAGTTGTGGTACTTACGTACAATGCAATATCACTCAGCAATGAAATCTATGTCATCAGGCCCGTAGTAGCATAGTGAGTGGATTCAGGTACGAGTATTCTAAGTGAAATAAGTCACACAGAAAAAGAAACATCATAAGATATCCCTAATACACGGAATGTAAACTTGGCTACACAGGAACTGAATTACAAAACAGAACAGGGTCTCAAATGTAGAAAACCAACTTATGCTTGCTTAAGGGGAAAGGTGAGTTGGGGTGCTGCATGAAACCAGAGATTGAAATTAGCACAGATACCGTTCCATAAGCCAAATATGTAATAGACAAGAGCTACTCCTTGCTCAACGAAGTGGACTCAACACCCCATATTAAACGCCTAAGAATATACCTGACTAGTAATAATCTTAAAACCTTTGGATTTATATGTCTCCGAAAGAGAATCAAGCGTCTGTACAGCAGCATAAACGCAGCAGTGATAGGATTGGTGAGGTTCGGTGAGCAAATGCAGATCCTTTGAAGTCATATTGCATGGTACCCATTCCATGGGTCTCAACTCTCCAGGTTTAAGGGATTCTTCCTTCAGCTAAAACATGCATGTGGAACGGAGTGTATGATCCACCGTGTGATCGGGAAACGTGTTCAAATGTGTCTCAGTTTTCGTCCCCTGGTACTCGGGTGCAACATTCCAGACGCTTTACTAACACTCTCCCCACTTGGAGAGTCAGTGCCTTTAACCTCCTGTTTGGCCCAGTTTGCAATTTCTTCGGAATATGAACAGGAATAAGGAGAAGCAATGGGAGACTATCTGTAGGTGTCTGGACGGGCAAATTTAACTCTCATTTCCCACCAGGAAGATAAATGAACCAAAGGCTCCGCGTGCCATGCTGGAACTAGATTAGGGCCTGAGGAGATCCTGCGGTGTTGCGGCCAGCTCACAAGAAAGCGAGTTGAAGAAAGGAGCTCAGGGGCACTGTAATTCAGAAACCTGCGGAGTTATAAATGACAGCTATCATCCAAAATTATACTGAAGTAAGGCTGCGAAGAGGACTTGAATGCGGGGCAGAATTGCTGGAAACTGATTTCAGAACGTACACGGGAGTAGCTCTTAAAGCATAGGAAAAGAGACAGAACTTGGAAAATAATGCACTTGGCAAAAAAGGGCATATGTGTTTTATCCAGAGCTCTCATACCTGAGGGGAGGAGATTCCCAGCAGGCTCCAACTGCCACCTGAGGGCTCACATTGCCAAGGCAACGTGAGCATGCCAGGCAGGAGTTACCTCACAGCAGAGGTCCCACCTCACAGAAGGGTGAGAAACCCAGCCAACATCAGACTCTCACCAGAGGGCCCACATCACCAAGGGGATGGGAACCAGGCAGGAGTGTCTTCACATCAGTGGGGCCACATCATCAAAAGCTGAGGTACTCAGCACATGTGTCCTCAAACCAGAGGACCCACATCACCAAGGACCTCGGAGTGAGGCAGGCAGGAGTAGCCTCACAACACTGGGCCCATAGAATAAAGAAGTGAGGAATCCAGCAGTTGGAACCTCCCAGCAGGCGGCCCAGAGCACCGAGGCCATGGGATCCAGGCCACAGTGAACTCACAGAAGAGGGCCCATGTCATGAAACTGAGCAACCCAGCCATTGGGACCTCAGAGCAGGAGGCCCACATCCCCATGGGGATGGAATTCTGGTAGGAGTGTCCTCGCACCACTGAGAACGTATCAGAAAATTTTGGGCGACCAGCAGTTAGGGCCTGACGCCAGAGGACCCTCATCACCAAGGGAAGGAGGCTCCCAGCAGGCTCCAACTGCCACCAGAGGGCTGACGTCGCCAAGGCGATGTGTGCCAACCAGGCACGAATGACCTCACAGCAGAGGGCCCACCTCAGAGAAGTGTGACGAACCCAGTCAGGATCAGACTCGCACCAGAGGGCCCACATCACCAAATGGATTGGAACCAGGCAGGAGTGTCCTCACATGAGTAGGGCCACATCATCTAAAGGTGAGGAACCCAGAACATGTGGCTTCAAACCATAGGACACCCATCACCAAGGGGCTGGGAGTGAGGCAGGCAGGAGGAGCCTCATAACAGAGGGCCCAAAAATAAGAAAGGTGAGGAATCCAGCAGTTGGAACCTCCCAGCAGGCGGCCCAGAGCACAGAGGCTAGAGGAACCAGGCCAGAGTGAACTAACACCAGACAGCCCACATCATGAAACTGTGAGCAACCCAGACATTGGGACCTCAGAGCAGAAGGCCCACATCCCCATGGTGATGGGAACATGACAGGAGTGTCCTGGCATCACTGGGCTCACATCAGAAAACGTGGGGTGCTCAGAAGTTAGGGCCTGACGCTAGAGGGCACTCATCACCGAGAGGAGGAGGCTCCCAGCAGGCTCCAGCTGCCACCAGAGGGCCAACGTCGCCAAGGTGATGTGTGCCAGCCTGGCAGGAGTGACCTCACAGCAGAGGGCCCACCTCACAGAAGGGTGAGGAACACAGCCAGGATCAGACTCTCACCAGAGGGCCCACATCACCAAGGGGATGGGAACCAGGCAGGAGTGTCCCCACACCAGTGGGACAACATCATCGAAAGGTGAGGATCCCAGCACATGTGTCCTCAAACCAGAGGAACCACATCACCAAGGGGTTCGGAATGAGGCTGGCAGGACTGGCCTCACAACACAGGGTCCATAGAATATAAAAGTTGAGGAATCCAGCAGTTGGAACCTCCCAGCAAGTGGCCCAGAGCACCGAGGCTATGGGATCCAGGCCGCAGTGAACTCACAGCAGAGGGCCCACATCATGAACCTGTGAGCAGCCCAGCTGT
Source organism: Leucopleurus acutus (assembly GCF_964270905.1). Classification (NCBI taxonomy): domain Eukaryota; kingdom Metazoa; phylum Chordata; class Mammalia; order Artiodactyla; family Delphinidae; genus Leucopleurus; species Leucopleurus acutus. The sequence continues at coordinate 99,171,042 of NC_139142.1, read as the reverse complement.
TGGGACCTCAGAACAGAAGGCCCACATCCCCATTGGGATGGGAACCTGGCAGGAGTGGCTTTGCACCACTTAGCACATATCAGAAAATGTTAGGAGCCCAGCAGTTAGGGCCTGACGCCAGGGGGCCCTCATAACTGAGGGGAGGAGACTCCCAGCAGGTTCCAACTGCCAACAGAGGGCCCACGTCTACAAGGTGGCATGCGCCAGCCAGGCAGTAGTGACCTCACAGCAGAGGGCCTATCTCACAGAAGGGTGAGGAACCGAGGCAGGATGAGACTCTCACCAGAGGGCCCACAACACCAAGGGGCTGGGAACCAGTCAGGACTGTCCTCCCACCAGTGGGGCCACATCATCGAAAGGTGAGGAACCCAGCACATGTGGCCTCATATCAGAGGACATACATCACAAAGGGGATGGGAGTGAGGCAGGTAGGAGTAGCCTAAAAACAGAGGGCCCAAAGAATAAAAAAAGTGAGGAATCCAGCATTTGGAACCTCCCAGCAGGCGGCCGAGAGCACAGAAGCTATGGGATGCAGGCAGGAGTGAACTAACAGCAGAGAGCCCACATCATGAAACTGTGAGCAACCCAGGCATTGGGACCTCAGAGCAGAAAGCCCACATCCCCATGGGGATGGGAACCTGACAGGAGTGTCCTGGCATCACTGGGCTCACATCAGAAAACGTGGGGAGCCCAGCAGTTAGAGCCTGATGCTAGAGGGCCGTCATCACCGAGGGCAGGAGGCTCCCAGCAGGTTCCATGTGCCCACAGAGGGCCCACGTCGCCAAGGTGATGTGTGCAAGTCAGGCAGGATTGACCTCACAGCAGAGGGCCTACCTCACAGAAGAGTGAGGAACCCAGCCAGGATAAGACTGTCACCAGAAGGCCCACATCACCAAGGGGATGGGAACCAGGCAGGAGTGTCCTCACACCAGTGGGGCCACATCATTGAAAGTTGCCTAACCCAGCACATGTGGCCTCAAACCAGAAGACCCACATCACGAAGGGGTTGCGAGTGAGGCAGGCAGGAGGAGCATCACAACACAGGACCCATAGAATACAAAAGTTGAGGAATCGAGCAGTTGGAACCTCCCAGCAGGCAGCCAAGACCACAGAGGCTATGGGATCCAGGCCACAGTGAACTAACACCAGAGAGCCCACATCATGAAATTGTGATCAACCCAGCCGTTGGAACCTCAGAGCAGAAGGCCCACATCCCCATGGGGATGGGAACCTAAGAGGAGTGCTTGAGCAACACTGGGCTCACTAAGAAAAGTTGGGGAGCCCAGCAGTTAGGGCCTGACGTCAGAGGGCCCTCATCACAGAGCTGAGGAGGCTCCCAGCAGGGTCCAATTGCCACCAGAGGGCTCATGTCAACAAGGCGAGGTGAGCAACCCAGGCAAGAGTTACCTGATAGTAGAGGGCCCACCTCACAGATGGGTGAGGAACCCAGCCAGGATCAGACTCTCACCAGAGGGCCCACATCACAAAGGGGATGGGACCCAGTCAGGATTATCCTCACACCAGTGGGGCCTCATCATCTTAAGGTGAGGAACCCAGCACATGTGTCCTCAAACCAGAGGACCCACATCACCAAGGGCCTTGGAGTGAGGCAGGCAGGAGTAGCCTCACAACACAGGGCACATAATATAAAAAACGTGAGAATTCCAGCATTTAGACCTTCCAGCAGGCGGCCCAGAACACCGAGGCTATGGGATCCAGGCCACAGTGAACTCACAGCAGAGGGCCCACATCACAAAACTGTGAGCAACCCAGGAGTTGAGACCTCAGCGCAGAAGGCCCATATCGCCATGGGGATGGGAACCTGGCAAGAGTCTCCTCACTCACTTGGCACACATCAGAAAATGTGGGGAGCCCAGCAGTTATGGCCTAAGGCAAGAGGGCCCTCATCACCGAGGGGAGGAGGATCCCAGCACACTCCAACTGCCACCAGAGGGCCCACGTCGCCAAGGTGACCTGTGCCAGACAGGCATGATTGACCTCACAGCAGAGGGCCCACCTCACAGAAGGGTGAGGAACCCAGCCAGGATCAGACTCTCACCTGAGGGCCCACATCAGCAAGGGGATGGGAACCAGTCAGGACTGTCTTCCCTCCAGTGGGGTCACATCATCGAAAGGTGCGGAACCCAGCACATGTGGCCTCAAATCAGAGGACACATATCACAAAGGGAACGGGAGTGAGGCAGGCAGGAGTAGCCTAAAAACAGAGGGCCCAAAGAATAAGAAAGGTGAGGAATCCAGCAGTTGGAACCTCCCAGCAGGCGGTCCAGAGCACAGAAGCTATGGGATGCAGGCAGGAGTGAACTAACAGCAGAGAGCCCACATCATGAAACTGTGAGCAACCCAGGCTTTGGGACCTCAGAGCAGAAGGCCCACACCCCAATGGGGATGTGAACCTGGCTGGAGTGTCCTCGCACCACTGGGCACACATCACAAAATGTGGGGAGCCCAGCAGTTAGAGCCTGATGCTAGAGGGCCGTCATCACCGAGGAGAGGAGGCTCCCAGCAGGCTCCAAGTGCCACCAGAGGGCTCATGTCCACAAGGTGACGTGTGCCAGCCAGGCAGGAGTGACCTCACATCAGACGGCCCACCTCACAGATGGGTGAGGAACCCAGCCAGGATCAGACTCTCAACAGAGGGCCCACATCACCAAGGGGTTGTGAACCAGGCAGGAGTCTCCTAAGACCATTGGTCCCACATCATCGAAAGGTGAGGAACCCAGCACATGTGGCCTCAAACCAGACGACACACATCACGAAGGGGCTGGGAGTGAGGCAGGCAGGAGGATCCTCACAACAGAGGGCCCAAAAATTTAAAAAAGTGAGGAATCCAGCAGTTGGAACCTCCCAGCAGGCAGCCAAGAGCACAGAGGCTATGGGATCCAGGCTTCTGTGAACTAACACCAGAGAGCCCACATCATGAAAATGTGAACAACCCAGCCGTTGGGACCTCAGAGCAGAAGGCCCACATCCCCATGGAGATGGGATCCTAAGAGGAGTGCCAAAGCATCACTGGGCTCACTAAGAAAAGTTGGTGAGCCCAGCAGTCAGGGCCTGATGCAAGAGGGCCCTCATCACCGGGGGGAAGAGATTCCCAGCACGCTCCAACTGCCACCACACGGCTGACTTCACCAAGGCAATGTGTGCCAGCCATGCAGGAGTGACCTATCAGCAGAGGGTCTCCCTCACAGGTGGGTGAGGAACAAAGCCAGGAACAGACTCTCACCAGGGGGTCCACATAACCACGTGGATGAGAACCAAGCAGGAGTGTCCTCACACTAGTGGGGCCACATCATCGAAAGGTGAGGAACCCAGCAAAAGTGGCCACAAACCAGAGGACCCACATCACCAAGGGGTTGAGAGTGAGGTAGGTGTCTGGACGGGCATATTTAACACTCATTTCCCACCAGGAAGAGGAATTAACCAAAGGCTCAGCGTGCCCTGCCAGAAGCAGATTAGGGCCTGAAGCAGTCTTGCGGGTTTGCGGCCAGCTCACAAGAAAGCGAGTTGAAGAAAGGAGCTCAGGGGCCCTGTAATTCACAAACCTGCAGAGTTATAAATGACAGATAACGTCCAAAAATATATTGAAGTAAGGCTGCGAAGAGGACTTGAAAGCGGGGCAGAATTGCAGGAAACCGATTTCAGGAGGTAGACTGGATTTGCATTTAAAGCATAGGAAAAGAGGCAGAACATCGACAATGATGCACTTGGCAACAAAGGGCGTATGAGTTTGTTCCTGAATATATTCAGGAACAAACACATACGCCCTTTTTGGCAAACCAAGCAAGCTTGCAATGGAAATCCGAACTACTATGAAGTGTCACTTCCCCCCGGTCTAAAGGGCCATCTGAGAAAAGTGTAAAATCCAGAAAGGCAAGACAGGCCATGGGGAAAAAGGAGCCTTGTTATGCTGATGGGCGGGATGTACATTGCCAACAGCCACTCTGGAGAAGTGTATGGTGTTTCCTGATACATCTGAAAAACAAAGCAACAGAGTCTAGGGCATTTCCACTTATGGTCCTATAGCTTAGGGAAATTAAAATCAAAAAGACACAGCCACCCCAAAATTTACAACGGCTCTGTTTACAGGAGCCTCTTCTACAGTACAAGTTAAATATCCCAGAGAACAAATAATTGATAAAGAAGTTGCGGTACTTATGTACAACAGAATACCACTCAGCAATGAAATCTGTGTCACCAGGCCTGTACCAGCATAATGAGTGGATTGAGGCATGATGATTCTAAGTGAAATAAGTCACACAGAAAAAGAAACATCATAAGGTATCACTAATGCACGGAATGTAAACTTGGCTACACATGAACTGAATTACAAAACAGAACAGGGTCTCAAGTTTAGAAAACCAACTTATGCTTGCTTAAGGGGAAAGGTGAGTTGGGGTGCTGCATAAAACCAGAGTTTGAAATTAGCACAGATACCGTTCCATAAGCCAAATACGTAATAGACAAGACCTACCCCTCGCTCAACGAAATGGACTCAACAATGAGGTATCACCTCACACCTGTTAGAATGGGCATCATCTGAAAATCTACAAACAACAAATGCTGGAAAGGGTGTGGAGAAAAGGAAGCCTCTTCCACTATTGTTGGGAATATAAATTGATACAGTCACTATGGAGAACAATATGGAGTTTCTTAAGAAACTAATAATAGAATTACCATATGATACAGCGATCCCAGGACTGGACATATACCCAGACAAAACCATAAATCAAAAAGAGACATTCACCGCAATGTTCATTGCATCACTATTTACAATATCGAGGTAATGGAAGCAACCTAAATGCCCACAGACAGACGAATGCATAAAGATGTGGTACATATATAAAATGGAATATTACTAAGCCATGAAAGGAATGAAATTGGGTCATTTGTAGAGACGTCGATGGATCTAGAGACTGTCATACAGAGTGAAGTAAGTCAGAAAGAGAAAAACAAATCTTGTATATTCATGCATATATGTGGAACCTAGAAAAACTGTACAGATTAACCATTTTGCAAGGCATAAATAGAGCAACAGATGTAGACAACAATCGTATGGACAACAAGGGGGGAAAGCTCTTGGAGGGGTGGTGGTGGGAGGAGTTGAGAGATTGGGATTGGCATGTAAACATTTATATGTATAAAATAGATAACCAATGAGAACCTGCTGTATAAAAATATAAAATAAAATTCAAAATTAAAAAGAAATAAAATTTAAAAAATAAAACAGAAAAAACAATTATTCCCTTCACATACATGTATTTATATGAATAAATTATTTCCATGCTTATATCTGTAAATACAAAAAAGAGGAATAAAATCTACCTTGAACCAAAAACGAAAAAGAGAAAAAAAAAACAGAACCCACCAGTTACTCAGAGGAAAACCGTATCAGGGCACTTGCTCCAGTTGTAAACAATTCTGAAGTTGGTCAGTGGTGGGGAATCGTCTCCCATTCAGCCAGCAGCCCCCACACAACAAGCGTCCTCATTGCAAAGCTGGGGCACCGTGCCGAGGCATCTGTGAGTAAACGTGAGCTGAACCCCAGGCCAGTTGCTGCTGAACTGTTCCCGCCCTTCCCAGGTAAAACACCTGAATATATACAAGGACTTGAAAGCCTAGAGGAAGGGCCATGGAGCCACACGAGTGACAGCATGCCAGCTGACTTGGTGCCTGCAGGCCAGCCAGGATGGTCCTGGCCCTGGGTGCTCTTCTGGAAGATTTCCATTTCCCTGCCTGAGATACCCGTCCTGTCCCTGCCCCCACTGCTTTTTTCCTTCCTCACCTCTGCCCAGGGAGAAATTCCAGCAGCAGGTATGGGTGACACATCCTCTTCTTTAGCAGGTGGCAGCCTGGCAACTGCTGCAGAAAGTCCAGCAGAGCCCCACTCACACTGGGCCACCCACAAAGCCGTGGCCTCTCACTCCCTCCCACCAGCCCAGCCCCGAGACTGCTGACAGGGCAGAGAAAATGGCGTCAGGCACAGCTGCAGGGGCTTTTGCTGCCTGGAGTGGTATTTATATTGATCTCAACCCAGGCACACCTGGGGAGGGCTGGCCGGCATGGTAAGGCTGCCCAGGTCAGCCAATCATCACCCCTCAGGGGCTCACAGTTGCAGAAAATGGAACTTGCTGAACCGGCCAGGTCCAAGGGACAGGTGTGGGCTCCTGAGAGTCAGGATAGACAAGGGGCTGCAGCTTTGGCTTGTTTTCTAATCATTTTATCTGGCCCATGAGTGGGAGACAACTTCAAGAAAACTCTCTCCTAATGAGAGGAACCCAGGAGTCAGGGAGAGGAGGGGTGGGTGGTGGTTGGAGACAGAGGCCTGGTGCCCTGGGTGCAGTGGAAGTCTCTGGAAGACCAGGTGGAGGGAGGCCACACAGAGTGATGCCCAGGGTCACAGACCTGTCGGAGCTGCTGTTTGTTAGTTCAAGTCCTGCTCTGAGGTGCTCTGTGTCAGCTCTGAGCGACAGGTGAGCTGGGGGTGCTCTTCAATGAGGGCTATGTGCACGGTTCCTGTGTGCCCAGCCCTGCCACGGTACCTGCAAGGGTAGCTCTGTATCCTGGGAGGGGCCTGACCATGAGAGCCCCGTGGGCTGGGTTGGGGGTGGGGTACCTGCCCAGGAGAGCTCCATATCCTGGGATTGGCCTGACCACGAGAGCCCCATGGGTTGCTGGGGACCTGGTAAAGGATGTCAGGACAGTCAGTGAAGCCACCGAGGATATACCTCCAGTTGCTCCTGATCCCTACACCCTGCTGGTCATTCTACCAACCACCAGGACATGGTATTCTGTATTAGTCTTCAATGATGCCTTCTTTTGTATTCCATTAGTCCCAGAGTCACAAGAAATTTTGGCTTGTGAGTGGCAGGACTCAACATACAACTAAAACAATACTTCCGGGCCGTCTTGCCCCAAGGGTTCAAAAATTCCCACACCATCTTTGGGGAAAGCTTAGCTAACGACCGAAAAGTTCTACCTCTGGAAAAGGAAACCCTCCTTCAATATGCAGACGACATTCTGATCGCCAGCCCTACTAAGGAGGCCTCTGAACTACCAAGCCAATAAAGGATAGAAGTTGTCCAAGAAAAAGCTCAAATATCACAGACTGCAGTGACCTGCCTGGGCTTCATTCTCACACAAGGTCAGAGAAGCCCATCCCAGGAAAGGGAAGAAACCATTTGCAGCCTTACCCCTTTCTAAAACTAGAAGACAGCTTAGGGGTTCCTGGGGAGGCCAGGGTTTGCTGCTTCTGGATCCCTAACTACAGTCTACTAGCTGGGCCTCTATATGAAACACTGAAAGGAAAAGATGATGATCCTTTTGAACAGAATCCAGAAGTGGCCTTTCAAGAATGGAAAGAGCAGTCAATTCAGACCCTTGCCCTGGAACTCCCTAATTGAGCTAAACCCTTTGACCTTTCCATTCCCGGTGAAAGGTGAATCGCCATTGGAGAATTAGTGCAAAAACTGGGACCACTTGAAATGGAACAACGCAAGAATGCCATCCAGGTAGGATAAACTACAGTCACCAAGGGGCTTGGCCCACTGCCACATCTGGCCAAGATACTGGCGGTATCTAAAAACCTGGAAATCAGCAGCCCAAAAGGCCACCTCCCTCCTAAGGGAAAAGGACCCCACGTGGTGATCCTAATCACCAACCATGCCCTGAAGTTGCAGGGTTCGCTCCGTGGGCACACCGACCTCGAGTGAGGAGGCCCTCCAACTCCAACATCCAGAGAGATAACCGGGGGCAACAGGGCACCATGACGACTCGTGTGAACATCACTTGACCTGGAGTTTCTCTCATAAAACAACAATAGTGTGTCCCGAAGGAGTAGACTACTGCTTGCAGGACTTCCTGCACCCGGAGGGGAGCTAATAATCTTGGCGGGGGAACCGTATATCACACCGTCACCATAGAAAAGCCTACAGACACCGTGATGATGGTGGCCAATAAGACCGGCTGGACTCCTGTTTACTTCAAAAGGCTGTTGACTCAGTGGCCATCATGGTCCTTGATCACCACTGACCCTGGACTGTCTGGGAGTTGAGCGGGCAGGGCTCTGACACCTGGTGCTGTTTTTACGTTAATTCAGGGGCCTAATTGAAGAAAGAGCAGACTACTGGTCAGAGCATCTAGGCTGGCAGAAACGGTCAGCCTAAGGTGGCCAAACAAATGTGGGGTGGGGTGAAACCGGCCCCCACAGCGTCTCTGCACATCTCTTTCCTGGACCCTTAAAGGTCATTAGAATCTATAACACTTCCAATGCTGGTGCTCAGGCGGACGAGCAGGGAGGCAGGGGTCCTGGGGCCAATCAACGTCACCTGGAGGCTGCTGGGGAGAAGTTCTGACCCTCGTCCCCTGGTATGAGGGCTCCCAACTCAGCACTCAGCAGTTACAGAAGAAGGGTCTGCACCCTCAGCACTCCAAGAATGAGGAACGGGACAAAAGGCAGAGGAGGGGTTTGTCCCCAGCAAAGCCCATTAAAAATCCTTGGGAGATAAAAATAGAATGTGGGCAATAAAGTCAAGTCTGACCTTTTTTATCCTTTGTGCTTTGTCTAATTTCACGTGCTCCTAGGGTCCCACATGCAGAGGTTCCACACCCGGCACTTCAGACCAGATTTCCTGGTGCAGAATGGCTGGGTCGACACCTCAGCTCCTGGGGCCCAGTGCAGACTCCGAGATATAGAGCCTGAGCTGCAGCCAACCCGGCCCTTGAGAGCTCCGCCCCCTCCCTCCCACTGACTCTGACAGGATCTCTACACAGCAGCCCAGCCCACAGCCCACGGGGTAGTGCATGCTCTCACCTCTCCATTCTCTGATGAAAATATAAAGTTTCCTTTGCTTGGGAACCAAACTCAGTCTCGATCTGTTGGCCCCAATGACACTGGGCAGGGGGACCCTTGTTGGGGTCCACTCTGGAGGATCAGTAACAGAAATTGAGACTATTGTAACTTCAGTGAACAGATGTGTGAGCCAAACTGTAGTTAACATAGAACAGTTTATAAGGCTCGGGTAAAATAAGATGTTTCTAACACTTCCATTTGATATTTCCATCACTTTATTATAAGCAAGTTCAGTGAAAAGGTTTGTCTTATTTGTCAGGTCAATATTAGAGAAATGAAGTGATTTCTTTCCAAGGATGTACATCTAATAATCTTGGTTAAAGCTTCAATCTTGTTTTAAATGCTTTTCCATTGAAAATGATACCTCTCTTTCAGCTCCCCCATTTCTGAGAAGTATAAAATCTTATAATTTATTATTACCAAAGGGGAAAGGTGGGAGGAGGGATAAATTAACAGTTTGGAATTAACACATACACACTGCTATGTATAAAATAGATCATCAACAAGGAACTACTGTATAGCACAGGGAACTACACTCAATATTGTGCAATAACCTATAAGGGGAAATAATCGGAAAAAGAATAGATATTTTTATTGACATCATCTATCAATGACAGTTAAAGTGTAACCTAAGGGAAGCCGGTGGTGAGTGCTTCTGACCCTGAAGACTTCAGTCATCTAAAGTTTGGACTCTGCCTACTTCCCAAGGCCCTTAATGAACATATGTGTAGCCGTAGCTTAAAAAACTCCCCAGTTTGGGTTTCGGGGAGACACTGATTTTGAAAAAGCCCTGGTGTTCTCCTTACATGAATGGGACTCTTCCTACTGCTAAAACATGTCTGTCACATCCAGAGGATGGTATACCGTCTGATCGGGAAGAGTTTGGAAAAGGCATCTCATCTCCTCATCTCCTGGTGCTCGGGTTCACCCCTCCAGCGTCTTTACTAACAGTCTCCCCACTTGGAGATGTCAACACTGTCAACATCCTGTTGCGTACAGTTTGGAATTTGTCCAGAGGATGAAGCGGAAGGATGAGGAACAATGAGAGACAAGTCCTAGGTGTTCAGACAGGCACATGTCACTCTAATTTCCAATCAGGAAGATGAATTGACCAAAGGCTAGGGTTGCCCATGGAAACAGTATAGGGCTTGAGGAAATCCCACTGCTTTGTGGCCAGTTCCCATAAACACAAGTTGAACAATGGAACTCAGGGGCAGTAAAATTCACGAAACTGCAGAGTTGAAAATATCTATCACTGAAAAATGTCTTGAGGAAAGTCAGAGAAAAGGATTGGCAAGCAAGGGAGAATGGCAGGAAAGGGATTTGAGGAGGTAGAAAGGATTCGCCATTAAGCACAAGAAAAGGGGCTGAACATTTCCGACATTGCAGTTGGCCAAAAAGGCTGTATGCGTTTTTTTCTGTATATATTCAAGAAAAGGGCATACACTTTTTTAGCCAACCAAACAGGTGGGCACTGGAAATCAATACTACAAAAGATATCACTTCGCATCAGTCAGAAGAGCCATCCTCATAAAGTGTAAACGCCAGAAATGCAGGACAGGGCAAGGAGAAGAGGGAGCCCTGTGAGGCTTATAGTGGAAATGTATATTGCCAACGGCCATTCTGGAGAAGTGTATTGTGTTTACTAAAGCATCTAAAAAATGAGCTACAGAGCATAGGGCACTTGCACTCATGGGCGTATATCTTGGGAAAAACAAAAATCGAGAGGACACAGGCACCCCAATGTTTACTGCCTCTCTGTTTAAAAGATCCTCGACTAGGATATAACTTAAATGTCTCTGGAGGGAAAAAATGGATAGAGATGTGGTACTTATGTAGAGTGGAATATTACTCAGCCTGGAAATCAATGAAATATGGCCAGTTGTAACAACTCCGGAGGAGTTACGTATGATCATTCTAAGTGACATAATTCAAAAAGAAAAAGACACATATCATAAGATATCACTTAAAGGTGGAATCCAAAATGGCTACACATGAAATAAATTACAAAACAAAAACATAGTCAAATATGTAGAAAACACGCGTAAGGCTGCTAAACGGGAAAGGTGGGGAGGGGTGAGGCATCATCCAGGAGGTTGAAATTAGCAAAGATACCATTCCAAATACCAAACTGATAATCAACAAGGCCTACACGGTAGCTAAAAGAACTGCACTCAGCACACTCAAGTCACCGGAAAAGAATATCTATGACTGGTAAGAATCTGAAAAAGAATTTATTGATGTCTCTCTGTACGTGAATCAAGTGGATGTACAGCAGCAAGAAACAGAGCTTTGAAAATCAGCTGTAACCAATATAGTAATAAATTGAAAAAAATAAACGACAGAGAGACAGAGAAAACCTCTTACAACTTTTCCTCAGGGACGGTGATGCAACATGGATTGAACACATCTAGACCCACAGCAGGATGAGACATAAGGCTGGAAACTGTTCGCGCTAAGAGAAATGTGAGGTTGGGTGAGGAAATGCACACCCTTTAAAGTAATACTACCTGGTACCCATTCAATGGGTCCCAAATCTGCAGGTTCAAGGAATCTTCCTACAGCTAAAACATGCATGGAAAACCCAGAGGACTGTACACCATGTGATCGGGAGATGTGTCTAAAATGCACCTCATTTATCCTCTCCTGGTGCTCCTGTTCATCATTCCAGCCACGTTACTTAGAATCTCCCCACTTAGAGAATCAGCACATTTAAACTTCTGTTTCACACATTTTGCAAATTGTGAGGAGGATGAACGGGAAGAGGGGGAAACAATGAGAGAATAGTTGTAGGGGTTTGGACGGGCACATGTCACTCTAATTTCCCATTAAGAATAAGAATTAAAAAAGGCTCAGCCCGCCTCGCCGGAGCCAAAATAGGGCCTGAAGCAATCCTGCGGTTTTGAGGCCAGCTCACAAAAGAGCAACTTAAAAAATGGAGCTCAGGGTCACTGCAATTCACAAACCTGCAGAGTTATAAATGAAAACTAACGTCCAAAAATATGTTGAGGTAAGGCAAAGAAGAGGATCTGAATGCAAGACAGAATTGCAAGAAACAGATTTCAAGAGATAGATTGGACTCGCCTTTAAAGCACATGAAAAGCGGCAGAATTTCGACAATGATGCAGTTGGCCCAAAAGGGAGTATGCGTTATTTCCTGAATATATCCAGGAAAAAACGCATACGCACTTTATGGGCAACCAAGCAAGCAAGCAATGCAAATGTGCACAACAAAGAAGTCTCATTTCCCACCGGTCAAAAGGGCCATCCGAAAAAATTGTAAAAACCAGAAATGCAGGACAGGCCATGGAGAACAGGGAGCCTTTATACGCTGATGGACAGTGTGTGAACTGCCGAGAGCCACTCTGGAGAAGTGTATGGTGGTTCCTAAATCATCTAAAAAACAGAGCGACAGAGCATAGGGCACTTCCAATCACGGGAGTATATCTAGGGAAGTCTAAAAATCAACAAGACACAAGCACACCACAGTTTAGGGCTACTCTGTTTACAAGAACCTCAACTTCAGTACACCTTAAATATCCCAGGAAAGAGAACAATGGATAAAGAAAATGTGGTACTTATGTACAATGGAATATCTCTTCACCATGAAATCAATGTAATAAGGCTAGTAGAAGGATAAAGAGTGGATTGAGGTCCGATAATACTACTTGAAATAAGTCAAACAGGAAAAGAAACATATCATAAGATATCACTTATAGAGGGAGGATAAATATGGCTGCACAAAAAATGAATTACAAAACAGAACAGTGTCTCACATTTAGAAAACACACTTATGTCAGCTTAAGGGGAAAGGAGAGGTGGGGTGATGCATAAAACCAGAGTTTGAAATTAGCACAGATACCGTTCAATAAACCAAATAGGTATCAGACAAGATCTACACCTCGCTCAATGAACTGGCCTCAACACACCCTATACACCGCAGAGAAATATATCTGAGTAATAAGAATCTTAAAACCCATGTATTGATATATCTCCATAAGGGAATCAAGTGTGCGCAGAGCGGCACAAACACAGCAGTGAAAATGAGCTAAACCCCATTATAGAAATAAATTTTAAAACCAAAACGCAGAAACAATGAAAGAGAGAAAAATTCTTACAAAATTCGCTCAGGGGCTGTGATGCAACCTGGAATGACCACATATAAACCCACAGCTGGATAAGACATAAGGCTGGACACTTGGGGCTGAAAGGATTGGAGAGCTTTGGTGAGCAACTGCCGAAAGTTTAATGCAATACTTCATGCTACTTATTCCAAGGGTCCCAACACTCCAAGTTGAAGGGAATCTTCCTACAGCTAAACCATGCATGGGAAATCCAGCGGATGGTATACCATATGATCGGGAAAGGTTTCTAAAATGCACCTCATTTTCCTCTCCTGGGGCTCCGGATCAACATTCCAGCCACTTTACTAACAACATCTCCACATGGAGAGTCAATGCCTTTAAGTTCCGGTATCGCACAGTCTGCAGTTAGTGCGGAGGATGAATGGGAATAGGGGGAACCAGTGAGAAAATAGCTGTAGCGGTATCAATGGGCACATGTCACTCTAATTTCACATCAGGAAGAAGAATTAACCAAAGGCAGAGCAAGGCACCCCAGAAGAAGAATAGGGCCTGAAGAAATCCTGTGGATATGAGGCAAGATCACAAAAATAAGAGCTGAAAAATGGAGCTAAGGGCCACTGCAATTCAAAAACCTGCAGAGTTATAAAGGCCAACTATTCTCCAAAAGTATATTGAGGTAAGGCTATGAAGAGGCACTGAGAGCAAGGCAGAACTGCAGGAAACCGATTTCAGGAGGTAGACAGGAATTGCACTGAAAACATATGAAAACACTCAGAAGGTCGACAATGATGCACTTGGCCAAAAAGGGCGTATGCGTTTCTTCCTGAATATATTCAGGAAGAAACGCATACGCCCTTTCTGGCCAACCAAGCAAGCTCTCAAAGGAAATCTGCACTACAATGAAGTCTCACTTCACCCCGGTCAAAGGGCCATCTGAAAAAAGTGTAAAATCCAGAAAGGCAGGACAGGCCATGGAGAACTGGGAGCCTTCTTATGCTGATGGGCGGGATGTAAATTGCCAGCAGCCACTCTGGAGAAGTGTATGGTGTTTCCTGAAACATCTAAAAAACAAAGCAACAGAGCCTAGGGCACTTGCACTTATGGTCCTATAGCTTAGGGAAATTAAAATCAAAAAGACACAGCCACCCCAAAGTTTGGGACGGCTCTGTTTACAAGAACCTCGTTTATGGTACAAGTTCAATATCACAGAAAGCGAAAAATGGATAAAGAAGTTGTGGTACTTACGTACAATGCAATATCACTCAGCAATGAAATCTATGTCATCAGGCCCGTAGCAGCATAATGAGTGGATTCAGGTACGATGATTCTAAGTGAAATAAGTCACACAGAAAAAGAAACATCATAAGATATCACCAATACACGGAATGTAAACTTGGCTACAAAGGAACTGAATTACAAAACAGAACAGGGTCTCAAATGTAGAAAACCAACTTATGCTTGCTTAAGGGGAAAGGTGAGTTGGGGTGCTGCATGAAACCAGAGATTGAAATTAGCACAGATACCGTTCCATAAGCCAAATATGTAATAGACAAGAGCTACTCCTTGCTCAACGAAGTGGACTCAACACCCCATATTAAACGCCTAAGAATATACCTGACTAGAAATAATCTTAAAACCTACGGATTTATTTGTCTCCGAAAGAGAATCAAGCGTGTGTACAGCGGCATAAACGCAGCAGTGATAGGATTGGTGAGGTTCGGTGAGCAAATGCAGACCCTTTGAAGTCATATTGCATGGTACCCATTCCATGGGTCTCAACTCTCCAGGTTTAAGGGATTCTTCCTTCAGCTAAAACATGCATGTGGAACCCAGAGTATGATCCACCGTGTGATCGGGAAACGTGTTCAAATGTGTCTCGTTTTCGTCCCCTGGTACTCGGGTGCAAACTCCAGACGCTTTACTAACACTCTCCCCACTTGGAGCGTCAGTGCCTTTAACCTCCTGTTTGGCCCAGTTTGCAATTTCTGCGGAAAATGTACAGGAATAGGGAGAACCAATGAGAGACTAGCTGGGGGTGTCTGGACGGGCAAATTTAACTCTCATTTCCCACCAGGAAGAGGAATTAACCAAAGGCTTAGTGTGCCGTGCCGGAACCACACTAGGGCCTGAAGCAATCCTGTGGTGTTGCGGCCAGCTCACAAGAAAGCGAGTTGAAGAAAGGAGCTCAGGGGCACTGTAATTCACAAACCTGCAGAGTTATAAATGACAGCTATCGTCCAAAAATATATTGAAGTAAGGCTGCCAAGAGGACTTGAAAGCGGGGCAGAATTGCAGGAAACCGATTTCAGGAGGTAGACGGGAATTGCATGTAAAGCATAGGAAAAGAGGCAGAACGTCCACAATGATGCACTTGGCCAAAAAGGGCGTATGCGTTTTTTCCTGAATATATTCAGGAAAAAACGCATACGCCCTTTTTGGCCAACCAAGCAAGCTTGCAAAGGAAATCTGCACTAAAATGAAGTCTCACTGCCCCCCGGTCAAAAGGGCCATCTGAAAAAAGTGTAAAATCCAGAAAGGCAGGACAGGCCATGGAGAACTGGGAGCTTTGTTATGCTGATGGGTGGGATGTAAATTGCCAACAGCCACTCTGGAGAAGTGTATGGTGTTTCCTGAAACATCTAAAAAACAAAGCAACAGAGCCTAGGGCACTTCCACTTATGGTCCTATAGCTTAGGGAAATTAAAATCAAAAAGACACAGCCACCCCAAAGTTTGGGACGGCTCTGTTTACAAGAACCTCGTTTACGGTACAAGTTCAATATCACAGAAAGCGAAAAATGGATAAAGAAGTTGTGGTACTTACGTAGAATGCAATATCACTCAGCAATGAAATCTATGTCATCAGGCCTGTCGCAGCATAATGAGTGGATTCAGGTACGATGATTCTAAGTGAAATAAGTCACACAGAAAAAGAAACATCATAAGATATCACTACTACACGGAATGTAAACTTGGCTACACAGGAACTGAATTACAAAACAGAACAGGGTCTCAAATGTAGAAAACCAACTTATGCTTGCTTAAGGGGAAAGGTGAGTTGGGGTGCTGCATGAAACCAGAGATTGAAATTAGCACAGATACCGTGCCATAAGCCAAAAATGTAATAGACAAGAGCTACTCCTTGCTAAACGAAGTGTACTCAACACCCCATATTAAACGCCTAAGAATACACATGACTAGTAAGAATCTTAAAACCTGTGGATTTATATGTCTCCGAAAGAGAATCAAGCGTGTGTACGGCGGCATAAACGCAGCAGTGATAGGATTGGTGAGGTTCGGTGAGCAAATGCAGACCCTTTGAAGTCATATTGCATGGTACCCATTCCATGGGTCTCAACTCTCCAGGTTTAAGGGATTCTTCCTTCAGCTAAAACATGCATGTGGAACCCAGAGTATGATCCACCGTGTGATCGGGAAACATGTTCCAATGTGTCTCAGTTTTCGTCCCCTGGTACTCGGGTGCAACATTCAAGACGCTTTACTAACACTCTCCCCACTTGGAGAGTCAGTACCTTTAAACTCCTGTTTGGCCCAGTTTGCAATTTCTGCGGAAAATGTACAGGAATAGGGAGAACCAATGAGAGACTAGCTGGAGGTGTCTGGACGGGCAAATTTAACTCTCATTTCCCACCAGGAAGAGGAATTAATCAAAGGTTCAGCATGCCGTGCCGGAACAACACTAGGGCCTGAAGAAATCCTGCGGTGTTGCGGCCAGCTCACAAGAAAGCGAGTTGAAGAAAGGAGCTAAGGGGCACTGTAATTCACAAACCTGCAGAGTTATAAATGACAGCTATCGTCCAAAAATATATTGAAGTAAGGCTGCCAAGAGGACTTGAAAGCGGGGCAGAATTGCAGGAAACCGATTTCAGGAGGTAGACGGGAATTGCATGTAAAGCATAGGAAAAGAGGCAGAACGTCCACAATGATGCACTTGGCCAAAAAGGGCGTATGCGTTTTTTCCTGAATATATTCAGGAAAAAACGCATACGCCCTTTTTGGCCAACCAAGCAAGCTTGCAAAGGAAATCTGCACTACAATGAAGTCTCACTGCCCCCCAGTCAAAAGGGCCATCTGAAAAAAGTGTAAAATCCAGAAAGGCAAGACAGGACATGGAGAATTGGGAGCCTTGTTATGCTGATGGGCGGGATGTAAATTGCCAACAGCCACTCTGGAGAAGTGTATGCTGTTTCCTGAAACATCTAAAAAACAAAGCAACAGAGCCTAGGGCACTTCCACTTATGGTCCTATAGCTTAGGGAAATTAAAATCAAAAAGACACAGCCACCCCAAAGTTAGGGACGGCTCTGTTTACAAGAACCTTGTTTACGGTACAAGTTCAATATCACAGAAAGCGAAAAATGGATAAAGAAGTTGTGGTACTTACGTACAATGCAATATCACTCAGCAATGAAATCTATGTAATCAGGCCCATAACAGCATAATGAGTGTATTAAGGTACGATGATTGTAAGTGAAATAAGTCACACAGAAAAAGAAACATCATAAGATATCACTACTACACGTAATGTAAACTTGGCTACACAGGAACTGAATTACAAAACAGAACAGGGTCTCAAATGTAGAAAACCAACTTATGCTTGCTTAAGGGGAAAGGTGAGTTGGGGTGCTGCATGAAACCAGAGATTGAAATTAGCACAGATACCGTTCCATAAGCCAAATATGTAATAGACAAGAGCTACTCCTTGCTCAACGAAGTGGACTCAACACCCCATATTAAACGCCTAAGAATATACCTGACTAGTAAGAACATTAAAACCTACCGATTTATATGTCTCCGAAAGAGAATCAAGCGTGTGTACGGCGGCATAAACGCAGCAGTGATAGGATTGGTGAAGTTCGGTGAGCAAATGCAGACCCTTTGAAGTCATATTGCATGGTACCCATTCCATGGGTCTCAACTCTCCAGGTTTAAGGGATTCTTCCTTCAGCTAAAACATGCATGTGGAACCCAGAGTATGATCCACCGTGTGATCGGGAAACGTGTTCAAATGTGTCTCAGTTTTCGTCCCGTGGAACTCGGGTGCAACATTCCAGATGCTTTACTAACACTCTCCCCACTTGGAGAGTCAGTGCCTTTAACCTCCTGTTTGGCCCAGTTTGCAATTTCTGTGGAAAATGAACAGGAATAGGTAGAACCAAAGAGAGACTAGCTGGAGGTGTCTGGACGGGCAAATTTAACTCTCATTTCCCACGAGGAAGAGGAATTAACCAAAGGCTCAGCGTGCCGTGCCGGAACCACACTAGGGCCTGAAGTAATCCTGCGGTGTTGCGGCCAGCTCACAAGAAAGCGAGTTGAAGAAAGGAGCTCAGGGGCACTGTAATTCCCAAACCTGCAGAGTTATAAATGACAGCTATCGTCCAAAAATATATTGAAGTAAGGCTGCCAAGAGGACTTGAAAGCGGGGCAGAATTGTAGGAAATCGATTTCAGGAGGTACACTGGAATTGCATGTAAAGCATAGAAAAGAGGCAGAACGTCCACAATGATGCACTTGGCCAAAAAGGGCGTATGCGTTTTTTCCTGAATATATTCAGGAAAAAACGCATACGCCCTTTTTGGCCAACCAAGCAAGCTTGCAAAGGATATCTGAACTACAATGAAGTCTCACTGCCCCCCGGTCAAAAGGGCCATCTGAAAAAAGTGTAAAATCCAGAAAGGCAGGACAGGCCATGGAGAACTGGGAGCCTTGTTATGCTGATGGGTGGGATGTAAATTGCCAGCAGCCACTCTGAAGAAGTGTATGGTGTTTCCTGAAACATCTAAAAAACTAAGCAACAGAGCCTAGGGCACTTCCACTTATGGTCCTATAGCTTAGGGAAATTAAAATCAAAAAGACACGGTCACCCCAAAGTTTGGGACGGCTCTGCTTACAAGAACCTCGTTTACGGTACAAGTTCAATATCACAGAAAGCGAAAAATGGATAAAGAAGTTGTGGTACTTACGTACAATGCAATATCACTCAGCAATGAAATCTATGTCATCAGGCCCGTAGCAGCATAATGAGTGGATTCAGGTACGATGATTGTAAGTGAAATAAGTCACACAGAAAAAGAAACATCATAAGATATCACTACTACACGGAATGTAAACTTGGCTACACAGGAACTGAATTACAAAACAGAACAGGGTCTCAAATGTAGAAAACCAACTTACGCTAGCTTAAGGGGAAAGGTGAGTTGGGGTGCTGCATGAAACCAGAGATTGAAATTTGCACAGATACCGTTCCATAAGCCAAATATGTAATAGACAAGAGCTACTCCTTGCTCAATGAAGTGGACTCAACACCCGATATTAAACGCCTAAGAATATACCTGACTAGAAATAATCTAAAAACCTACGGATTTATATGTCTCCGAAAGACAATCAAGCGTGTGTACAGCGGCATAAACGCAGCAGTGATAGGATTGGTGAGGTTCGGTGAGCAAATGCAGACCCTTTGAAGTCATATTGCATGGTACCCATTCCATGGGTCTCAACTCCCCAGGTTTAAGGGATTCTTCCTTCAGCTAAAACATGCATGTGGAACCCAGAGTATGATCCACCGTGTGATCGGGAAACGTGTTCAAATGTGTCTCAGTTTTCGTCCCCTGGTACTCGGGTGCAAACTCCAGACGCTTTACTAACACTCTCCCCACTTGGAGAGTCAGTGCCTTTAACCTCCTGTTTGGCCCAGTTTGCAATTTCTGCGGAAAATGTACAGGAATAGGGAGAACCAATGAGAGACTAGCTGGGGGTGTCTGGACGGGCAAATTTAACTCTCATTTCCCACCAGGAAGAGGAATTAACCAAAGGCTCAGTGTGCCGTGCCGGAACCACACTAGGGCCTGAAGCAATCTTGTGGTGTTGCGGCCAGCTCACAAGAAAGCGAGTTGAAGAAAGGAGCTCAGGGGCACTGTAATTCACAAACCTGCAGAGTTATAAATGACAGCTATCGTCCAAAAATATATTGAAGTAAGGCTGCCAAGAGGACTTGAAAGCGGGGCAGAATTGCAGGAAACCGATTTCAGGAGGTAGACGGGAATTGCATGTAAAGCATAGGAAAAGAGGCAGAACGTCCACAATGATGCACTTGGCCAAAAAGGGCGTATGCGTTTTTTCCTGAATATATTCAGGAAAAAACGCATACGCCCTTTTTGGCCAACCAAGCAAGCTTGCAAAGGAAATCTGCACTACAATGAAGTCTCACTGCCCCCCGGTCAAAAGGGCCATCTGAAAAAAGTGTAAAATCCAGAAAGGCAGGACAGGCCATGGAGAACTGGGAGCCTTGTTATGCTGGTGGGCGGGATGTAAATTGCCAACAGCCGCTCTGGAGAAGTGTATGGTGTTTCCAGAAACATCTAAAAAACAAAGCAACAGAGCCTAGGGCACTTCCACTTATGGTCCTATAGCTTAGGAATATTAAAATCAAAAAGACACAGCCACCCCAAAGTTTGGGCTGGCTCTGTTTACAAGAACCTCGTTTACGGTACAAGATCAATATCACAGAAAGCGAAAAATGGATAAAGAAGTTGTGGTACTTACGTACAATGCAATATCACTCAGCAATGAAATCTATGTCATCAGGCCCATAGCAGCATAATGAGTGGATTAGGTACGATGATTCTAAGTGAAATAAGTCACACAGAAAAAGAAACATCATAAGGTATCACTACTACACGGCATGTAAACTTGGCTACACAGGAACTGAATTACAAAACAGAACAGGGTCTCAAATGTAGAAAACCAACTTACGCTAGCTTAAGGGGAAAGGTGAGTTGGGGTGCTGCATGAAACCAGAGATTGAAATTAGCACAGATACCGTGCCATAAGCCAAATATATAATAGACAAGAGCTACTCCTTGCTCAACGAAGTGGACTCAACACCCCATATTAAACGCCTAAGAATATACCTGACTAGAAATAATCTTAAAACCTACGGATTTATATGTCTCCGAAAGACAATCAAGCGTGTGTACAGCGGCATAAACGCAGCAGCGATAGGATTGGTGAGGTTTGGTGAGCAAATGCAGACACTTTGAAGTCATATTGTATGGTATCCATTCCATGGGTCTCAACTCTCCATGTTTAAGGGATTCTTCCTTCAGCTAAAACATGCATGTGGAACCCAGAGTATGATCCACCGTGTGATTGGGAAACGTGTTCAAATGTGTCTCAGTTTTCGTCCCCTGGTACTCGGGTGCAACATTCAAGACGCTTTACTAACACTCTCCCCACTTGGAGAGTCAGTGCCTTTAACCTCCTGTTTGGCCCAATTTGCAATTTCTGCGGAAAATGTACAGGAATAGGGAGAACCAATGAGACACTAGCTGGAGGTGTCTGGACGGGCAAATTTAACTCTCATTTCCCACCAGGAAGAGGAATTAACCAAAGGTTCAGCGTGCCATGCCGGAACCACACTAGGGCCTGAAGCAATCCTGCGGTGTTGTGGCCAGCTCACAAGAAAGCGAGTTGAAGAAAGGAGCTCAGGGGCACTGTAATTCACAAACCTGCAGAGTTATAAATGACAGCTATCGTCCAAAAATATATTGAAGTAAGGCTGCCAAGAGGACTTGAAAGCGGGGCAGAATTGCAGGAAACCGATTTCAGGAGGTAGACTGGAATTGCATGTAAAGCATAGGAAAAGAGGCAGAACGTCCACAATGATGCACTTGGCCAAAAAGGGCGTATGCGTTTTTTCCTGAATATATTCAGGAAAAAACGCATACGCCCTTTTTGGCCAACCAAGCAAGCTTGCAAATGAAATCTGCACTACAATGAAGTCTCACTGTTCCCCGGTCAAAAGGCTATCTGAAAAAAGTGTAAAATCCAGAAAGGCAGGACAGGCCATGGAGAACTGGGAGCCTTGTTATTCTGATGGGTGGGATGTAAATTGCCAACAGCCACTCTGCAGAAGTGTATGGTGTTTCCTGAAACATCCAAAAAACAAAGCAACAGAGCCTAGGGCACTTCCACTTATGGTCCTATAGATTAGGGAAATTAAAATCAAAAAGACACAGCCACCCCGAAGTTTGGGACGGCTCTGTTTAAAGAACCTCATTTACGGTACAAGTTCAATATCACAGAA
This sequence comes from Leucopleurus acutus, assembly GCF_964270905.1. Taxonomy (NCBI): domain Eukaryota; kingdom Metazoa; phylum Chordata; class Mammalia; order Artiodactyla; family Delphinidae; genus Leucopleurus; species Leucopleurus acutus. The sequence goes on along the minus strand of NC_139142.1, from coordinate 99,148,984 downwards.
AGCGAAAAATGGATAAAGAAGTTGTGGTACTTACGTACAATGCAATATCACTCAGCAATGAAATCTATGTCATCAGGCCCATAGCAGCATAATGAGTGGATTCAGGTACGATGATTCTAAGTGAAATAAGTCACACAGAAAAAGAAACATCATAAGATATCACTACTACACGTAATGTAAACTTGGCTACACAGGAACTAAATTACTAAACAGAACAGAGTGTCAAATGTAGAAAACCAATTTATGCTTGCTTAAGGGGAAAGGTGAGTTGGGGTGCTGCATACAACAAGAGATTGAAGTTAGCACAGATACCGTTCCATAAGCCAAATATATAATAGACAAGTGCTACTCCTTGCTCAACGAAGTGGACTCAACACCCCATATTAAACGCCTAACAATATACCTGACTAGTAAGAATCTTAAAACCTATGGATTTATATGTCTCCGAAAGGCAATCAAGCGTGTGTACAGCGACATAAACGCAGCAGCGATAGGATTGGTGAGGTTCGGTGAGCAAATGCAGACACTTTGAAGTCATATTGTATGGTATCCATTCCATGGGTCTCAACTCTCCAGGTTTAAGGGATTCTTCCTTCAGCTAAAACATGCATGTGGAACCCAGAGTATGATCCACCGTGTGATTGGGAAACGTGTTCAAATGTGTCTCAGTTTTCGTCCCCTGGTACTCGGGTGCAACATTCAAGACGCTTTACTTACACTCTCCCCACTTGGAGAGTCAGTGCCTTTAACCTCCTGTTTGGCCCAGTTTGCAATTTCTGCGGAAAATGTACAGGAATAGGGAGAACCAATGAGAGACTAGCTGGAGGTGTCTGGACGGGCAAATTTAACTCTCATTTCCCACCAGGAAGAGGAATTAACCAAAGCCTCAGCGTGCCGTGCAGGAACTACACTAGAGCCTGAAGCAATCCTGCGGTGTTGCGGCCAGCTCACAAGAAAACGAGTTGAAGAAACGAGCTCAGGGGCACTGTAATTCACAAACCTGCAGAGTTATAAATGACAGCTATCGTCCAAAAATATATTGAAGTAAGACTGCCAAGATGACTTGAAAGTGGGGCAGAATTGCAGGAAATCGATTTCAGGAGGTACACTGGAATTGCATGTAAAGCATAGGAAAAGAGGCAGAACGTCCACAATGATGCACTTGGCCAAAAAGGGCGTATGCGTTTTTTCCTGAATATATTCAGGAAAAAACGCATACGCCCTTTTTGGCCAACGAAGCAAGCTTGCAAAGGATATCTGCACTGCAATGAAGTCTCACTGCCCCCCGGTCAAAAGGGCCATCTGAAAAAAGTGTAAAATCCAGAAAGGCAGGACAGGCCATGGAGAACTGGGAGCCTTGTTATGCTGATGGGCGGGATGTAAATTGCCAACAGCCACTCTGGAGAAGTGTATGGTGTTTCCTGAAACATCTAAAAAACAAAGCACCAGAGCCTAGGGCACTTCCACTTATGGTCCTATAGCTTAGGGAAATTAAAATCAAAAAGACACAGTCACCCCAAAGTTTGGGACGGCTCTGTTTACAAGAACCTCGTTTACGGTACAAGTTCAATATCACAGAAAGCGAAAAATGGATAAAGAAGTTGTGGTACTTACGTACAATGCAATATCACTCAGCAATGAAATCTATGTCATCAGGCCCGTAGCAGCATAATGAGTGGATTCAGGTATGATGATTCTAAGTGAAATAAGTCACACAGAAAAAGAAACACCATAAGATATCACTACTACACGGAAGGTAAACTTGGCTACACAAGAACTGAATTACAAAACAGAACAGGTTCTCAAATGTAGAAAACCTACTTATGCTTGATTGAGGGGAAAGGTGAGTTGGGGTGCTGCATGAAACCAGAGATTGAAATTAGCACAGATACCGTTCCATAAGCCAAATATGTAATAGACAAGAGCTACTCCTTGCTCAACGAAGTGGACTCAACACCCCATATTAAACGCCTAAGAATATACCTGACTAGAAATAATCTTAAAACCTACGGATTTATATGTCTCCGAAAGACAATCAAGCGTGTGTACAGCGGCATAAACGCAGCAGTGATAGGATTGGTGAGGTTCGGTGAGCAAATGCAGACCCTTTGAAGTCATATTGCATGGTACCCATTCCATGGGTCTCAACTCTCCAGGTTTAAGGGATTCTTCCTTCAGCTAAAACATGCATGTGGAACCCAGAGTATGATCCACCGTGTGATCGGGAAACGTGTTCAAATGTGTCTCAGTTTCCGTCCCCTGGTACTCGGGTGCAACATTCCAGACGCTTTACTAACACTCTCCCCACTTGGAGAGTCAGTGCCTTTAACCTCCTGTTTGGCCCAGTTTCTAATTTCTGCGGAAAATGTACAGGAATAGGGAGAACCAATGAGAGACTAGCTGGGGGTGTCTGCACAGGCAAATTTAACTCTCATTTCCCACCAGGAACAGGAATTAACCAAAGGCTCAGCGTGCCGTGCCGGAACCACACTAGGGCCTGAAGCAATCCTGCGGTGTTGCGGCCAGCTCACAAGAAAGCGAGTTGAAGAAAGGAGCTCAGGGGCACTGTAATTCACAAACCTGCAGAGTTATAAATGACAGCTATCGTCCAAAAATATATTGAAGTAAGGCTGCCAAGAGGACTTGAAAGCGGGGCAGAATTGCAGGAAACCGATTTCAGGAGGTAGACGGGAATTGCATGTAAAGCATAGGAAAAGAGGCAGAACGTCCACAATGATGCACTTGGCCAAAAAGGGCGTATGCGTTTTTTCCTGAATATATTCAGGAAAAAACGCATACGCCCTTTTTGGACAACCAAGCAAGCTTGCAAAGGAAATCTGCACTACAATGAAGTCTCACTGCCCCCCGGTCAAAAGGGCCATCTGAAAAAAGTGTAAAATCCAGAAAGGCAAGACAGGACATGGAGAATTGGGAGCCTTCTTATGCTGATGGGCGGGATGTAAATTGCCAACAGCCACTCTGGAGAAGTGTATGCTCTTTCCTGAAACATCTAAAAAACAAAGCAACAGAGCCTAGGGCACTTCCACTTATGGTCCTATAGCTTAGGGAAATGAAAATCAAAAAGACACAGCCACCCCAAAGTTTGGGACGGCTCTGTTTACAAGAAGCTCGTTTACGGTACAAGTTCAATATCACAGAAAGCGAAAAATGGATAAAGAAGTTGTGGTACTTACGTACAATGCAATATCACTCAGCAATGAAATCTATGTCATCAGGCCCGTAGCAGCATAATGAGTGGATTAAGGTACGATGATTGTAAGTGAAATAAGTCACACAGAAAAAGAAACATCATAAGATATCACTACTACACGGAATGTAAACTTGGCTACACAGGAACTGAATTACAAAACAGAACAGGGTCTCAAATGTAGAAAACCAACTTACGCTAGCTTAAGGGGAAAGGTGAGTTGGGGTGCTGCATGAAACCAGAGATTGAAATTAGCACAGATACCGTTCCATAAGCCAAATATGTAATAGACAAGAGCTACTCATTGCTCAACGAAGTGGACTCAACACCCCATATTAAACGCCTAAGAATATACCTGACTAGAAATAATCTTAAAACCTACGGATTTATATGTCTCCGAAAGACAATCAAGCGTGTGTACAGCGGCATAAACGCAGCAGTGATAGGATTGGTGAGGTTCGGTGAGCAAATGCAGACCCTTTGAAGTCATATTGCATGGTACCCATTCCATGGGTCTCAACTCTCCAGGTTTAAGGGATTCTTCCTTCAGCTAAAACATGCATGTGGAACCCAGAGTATGATCCACCGTGTGATCGGGAAACGTGTTCAAATGTGTCTCAGTTTTCGTCCCCTGGTACTCGGGTGCAAACTCCAGACGCTTTACTAACACTCTCCCCACTTGGAGAGTCAGTGCCTTTAACCTCCTGTTTGGCCCAGTTTGCAATTTCTGCGGAAAATGTACAGGAATAGGGAGAACCAATGAGAGACTAGCTGGGGGTGTCTGGACGGGCAAATTTAACTCTCATTTCCCACCAGGAAGAGGAATTAACCAAAGGCTCAGCGTGCCGTGCCGGAACCACACTAGGGCCTGAAGCAATCCTGCGGTGTTGCGGCCAGCTCACAAGAAAGCGAGTTGAAGAAAGGAGCTGAGGGGCACTGTAATTCACAAACCTGCAGAGTTATAAATGACAGCTATCGTCCAAAAATATATTGAAGTAAGGCTGCCAAGAGGACTTGAAAGCGGGGCAGAATTGCAGGAAACCGATTTCAGGAGGTAGACGGGAATTGCATGTAAAGCATAGGAAAAGAGGCAGAACGTCCACAATGATGCACTTGGCCAAAAAGGGCGTATGCGTTTTTTCCTGAATATATTCAGGAAAAAACGCATACGCCCTTTTTGGACAACCAAGCAAGCTTGCAAAGGAAATCTGCACTACAATGAAGTCTCACTGCCCCCCGGTCAAAAGGGCCATCTGAAAAAAGTGTAAAATCCAGAAAGGCAAGACAGGACATGGAGAATTGGGAGCCTTCTTATGCTGATGGGCGGGATGTAAATTGCCAACAGCCACTCTGGAGAAGTGTATGCTCTTTCCTGAAACATCTAAAAAACAAAGCAACAGAGCCTAGGGCACTTCCACTTATGGTCCTATAGCTTAGGGAAATGAAAATAAAAAAGACACAGCCACCCCAAAGTTTGGGACGGCTCTGTTTACAAGAAGCTCGTTTACGGTACAAGTTCAATATCACAGAAAGCGAAAAATGGATAAAGAAGTTGTGGTACTTACGTACAATGCAATATCACTCAGCAATGAAATCTATGTCATCAGGCCCGTAGCAGCATAATGAGTGGATTCAGGTATGATGATTCTAAGTGAAATAAGTCACACAGAAAAAGAAACATCATAAGATATCACTACTACACGGAATGTAACCTTGGCTACACAGGAACTGAATTACAAAACAGAACAGGGTCTCAAATGTAGAAAACCAACTTATGCTTGCTTAAGGGGAAAGGTGAGTTGGGGTGCTGCATGAAACCAGAGATTGAAATTAGCACAGATACCGCTCCATAAGCCAAATATGTAATAGACAATAGCTACACCTTGCTCAACGAAGTGGACTCAACACCCCATATTAAACGCCTAAGAATATACATGATTAGAAATAATCTTAAAACCTACGGATTTATATGTCTCCGAAAGAGAATCAAGCGTGTGTACAGCGGCATAAACGCAGCAGTGATAGGATTGGTGAGGTTCGGTGCGCAAATGCAGACCCTTTGAAGTCATATTGCATGTTACCCATTCCATGGGTCTCAAATCTCCAGGTTTAAGGGATTCTTCCTTCAGATAAAACATGCATGTGGAACCCAGAGTATGATCCACCGTGTGATCGGGAATCGTGTTCAAATGTGTCTCAGTTTTCGTCCCGTGGAACTCGGGTGCAACATTCCAGATGCTTTACTAACACTCTCCCCACTTGGAGAGTCAGTGCCTTTAACCTCCTGTTTGGCCCAGTTTGCAATTTCTGCGTAAGATGAACAGGAATAGGGAGAACCAATGAGAGACTAGCTGGAGGTGTCTGGACGGGCAAATTTAACTCTCATTTCCCACCAGGAAGAGGAAATAACCAAAGGCTCAGCGTGCCATGCCAGAAGCACACTAAGGCCTGAAGCAATCCTGAGGTGTTGCGGCCAGCTCACAAGAAAGCGAGTTGAAGAAAGGAGCTCAGGGGCACTGTAATTCACAAACCTGCAGAGTTATAAATGACAGCTATCTTCCAAAAATATATTGAAGTAAGGCTGCCAAGAGGAGTTGAAAGCGGGGCAGAATTGCAGGAAACCGATTTCAGGAGGTAGACTGGAATTGCATGTAAAGCATAGGAAAAGAGGCAGAACGTCCACAATGATGCACTTGGCCAAAAAGGGCGTATGCGTTTTTTCCTGAATATATTCAGGAAAAAACGCATACGCACTTTTTGGCCAACCAAGCAAGCTTGCAAAGGAAATCTGCACTACAATGAATTCTCACTGCCCCCCAGTCAAAAGAGCCATCTGAAAAAAGTGTAAAATCCAGAAAGGCAGGACAGGCTAAGGAGAACTGGGAGCCTTTTTATGCTGATGGGTGGGATGTAAATTGCCAACAGCCACTCTGGAGAAGTGTATGGTGTTTCCTGAAACATCCAAAAAACAAAGCAACAGAGCCTAGGGCACTCCCACTTATGGTCCTATAGCTTAGGGAAATTAAAATCAAAAAGACACAGCCACCCCAACGTTTCCGCCGGCTCTGTTTACAAGAACCTCATTTACTGTAAAAGTTCAATATCACAGAAAGCGAAAAATGGATAAAGAAGTTGTGGTACTTACGTACAATGCAATATCACTCAGCAATGAAATCTATGTCATCAGGCCCGTAGCAGCATAATGAGTGGATTCAGGTACGATGATTCTAAGTGAAATAAGTCACACAGAAAAAGAAACATCATAAGATATCACTACTACACGGAATGTAAACTTGGCTACACAGGAACTGAATTACAAAACAGAACAGGGTCTCAAATATAGAAAACCAACTTATGCTTGCTTAAGGGGACAGGTGAGTTGGGGTGCGGCATAAAACCAGAGATTGAAATTAGCACAGATACCGTTCCATAAGCCAAATATGTAATAGACAAGAGGTACTCCTTGCTCAAAGAAGTGGACTCAACACCCCATAATAAACGCCTAAGCATATACCTGACTAGTAAGAATCTAAAACGTTTGGATTTATATGTCTCCAAAAGAGAATCAAGCGTGTGTACAGCAGCATAAACGCAGCAGTGATAGGATTAGTGAGGTTCAGTGAGCAAATGCAGGCCCTTTGAAGTCATATTGCATGGTACCAATTCCATGGGTCTCAACTCTCCAGGTTTAAGGGATTCTTCCTTCAGCTAAAACATGCATGTGGAACCCAGAGTATGATCCACCGTGGGATCGGGAAACGTGTTCAAATGTGTCTCAGTTTTCGTCCCCTGGTACTCGGGTGTAACATTCCACACGCTTTACTAACACTCTCCCCACTTGGAGAGTCAGTGCCTTTAAACTCCTGGTTGGCCCAGTTTGCAATTTCTGCGTAAGATGAACAGGAATAGGGAGAACCAATGAGAGACTAGGTGGAGGTGTCTGGACGGGCAAATTTAACTCTCATTTCCCACCAGTAAGAGGAATTAACCAATGGCTCAGCGTGCCATGCCAGAAGCACACTAGGGCCTGAAGCAATCCTGCGGTGTTGCAGCGAGCTCACAAGAAAGCAAGTTGAAGAAAAGAACTCAGGGGCACTGTAATTCACAAACCTGCAGAGTTATAAATGACAGCTATCGTCCAAAAATATATTGAAGTAAGGCTGCCAAGATGACTTGAAAGCGGGGCAGAATTGCAGGAAACCGATTTCAGGAGGTAGACTGGAATTGCATGTAAAGCATAGGAAAAGAGGCAGAACGTCCACAATGATGCACTTGGCCAAAAAGGGCGTATGCGTTTTTTCCTGAATATATTCAGGAAAAAACGCATACGCCCTTTTTGGCCAACCAAGCAAGCTTTCAAAAGAAATCTGCACTACAATGAAGTCTCACTGCTCCCCGGTCAAAAGGCTATCTGAAAAAAGTGTAAAATCCAGAAAGGCAGGACAGGCCATGGAGAACTGGGAGCCTTGTTATTCTGATGGGTGGGATGTAAATTGCCAACAGCCACTCTGCAGAAGTGTATGGTGTTTCCTGAAACATCCAAAAAACAAAGCAACAGAGCCTAGGGCACTTCCACTTATGGTCCTATAGCTTAGGGAAATTAAAATCAAAAAGACACAGCCACCCCAAAGTTTGGGACGGCTCTGTTTAAAAGAACCTCATTTACGGTACAAGTTCAATATCACAGAAAGCGAAAAATGGATAAAGAAGTTGTGGTACTTACGTACAATGCAATATCACTCAGCAATGAAATCTATGTCATCAGGCCCGTAGCAGCATAATGAGTGGATTCAGATACGATGATTCTAAGTGAAATAAGTCACACAGAAAAAGAAACATCATAAGATATCACTACTACACGGAATGTAAACTTGGCTACACAGGAACTGAATTACAAAACAGAACAGTGTCTCAGATGTAGAAAAGCAAATTATGCTTGCTTAAGGGGAAAGGTGAGTTGGGGTGCAGCATAAAACCACACATTGAAATTAGCACAGATACCGTTCCATAAGCCAAATATGTAATAGACAAGAGCTACTCTTTGCTCAACGAAGTGGACTCAACACCCCATATTAAACGCTTAACAATATACCTGACTAGTAAGAATCTTAAAACCTATGGATTTATATGTCTCCGAAAGAGAATCAAGCATGTGTACAGCGGCATAAACGCAGCAGTGATAGGATTGGTGAGTTTCGGTGAGCAAATGCAGACCCTTTGAAGTCATATTGCATGGTACCCATTCCATGGGTCTCAACTCTCCATGTTTAAGGGATTCTTCCTTCAGCTAAAACATGCATGTGGAACCCAGAGTATGATCCACCGCGTGATCGGAAAACGTGTTCAAATGTGTCTCAGTTTACGTCCCCTGGTACTCGGGTGCAACATTCCAGACGCTTTACTAACACTCTCCCCACTTGGAGAGTCAGTGCCTTTAACCTCCTGTTTGGCCCAGTTTGCAATTTCTGCGGAAAATGAACAGGAATAGGGAGAACCAATGAGAGACTAGCTGCAGCTGTCTGGACGGGCAAATTTAACTCTCATTTCCCACCAGGAAGAGGAATTAACCAAAGGCTCAGCATGCCGTGCAGGGAAACAAACTAGGGCCTGAAGCAATCCTGCGGTGTTGCGGCCAGCTCACAAGAAAGCGAGTTGAAGAAAGGAGCTCAGGGGCACTGAAATTCACAAACCTGCTGAGTTATAAATGACAGCTATCGTCCAAAAATATATTGAAGTAAGGCTGCCAAGAGGAGTTGAAAGCGGGGCAGAATTGCAGGAAACCGATTTCAGGAGGTAGACTGGAATTGCATGTAAAGCATAGGAAAAGAGGCAGAACGTCCACAATGATGCACTTGGCCAAAAAGGGTGTATGCGTTTTTTCCTGAATATATTCAGGAAAAAACGCATACGCCCTTTTTGGCCAACCAAGCAAGCTTGCAAAGGAAATCTGCACTACAATGAAGTCTCACTGCCCCCCGGTCAAAAGGGCCATCTGAAAAAAGTGTAAAATCCAGAAAGGCAGGACAGGCCATGGAGAACTGGGAGCCTTGTTATGCTGATTGGCGGGATGTAAATTGTCAGCAGCCACTCTGGAGAAGTGTATGGTGTTTCCTGAAACATCCAAAAAACAAAGCAACAGAGCCTAGGGCACTTCCACTTATGGTCCTATAGCTTAAGGAAATTAAAATCAAAAAGACACAGCCTCCCCAAACTTTGGGATGGCTCTGTTTACAAGAAGCTCGTTTACAGTACAAGTTCAATATCACAGAAAGTGAAAAATGGATACAGAAGTTGTGGTACTTACGTACAATGCAATATCACTCAGCAATGAAATCTATGTCATCAGGCCCGTAGCAGCATAATGAGTGGATTCAGGTATGATGATTCTAAGTGAAATAAGTCACACAGAAAAAGAAACATCATAAGATATCACTACTACACGGAATGTAAACTTGGCTACACAGGAACTGAATTACAAAACAGAACAGGGTCTCAAATGTAGAAAACCAACTTATGCTTCCTTAAGGGGAAAGGTGAGTTGGGGTGCTGCATGAAACCAGAGATTGAAATTAGCACAGATACCGCTCCATAAGCCAAATATGTAATAGACAACAGCTACACCTTGCTCAACGAAGTGGACTCAACACCCCATATTAAACGCCTAAGAATATACATGATTAGAAATAATCTTAAAACCTACGGATTTATATGTCTCCGAAAGAGAATCAAGCGTGTGTACAGCGGCATAAACGCAGCAGTGATAGGATTGGTGAGGTTCGGTGCGCAAATGCAGACCCTTTGAAGTCATATTGCATGGTACCCATTCCATGGCTCTCAAATCTCCAGGTTTAAGGGATTCTTCCTTCAGATAAAACATGCATGTGGAACCCAGAGTATGATCCACCGTGTGATCGGGAAACGTGTTCAAATGTGTCTCAGTTTTCGTCCCGTGGAACTCGGGTGCAACATTCCAGATGCTTTACTAACACTCTCCCCACTTGGAGAGTCAGTGCCTTTAACCTCCTGTTTGGCCCAGTTTGCAATTTCTGCGTAAGATGAACAGGAATAGGGAGAACCAATGAGAGACTAGCTGGAGGTGTCTGGACGGGCAAATTTAACTCTCATTTCCCACCAAGAAGAGGAAATAACCAAAGGCTCAGCGTGCCATGCCAGAAGCACACTAAGGCCTGAAGCAATCCTGAGGTGTTGCGGCCAGCTCACAAGAAAGCGAGTTGAAGAAAGGAGCTCAGGGGCACTGTAATTCACAAACCTGCAGAGTTATAAATGACAGCTATCTTCCAAAAATATATTGAAGTAAGGCTGCCAAGAGGAGTTGAAAGCGGGGCAGAATTGCAGGAAACCGATTTCAGGAGGTAGACTGGAATTGCATGTAAAGCATAGGAAAAGAGGCAGAACGTCCACAATGATGCACTTGGCCAAAAAGGGCGTATGCGTTTTTTCCTGAATATATTCAGGAAAAAACGCATACGCACTTTTTGGCCAACCAAGCAAGCTTGCAAAGGAAATCTGCACTACAATGAATTCTCACTGCCCCCCAGTCAAAAGAGCCATCTGAAAAAAGTGTAAAATCCAGAAAGGCAGGACAGGCTAAGGAGAACTGGGAGCCTTTTTATGCTGATGGGTGGGATGTAAATTGCCAACAGCCACTCTGGAGAAGTGTATGGTGTTTCCTGAAACATCCAAAAAACAAAGCAACAGAGCCTAGGGCACTCCCACTTATGGTCCTATAGCTTAGGGAAATTAAAATCAAAAAGACACAGCCACCCCAAAGTTTCCGCCGGCTAGGTTTACAAGAACCTCATTTACTGTAAAAGTTCAATATCACAGAAAGCGAAAAATGGATAAAGAAGTTGTGGTACTTACGTACAATGCAATATCACTCAGCAATGAAATCTATGTCATCAGGCCCGTAGCAGCATAATGAGTGGATTCAGGTACGATGATTCTAAGTGAAATAAGTCACACAGAAAAAGAAACATCATAAGATATCACTACTACACGGAATGTAAACTTGGCTACACAGGAACTGAATTACAAAACAGAACAGGGTCTCAAATATAGAAAACCAACTTATGCTTGCTTAAGGGGACAGGTGAGTTGGGGTGCGGCATAAAACCAGAGATTGAAATTAGCACAGATACCGTTCCATAAGCCAAATATGTAATAGACAAGAGGTACTCCTTGCTCAAAGAAGTGGACTCAACACCCCATAATAAACGCCTAAGCATATACCTGACTAGTAAGAATCTAAAACGTTTGGATTTATATGTCTCCAAAAGAGAATCAAGCGTGTGTACAGCAGCATAAACGCAGCAGTGATAGGATTGGTGAGGTTCGGTGAGCAAATGCAGGCCCTTTGAAGTCATATTGCATGGTACCAATTCCATGGGTCTAAACTCTCCAGGTTTAAGGGATTCTTCCTTCAGCTAAAACATGCATGTGGAACCCAGAGTATGATCCACCGTGGGATCGGGAAACGTGTTCAAATGTGTCTCAGTTTTCGTCCCCTGGTACTCGGGTGTAACATTCCACACGCTTTACTAACACTCTCCCCACTTGGAGAGTCAGTGCCTTTAAACTCCTGGTTGGCCCAGTTTGCAATTTCTGCGTAAGATGAACAGGAATAGGGAGAACCAATGAGAGACTAGGTGGAGGTGTCTGGACGGGCAAATTTAACTCTCATTTCCCACCAGTAAGAGGAATTAACCAAAGGCTCAGCGTGCCATGCCAGAAGCACACTAGGGCCTGAAGCAATCCTGCGGTGTTGCAGCGAGCTCACAAGAAAGCAAGTTGAAGAAAAGAACTCAGGGGCACTGTAATTCACAAACCTGCAGAGTTATAAATGACAGCTATCGTCCAAAAATATATTGAAGTAAGGCTGCCAAGATGACTTGAAAGCGGGGCAGAATTGCAGGAAACCGATTTCAGGAGGTAGACAGGAATTGCATGTAAAGCATAGGAAAAGAGGCAGAACGTCCACAATGATGCACTTGGCCAAAAAGGGCGTATGCGTTTTTTCCTGAATATATTCAGGAAAAAACGCATACGCCCTTTTTGGCCAACCAAGCAAGCTTTCAAAAGAAATCTGCACTACAATGAAGTCTCACTGCTCCCCGGTCAAAAGGCTATCTGAAAAAAGTGTAAAATCCAGAAAGGCAGGAAAGGCCATGGAGACCTGGGAGCCTTGTTATTCTGATGGGTGGGATGTAAATTGCCAACAGCCACTCTGCAGAAGTGTATGGTGTTTCCTGAAACATCCAAAAAACAAAGCAACAGAGCCTAGGGCACTTCCACTTATGGTCCTATAGCTTAGGGAAATTAAAATCAAAAAGACACAGCCACCCCAAAGTTTGGGACGGCTCTGTTTAAAAGAACCTCATTTACGGTACAAGTTCAATATCACAGAAAGCGAAAAATGGATAAAGAAGTTGTGGTACTTACATACAATGCAATATCACTCAGCAATGAAATCTATGTCATCAGGCCCGTAACAGCATAATGAGTGGATTCAGATACGATGATTCTAAGTGAAATAAGTCACACAGAAAAAGAAACATCATAAGATATCACTACTACACGGAATGTAAACTTGGCTACACAGGAACTGAATTACAAAACAGAACAGTGTCTCAGATGTAGAAAAGCAAATTATGCTTGCTTAAGGGGAAAGGTGAGTTGGGGTGCAGCATAAAACCACACATTGAAATTAGCACAGATACCGTTCCATAAGCCAAATATGTAATAGACAAGAGCTACTCTTTGCTCAACGAAGTGGACTCAACACCCCATATTAAACGCTTAACAATATACCTGACTAGTAAGAATCTTAAAACCTATGGATTTATATGTCTCCGAAAGAGAATCAAGCGTGTGTACAGCGGCATAAACGCAGCAGTGATAGGATTGGTGAGTTTCGGTGAGCAAATGCAGACCCTTTGAAGTCATATTGCATGGTACCCATTCCATGGGTCTCAACTCTCCATGTTTAAGGGATTCTTCCTTCAGATAAAACATGCATGTGGAACCCAGAGTATGATCCACCGCGTGATCGGAAAACGTGTTCAAATGTGTCTCAGTTTACGTCCCCTGGTACTCGGGTGCAACATTCCAGACGCTTTACTAACACTCTCCCCACTTGGAGAGTCAGTGCCTTTAAACTCCTGTTTGGCCCAGTTTGCAATTTCTGCGGAAAATGAACAGGAATAGGGAGAACCAATGAGAGACTAGCTGCAGCTGTCTGGACGGGCAAATTTAACTCTCATTTCCCACCAGGAAGAGGAATTAACCAAAGGCTCAGCATGCCGTGCAGGGAAACAAACTAGGGCCTGAAGCAATCCTGCGGTGTTGCGGCCAGCTCACAAGAAAGCGAGTTGAAGAAAGGAGCTCAGGGGCACTGAAATTCACAAACCTGCTGAGTTATAAATGACAGCTATCGTCCAAAAATATATTGAAGTAAGGCTGCCAAGAGGAGTTGAAAGCGGGGCAGAATTGCAGGAAACCGATTTCAGGAGGTAGACTGGAATTGCATGTAAAGCATAGGAAAAGAGGCAGAACGTCCACAATGATGCACTTGGCCAAAAAGGGCGTATGCGTTTTTTCCTGAATATATTCAGGAAAAAACGCATACGCCCTTTTTGGCCAACCAAGCAAGCTTGCAAAGGAAATCTGCACTACAATGAAGTCTCACTGCCCCCCGGTCAAAAGGGCCATCTGAAAAAAGTGTAAAATCCAGAAAGGCAGGACAGGCCATGGAGAACTGAGAGCCTTGTTATGCTGATTGGCGGGATGTAAATTGTCAGCAGCCACTCTGGAGAAGTGTATGGTGTTTCCTGAAACATCCAAAAAACAAAGCAACAGAGCCTAGGGCACTTCCACTTATGGTCCTATAGCTTAGGGAAATTAAAATCAAAAAGACACAGCCACCCCAAATTTGGGACGGCTCTGTTTACAAGAACCTCGTTTACGGTACAAGTTCAATATCACAGAAAGCGAAAAATGGATAAAGAAGTTGTGGTACTTACGTACAATGCAATATCACTCAGCAATGAAATCTATGTCATCAGGCCTGTAGCAGCATAATGAGGGGATTCAGGTACGATAATTCTAAGTGAAATAAGTCACACAGGGCTTACCTGGTGGCGCAGTGGTTGAGAGTCCGCCTGCCGATGCAGAGGACATGGGTTCGTGCCCCGCTCCGGGAAGATCCCACATGCCGCGGAGCGGCTGGGCCTGTGAGCCATGGCCGCTGAGCCTGCGCGTCCGGAGCCTGTGCTCCGCAATGGGAAAGACCACAACAGTGAGAGGCCCACGTACCGCAAAAAAAATAAAAATAAAAAAATAAAAAAAATAAAAAAATAAGTCACACAGAAAAAGAAACATCATAAGATATCACTACTACACGGAATGTAAACTTGGTTACACAGGAACTAAATTACTAAACAGAACAGAGTGTCAAATGTAGAAAACCAATTTATGCTTGCTTAAGGGGAAAGGTGAGTTGGGGTGCTGCATACAACAAGAGATTGAAACTAGCACAGATACCGTTCCATAAGCCAAATATATAATAGACAAGTGCTACTCCTTGCTCAACGAAGTGGACTCAACACCCCATATTAAACGCCTAACAATATACCTGACTAGTAAGAATCTTAAAATTATGGATTTATATGTCTCCGAAAGAGAATCAAGCGTGTGTACAGCGGCATAAACGCAGCAGTGATAGGATTGGTGAGGTTCGGTGAGCAAATGCAGACCCTTTGAAGTCATATTGCATGGTACCCATTCCATGGGTCTCAACTCTCCAAGTTTAAGGGATTCTTCCTTCAGCTGAAACATGCATGTGGAACCCAGAGTATGATCCACCGTGTGATCGGAAAACGTGTTCAAATGTGTCTCAGTTTACGTCCCCTGGTACTCGGGTGCAACATTCCAGACGCTTTACTAACACTCTCCCCACTTGGAGAGTCAGTGCCTTTAAACTCCTGTTTGGCCCAGTTTGCAATTTCTGTGGAAAATGAACAGGAATAGGGAGAACCAATGAGAGACTAGCTGGAGCTGTCTGGACGGGCAAATTTAACTCTCATTTCCCACCAGGAAGAGGAATTAACCAAAGGCTCAGCATGCCGTGCCGGAAACAAACTAGGGCCTGAAGCAATCCTGCGGTGTTGCGGCCAGCTCACAAGAAAGCGAGTTGAAGAAAGGAGCTCAGGGGCACTGTAATTCACAAACCTGCAGAGTTATAAATGACAGCTATCTTCCAAAAATATATTGAAGTAAGGCTGCCAAGAGGAGTTGAAAGCGGGGCAGAATTGCAGGAAACCGATTTCAGGAGGTAGACTGGAATTGCATGTAAAGCATAGGAAAAGAGGCAGAACGTCCACAATGATGCACTTGGCCAAAAAGGGCGTATGCGTTTTTTCCTGAATATATTCAGGAAAAAACGCATACGCCCTTTTTGGCCAACCAAGCAAGCTTGCAAAGGAAATCTGCACTACAATGAAGTCTCACTGCCTCCCGGTCAAAAGGGCCATCTGAAAAAAGTGTAAAATCCAGAAAGGCAGGACAGGCCATGGAGAACTGGGAGCCTTGTTATGCTGATGGGCGGGATGTAAATTACCAGCAGCCACTCTGGAGAAGTGTATGGTGTTTCCTGAAACATCCAAAAAACAAAGCAACAGAGCCTAGGGCACTTCCACTTATGGTCCTATAGCTTAGGGAAATTAAAATCAAAAAGACACAGCCACCCCAAAGTTTGGGACGGCTCTGTTTACAAGAACCTTGTTCAACATACAAGTTCAATATCACAGAATGTGAAAAATGGATAAAGAAGTTGTGGTACTTACGTACAATGCAATATCACTCAACAATGAAATCTATGTCATTAGGCACATAGCAGCATAATGAGTGGATTCAGGTACGATGATTCTAAGTGAAATAAGTCACACAGAAAAAGAAACATCATAAGATATCACTACTACACGGAATGTAAACTTGGCTACACAGGAACTAAATTACTAAACAGAAAAGAGTGTCAAATGTAGAAAACCAATTTATGCTTGCTTAAGGGGAAAGGTGAGTTGGGGTGCTGCATACAACAAGAGATTGAAATTAGCACAGATACCGTTCCATAAGCCAAATATATAATAGACAAGTGCTACTCCTTGCTCAACGAAGTGGACTCAACACCCCATATTAAACGCCTAACAATATACCTGACTAGTAAGAATCTTAAAACCTATAGATTTATATGTCTCCGAAAGAGAATCAAGCGTGTGTACAGCGGCATAAACGCAGCAGCGATAGGATTGGTGAGGTTCGGTGAGCAAATGCAGACACTTTGAAGTCATATTGCATGGTATCCATTCCATGGGTCTCAACTCTCCAGGTTTAAGGGATTCTTCCTTCAGCTAAAACATGCATGTGGAACCCAGAGTATGATCCACTGTGTGATCGGGAAACGTGTTCAAATGTGTCTTGGTTTTCGTCCCCTGGTACTCGGGTGCAACATTCCAGACGCTTTACTAACACTCTCCCCACTTGGAGAGTCAGTGCCTTTAACCTCCTGTTTGGCCCAGTTTGCAATTTCTGTGGAAAATGAACAGGAATAGGGAGAATCAATGAGAGACTAGGTGGAGGTGTCTGAACGGGCAAATTTAACTCTCATTTCCCACCAGGAAGTGGAATTAACCAAAGGCTCAACATGCCATGCCGGAACCAAACTAGGGCCTGAAGCAATCCTGCGGTGTTGCGGCCAGCTCACAAGAAAGCGAGTTGAAGAAAGGAGCTCAGGGGCACTGTAATTCACAAACCTGCAGAGTTATAAATGACAGCTATCTTCCAAAAATATATTGAAGTAAGGCAGCCAAGAGGAGTTGAAAGCGGGGCAGAATTGCAGGAAACCGATTTCAGGAGGTAGACTGGAATTGCATGTAAAGCATAGGAAAAGAGGCAGAACGTCCACAATGATGCACTTGGCCAAAAAGGGCGTATGCGTTTTTTCCTGAATATATTCAGGAAAAAACGCATACGCCCTTTTTGGCCAACCAAGCAAGCTTGCAAAGGAAATCTGCACTACAATGAAGTCTCACTGCCCCCCGGTCAAAAGGGTCATCTGAAAAAAGTGTAAAATCCAGAAAGGCAGGACAGGCCATGGAGAACTGGGAGCCTTGTTATGCTGATGGGCGGGATGTAAATTGCCAGCAGCCACTCTGGAGAAGTGTATGGTGTTTCCTGAAACATCCAAAAAACAAAGCAACAGAGCCTAGGGCACTTCCACTTATGGTCCTATAGCTTAGGGAAATTAAAATCAAAAAGACACAGCCACCCCAAAGTTTGGGACGGCTATGTTTACAAGAACCTTGTTTACGGTACAAGTTCAATATCACAGAAAGTGAAAAATGGATAAAGAAGTTGTGGTACTTACGTACAATGCAATATCACTCAGCAATGAAATCTATGTCATCAGGCCCGTAGCAGCATAATGAGTGGATTCAGGTACGATGATTCTAAGTGAAATAAGTCACACAGGGCTTACCTGGTGGCGCAGTGGTTGAGAGTCCGCCTGCCGATGCAGAGGACATGGGTTCGTGCCCCGCTCCGGGAAGATCCCACATGCCGCGGAGCGGCTGGGCCTGTGAGTCATGGCCGCTGAGCCTGTGCGTCCGGAGCCTGTGCTCCGCAATGGGAAAGACCACAACAGAGAGAGGCCCACGTACCGCAAAAAAAATAAAAATAAAAAAATAAAAAAAATAAAAAAATAAGTCAAACAGAAAAAGAAACATCATAAGATATCACTACTACACGGAATGTAAACTTGGTTACACAGGAACTAAATTACTAAACAGAACAGAGTGTCAAATGTAGAAAACCAATTTATGCTTGCTTAAGGGGAAAGGTGAGTTGGGGTGCTGCATACAACAAGAGATTGAAATTAGCACAGATACCGTTCCATAAGCCAAATATATAATAGACAAGTGCTACTCCTTGCTCAACGAAGTGGACTCAACACCCCATATTAAACGCCTAACAATATACCTGACTAGTAAGAATCTTAAAAACTATGGATTTATATGTCTCCGAAAGAGAATCAAGCGTGTGTACAGCGGCATAAACGCAGCAGTGATAGGATTGGTGAGGTTCGGTGAGCAAATGCAGACCCTTTGAAGTCATATTGCATGGTACCCATTCCATGGGTCTCAACTCTCCATGTTTAAGGGATTCTTCCTTCAGCTGAAACATGCATGTGGAACCCAGAGTATGATCCACCGTGTGATCGGAAAACGTGTTCAAATGTGTCTCAGTTTACGTCCCCTGGTACTCGGGTGCAACATTCCAGACGCTTTACTAACACTCTCCCCACTTGGAGAGTCAGTGCCTTTAAACTCCTGTTTGGCCCAGTTTGCAATTTCTGTGGAAAATGAACAGGAATAGGGAGAACCAATGAGAGACTAGCTGGAGCTGTCTGGACGGTCAAATTTAACTCTCATTTCCCACCAGGAAGAGGAATTAACCAAAGGCTCAGCATGCCGTGCCGAAACCACTCTAGGGCCTGAAGCAATCCTGCGGTGTTGCGGCCAGCTCACAAGAAAGCGAGTTGAAGAAAGGAGCTCAGGGGCACTGTAATTCACAAACCTGCAGAGTTATAAATGACAGCTATCGTCCAAAAATATATTGAAGTAAGGCTGCCAAGAGGAGTTGAAAGCGGGGCAGAATTGCAGGAAACCGATTTCAGGAGGTAGACTGGAATTGCATGTAAAGCATAGGAAAAGAGGCAGAACGTCCACAATGATGCACTTGGCCAAAAAGGGCGTATGCGTTTTTTCCTGAATATATTCAGGAAAAAACGCATACGCCCTTTTTGGCCAACCAAGCAAGCTTGCAAAGGAAATCTGCACTACAATGAAGTCTCACTGCCCCCCGGTCAAAAGGGCCATCTGAAAAAAGTGTAAAATCCAGAAAGGCAGGACAGGCCATGGAGAACTGGGAGCCTTGTTATGCTGATGGGCGGGATGTAAATTACCAGCAGCCACTCTGGAGAAGTGTATGGTGTTTCCTGAAACATCCAAAAAACAAAGCAACAGAGCCTAGGGCACTTCCACTTATGGTCCTATAGCTTAGAGAATTTAAAATCAAAAAGACACAGCCACCGCAAAGTTTGGGACGGCTCTGTTTACAAGAACCTTGTTCAACATACAAGTTCAATATCACAGAAAGCGAAAAATGGATAAAGAAGTTGTGGTACTTACGTACAATGCAATATCACTCAGCAATGAAATCTATGTCATCAGGCACATAGCAGCATAATGAGTGGATTCAGGTACGATGATTCTAAGTGAAATAAGTCACACAGAAAAAGAAACATCATAAGATATCACTACTACACGGAATGAAAACTTGGCTACACAGGAACTAAATTACTAAACAGAAAAGAGTGTCAAATGTAGAAAACCAATTTATGCTTGCTTAAGGGGAAAGGTGAGTTGGGATGCTGCATACAACAAGAGATTGAAATTAGCACAGATACCGTTCCATAAGCCAAATATATAATAGACAAGTGCTACTCCTTGCTCAAAGAAGTGGACTCAACACCCCATATTAAACGCCTAACAATATACCTGACTAGTAAGAATCTTAAAACCTATAGATTTATATGTCTCCGAAAGAGAATCAAGCGTGTGTACAGCGGCATAAACGCAGCAGCGATAGGATTGGTGAGGTTCGGTGAGCAAATGCAGACACTTTGAAGTCATATTGCATGGTATCCATTCCATGGGTCTCAACTCTCCAGGTTTAAGGGATTCTTCCTTCAGCTAAAACATGCATGTGGAACCCAGAGTATGATCCACCGTGTGATCGGGAAACGTGTTCAAATGTGTCTCAGTTTTCGTCCCGTGTTACTCGGGTGCAACATTCCAGACGCTTTACTAACACTCTCCCCACTTGGAGAGTCAGTGCCTTTAACCTCCTGTTTGGCCCAGTTTGCAATTTCTGTGGAAAATGAACAGGAATAGGGAGAATCAATGAGAGACTAGGTGGAGGTGTCTGAACGGGCAAATTTAACTCTCATTTCCCACCAGGAAGAGGAATTAACCAAAGGCTCAACATGCCATGCCGGAACCAAACTAGGGCCTGAAGCAATCCTGCGGTGTTGCGGCCACCTCACAAGAAAGCGAGTTGAAGAAAGGAGCTCAGGGGCACTGTAATTCACAAACCTGCAGAGTTATAAATGACAGCTATCTTCCAAAAATATATTGAAGTAAGGCAGCCAAGAGGAGTTGAAAGCGTGGCAGAATTGCAGGAAACCGATTTCAGGAGGTAGACAGGAATTGCATGTAAAGAATAGGAAAAGAGGCAGAACGTCCACAATGATGCACTTGGCCAAAAAGGGCGTATGCGTTTTTTCCTGAATATATTCAGGAAAAAACGCATACGCTCTTTTTGGCCAACCAAGCAAGCTTGCAAAGGAAATCTGCACTACAATGAAGTCTCACTGCCCCGCGGTCAAAAGGGCTATCTGAAAAAAGTGTAAAATCCAGAAAGGCAGGACAGGCCAAGGAGAACTAGGAGCCTTGTTATGCTGATGGGTGGGATGTAAATTGCCAACAGCCACTCTGGAGAAGTGTATGGTGTTTCCTGAAACATCCAAAAAACAAAGCAACAGAGCCTAGGGCACTTCCACTTATGGTCCTATAGCTTAGGGAAATTAAAATCAAAAAGACACAGCCACCCCAAAGTTTGGGACGGCTCTGTTTACAAGAAACTCGTTTACAGTACAAGTTCAATATCACAGAAAGCGAAAAATGGATAAAGAAGTTGTGGTACTTACGTACAATGCAATATCACTCAGCAATGAAATCTATGTCATCAGGCCCATAGCAGCATAATGAGTGGATACAGGTACGATGATTCTAAGTGAAATAAGTCACACAGAAAAAGAAACATCATAAGATATCACTACTACACATAATGTAAACTTGGCTACACAGGAACTGAATTACTAAACAGAACAGGGTGTCAAATGTAGAAAACCAACTTATGCTTGCTTAAGGGGAAAGGTGAGTTGGGGTGCTGCATACAACAAGAGATTGAAATTAGCACAGATACCATTCCATAAGCCAAATATGTAATAGACAAGAGCTACTCCTTGCTCAACGAAGTGGACTCAACACCCCATATTAAACGCCTAACAATATACCTGACTAGTAAGAATCTTAAAACCTATGGATTTATATGTCTCCGAAAGAGAATCAAGCGTGTGTACAGCGGCATAAACGCAGCAGTGATAGGATTGGTGAGGTTCGGTGAGCAAATGCAGACCCTTTGAAGTCATATTGCATGGTACCCATTCCATGGGTCTCAACTCTCCATGTTTAAGGGATTCTTCTTTCAGCTAAAACATGCATGTGGAACCCAGAGTATGATCCACCGTGTGATCGGAAAACGTGTTCAAATGTGTCTCAGTTTTCGTCCCCTGCTACTCAGGTGCAACATTCCAGACGCTTTACTAACACTCTCCCCACTTGGAGAGTCAGTGCCTTTAACCTCCTATTTGGCCCAGTTTGCAATTTCTGTGGAAAATGAACAGGAATAGGGAGAACCAATGAGAGACTAGGTGTAGGTGTCTGGACGCGCAAATTTAACTCTCATTTCCCACCAGGAAGAGGAATTAACCAAAGGCTCAGCATGCCGTGCCGGAAACAAACTAGGGCCTGAAGCAATCCTGCGGTGTTGCGGCCAGCTCACAAGAAAGCGAGTTGAAGAAAGGAGCTCAGGGGCACTGTAATTCACAAACCTGCAGAGTTATAAATGACAGCTATCTTCCAAAAATATATTGAAGTAAGGCAGCCAAGAGGAGTTGAAAGCGGGGCAGAATTGCAGGAAACCGATTTCAGGAGGTAGACTGGAATTGCATGTAAAGCATAGGAAAAGAGGCAGAACGTCCACAATGATGCACTTGGCCAAAAAGAGCGTATGCGTTTTTTCCTGGATATATTCAGGAAAAAACGCATACGCAGTTTTTGGCCAACCAAGCAAGCTTGCAAAGGAAATCTGCACTACAATGTAGTCTCACTGCCCCCTGGTCAAAAGGGCCATCTGAAAAAAGTGTAAAATCCAGAAAGGCAGGACAGGCCATGGAGAACTGGGAGCCTTGTTATGCTGATGGGTGGGATGTAAATTACCAGCAGCCACTCTGGAGAAGTGTATGGTGTTTCCTGAAACATCCAAAAAACAAAGCAACAGAGCCTAGGGCACTTCCACTTATGGTCCTATAGCTTAGGGAAATTAAAATCAAAAAGACACAGCCATCCCAAAGTTTGGGACGGCTCTGTTTACAAGAACCTTGTTCACCGTACAAGTTCAATATCACAGAAAGCGAAAAATGGATAAAGAAGTTGTGGTACTTACGTACAATGCAATATCACTCAGCAATGAAATCTATGTCATCAGGCCTGTAGCAGCATAATGAGTGGATTCAGGTACGATGATTCTAAGTGAAATAAGTCACACAGGGCTTACCTGGTGGCGCAGTGGTTGAGAGTCCACCTGCCGATGCAGAGGACATGGGTTCGTGCCCCGCTCCGGGAAGATCCCACATGCCGCGGAGCGGCTGGGCCTGTGAGCCATGGCCGCTGAGCCTGCGCGTCCGGAGCCTGTGCTCCGCAATGGGAAAGACCACAACAGTGAGAGGCCCACGTACTGCAAAAAAAATAAAAATAAATAAATAAAAAAAATAAAAAAATAATTCACACAGAAAAAGAAACATCATAAGATATCACTACTACACGGAATGTAAACTTGGTTACACAGGAACTAAATTACTAAACAGAACAGAGTGTTAAATGTAGAAAACCAATTTATGCTTGCTTAAGGGGAAAGGTGAGTTGGGGTGCTGCATACAACAAGAGATTGAAATTAGCACAGATACCGTTCCATAAGCCAAATATATAATAGACAAGTGCTACTCCTTGCTCAAAGAAGTGGACTCAACACCCCATATTAAACGCCTAACAATATACCTGACTAGTAAGAATCTTAAAACCTATGGATTTATATGTCTCCGAAAGAGAATCAAGCGTGTGTACAGCGGCATAAACGCAGCAGTGATAGGATTGGTGAGGTTCGGTGAGCAAATGCAGACCCTTTGAAGTCATATTGCATGGTACCCATTCCATGGGTCTCAACTCTCCATGTTTAAGGGATTCTTCTTTCAGCTAAAACATGCATGTGGAACCCAGAGTATGATCCACCGTGTGATCGGAAAACGTGTTCAAATGTGTCTCAGTTTTCGTCCCCTGCTACTCGGGTGCAACATTCCAGACGCTTTACTAACACTCTCCCCACTTGGAGAGTCAGTGCCTTTAACCTCCTGTTTGGCCCAGTTTGCAATTTCTGTGGAAAATAAACAGGAATAGGGAGAACCAATGAGAGACTAGGTGGAGGTGTCTGGACGGGCAAATTTAACTCTCATTTCCCACCAGGAAGAGGAATTAACCAAAGGCTCAGCATGCCGTGCCGGAACCAAACTAGGGCCTGAAGCAATCCTGCGGTGTTGCGGCCAGCTCACAAGAAAGCGAGTTGAAGAAAGGAGCTCAGGGGCACTGTAATTCACAAACCTGCAGAGTTATAAATGACAGCTATCTTCCAAAAATATATTGAAGGAAGGCTGCCAAGAGGAGTTGAAAGCGGGGCAGAATTGCAGGAAACCAATTTCAGGAGGTAGACTGGAATTGCATGTAAAGCATACGAAAAGAGGCAGAACGTCCACAATGATGCACTTGGCCAAAAAGGGCGTATGCGTTTTTTCCTGAATATATTCAGGAAAAAACGCATACGCCCTTTTTGGCCAACCAAGCAAGCTTGCAAAGGAAATCTGCACTACAATGAAGTCTCACTGCCCCCTGGTCAAAAGGGCCATCTGAAAAAAGTGTAAAATCCAGAAAGGCAGGACAGGCCATGGAGAACTGGGAGCCTTGTTATGCTGATGGGTGGGATGTAAATTACCAGCAGCCACTCTGGAGAAGTGTATGGTGTTTCCTGAAACATCCAAAAAACTAAGCAACAGAGTCTAGGGCACTTCCACTTATGGTCCTATAGCTTAGGGAAATTAAAATCAAAAAAACACAGCCATCCCAAAGTTTGGGACGGCTGTGTTTACAAGAACCTTGTTCACCGTACAAGTTCAATATCACAGAAAGCGAAAAATGGATAAAGAAGTTGTGGTACTTACGTACAATGCAATATCACTCAGCAATGAAATCTATGTCATCAGGCACATAGCAGCATAATGAGTGGATTCAGGTACGATGATTCTAAGTGAAATAAGTCACACAGAAAAAGAAACATCATAAGATATCACTACTACACGGAATGTAAACTTGGCTACACAGGAACTAAATTACTAAACAGAAAAGAGTGTCAAATGTAGAAAACCAACTTATGCTTGCTTAAGGGGAAAGGTGAGTTGGGGTGCTGCATACAACAAGAGATTGAAATTAGCACAGATACCATTCCATAAGCCAAATATGTAATAGACAAGAGCTACTCCTTGCTCAACGAAGTGGACTCAACACCCCATATTAAACGCCTAACAATATACCTGACTAGTAAGAATCTTAAAACCTATGGATTTATATGTCTCCGAAAGAGATTCAAGCGTGTGTACAGCGGCATAAACGCAGCAGTGATAGGATTGGTGAGGTTCGGTGAGCAAATGCAGACCCTTTGAAGTCATATTGCATGGTACCCATTCCATGGGTCTCAACTCTCCAGGTTTAAGGGATTCTTCCTTCAGCTAAAACATGCATGTGGAACCCAGAGTATGATCCACCGTGTGATCGGGAAACGTGTTCAAATGTGTCTCAGTTTTCGTCCCGTGGAACTCGGGTGCAACATTCCAGACGCTTTACTAACACTCTCCCCACTTGGA
Source organism: Leucopleurus acutus (assembly GCF_964270905.1). NCBI lineage: Eukaryota > Metazoa > Chordata > Mammalia > Artiodactyla > Delphinidae > Leucopleurus > Leucopleurus acutus. The sequence goes on along the minus strand of NC_139142.1, from coordinate 99,123,830 downwards.
GAGTCAGTGCCTTTAACCTCCTGTTTGGCCCAGTTTGCAATTTCTTTGGAAGATGAACAGGAATAAGGAGAAGCAATGGGAGACTATCTGTAGGTGTCTGGACGGGCAAATTTAACTCTCATTCCCACCAGGAAGATAAATGAACCAAAGGCTCCGCGTGCCATGCTGGAACTAGATTAGGGCCTGAGGAGATCCTGCGGTGTTGCGGCCAGCTCACAAGAAAGCGAGTTGAAGAAAGGAGCTCAGGGGCACTGTAATTCAGAAACCTGCGGAGTTATAAATGACAGCTATCATCCAAAATTATACTGAAGTAAGGCTGCGAAGAGGACTTGAATGCGGGGCAGAATTGCTGGAAACTGATTTCAGAACGTACACGGGAGTAGCTCTTAAAGCATAGGAAAAGAGACAGAACTTGGAAAATAATGCACTTGGCAAAAAAGGGCATATGTGTTTTATCCAGAGCTCTCATACCTGAGGGGAGGAGATTCCCAGCAGGCTCCAACTGCCACCTGAGGGCTCACATTGCCAAGGCAACGTGAGCATGCCAGGCAGGAGTTACCTCACAGCAGAGGTCCCACCTCACAGAAGGGTGAGAAACCCAGCCAACATCAGACTCTCACCAGAGGGCCCACATCACCAAGGGGATGGGAACCAGGCAGGAGTGTCTTCACATCAGTGGGGCCACATCATCAAAAGCTGAGGTACTCAGCACATGTGTCCTCAAACCAGAGGACCCACATCACCAAGGACCTCGGAGTGAGGCAGGCAGGAGTAGCCTCACAACACTGGGCCCATAGAATAAAAAAGTGAGGAATCCAGCAGTTGGAACCTCCCAGCAGGCGGCCCAGAGCACCGAGGCCATGGGATCCAGGCCACAGTGAACTCACAGAAGAGGGCCCATGTCATGAAACTGAGCAACCCAGCCATTGGGACCTCAGAGCAGGAGGCCCACATCCCCATGGGGATGGAATTCTGGTAGGAGTGTCCTCGCACCACTGAGAACGTATCAGAAAATTTTGGGCGACCAGCAGTTAGGGCCTGACGCCAGAGGACCCTCATCACCAAGGGAAGGAGGCTCCCAGCAGGCTCCAACTGCCACCAGAGGGCTGACGTCGCCAAGGCGATGTGTGCCAACCAGGCACGAATGACCTCACAGCAGAGGGCCCACCTCAGAGAAGTGTGACGAACCCAGTCAGGATCAGACTCGCACCAGAGGGCCCACATCACCAAATGGATTGGAACCAGGCAGGAGTGTCCTCACATGAGTAGGGCCACATCATCTAAAGGTGAGGAACCCAGAACATGTGGCTTCAAACCATAGGACACCCATCACCAAGGGGCTGGGAGTGAGGCAGGCAGGAGGAGCCTCATAACAGAGGGCCCAAAAATAAGAAAGGTGAGGAATCCAGCAGTTGGAACCTCCCAGCAGGCGGCCCAGAGCACAGAGGCTAGAGGAACCAGGCCAGAGTGAACTAACACCAGACAGCCCACATCATGAAACTGTGAGCAACCCAGACATTGGGACCTCAGAGCAGAAGGCCCACATCCCCATGGTGATGGGAACATGACAGGAGTGTCCTGGCATCACTGGGCTCACATCAGAAAACGTGGGGTGCTCAGAAGTTAGGGCCTGACGCTAGAGGGCACTCATCACCGAGAGGAGGAGGCTCCCAGCAGGCTCCAACTGCCACCAGAGGGCCAACGTCGCCAAGGTGATGTGTGCCAGCCTGGCAGGAGTGACCTCACAGCAGAGGGCCCACCTCACAGAAGGGTGAGGAACACAGCCAGGATCAGACTCTCACCAGAGGGCCCACATCACCAAGGGGATGGGAACCAGGCAGGAGTGTCCCCACACCAGTGGGACAACATCATCGAAAGGTGAGGATCCCAGCACATGTGTCCTCAAACCAGAGGAACCACATCACCAAGGGGTTCGGAATGAGGCTGGCAGGACTGGCCTCACAACACAGGGTCCATAGAATATAAAAGTTGAGGAATCCAGCAGTTGGAACCTCCCAGCAAGTGGCCCAGAGCACCGAGGCTATGGGATCCAGGCTGCAGTGAACTCACAGCAGAGGGCCCACATCATGAACCTGTGAGCAGCCCAGCTGTTGGGACCTCAGAACAGAAGGCCCACATCCCCATTGGGATGGGAACCTGGCAGGAGTGGCTTTGCACCACTTAGCACATATCAGAAAATGTTAGGAGCCCAGCAGTTAGGGCCTGACGCCAGGGGGCCCTCATAACTGAGGGGAGGAGACTCCCAGCAGGTTCCAACTGCCAACAGAGGGCCCACGTCTACAAGGTGGCATGCGCCAGCCAGGCAGTAGTGACCTCACAGCAGAGGGCCTATCTCACAGAAGGGTGAGGAACCGAGGCAGGATGAGACTCTCACCAGAGGGCCCACAACACCAAGGGGATGGGAACCAGTCAGGACTGTCCTCCCACCAGTGGGGCCACATCATCGAAAGGTGAGGAACCCAGCACATGTGGCCTCATATCAGAGGACATACATCACAAAGGGGATGGGAGTGAGGCAGGTAGGAGTAGCCTAAAAACAGAGGGCCCAAAGAATAAAAAAAGTGAGGAATCCAGCATTTGGAACCTCCCAGCAGGCGGCTGAGAGCACAGAAGCTATGGGATGCAGGCAGGAGTGAACTAACAGCAGAGAGCCCACATCATGAAACTGTGAGCAACCCAGGCATTGGGACCTCAGAGCAGAAAGCCCACATCCCCATGGGGATGGGAACCTGACAGGAGTGTCCTGGCATCACTGGGCTCACATCAGAAAACGTGGGGAGCCCAGCAGTTAGAGCCTGATGCTAGAGGGCCGTCATCACCGAGGGCAGGAGGCTCCCAGCAGGTTCCATGTGCCAACAGAGGGCCCACATCGCCAAGGTGATGTGTGCAAGTCAGGCAGGATTGACCTCACAGCAGAGGGCCTACCTCACAGAAGAGTGAGGAACCCAGCCAGGATAAGACTGTCACCAGAAGGCCCACATCACCAAGGGGATGGGAACCAGGCAGGAGTGTCCTCACACCAGTGGGGCCACATCATTGAAAGTTGCCTAACCCAGCACATGTGGCCTCAAACCAGAAGACCCACATCACGAAGGGGTTGCGAGTGAGGCAGGCAGGAGGAGCATCACAACACAGGACCCATAGAATACAAAAGTTGAGGAATCGAGCAGTTGGAACCTCCCAGCAGGCAGCCAAGACCACAGAGGCTATGGGATCCAGGCCACAGTGAACTAACACCAGAGAGCCCACATCATGAAATTGTGATCAACCCAGCCGTTGGAACCTCAGAGCAGAAGGCCCACATCCCCATGGGGATGGGAACCTAAGAGGAGTGCTTGAGCAACACTGGGCTCACTAAGAAAAGTTGGGGAGCCCAGCAGTTAGGGCTTGACGTCAGAGGGCCCTCATCACAGAGCTGAGGAGGCTCCCAGCAGGGTCCAATTGCCACCAGAGGGCTCATGTCAACAAGGCGAGGTGAGCAACCCAGGCAAGAGTTACCTGATAGTAGAGGGCCCACCTCACAGATGGGTGAGGAACCCAGCCAGGATCAGACTCTCACCAGAGGGCCCACATCACAAAGGGGATGGGACCCAGTCAGGATTATCCTCACACCAGTGGGGCCTCATCATCTTAAGGTGAGGAACCCAGCACATGTGTCCTCAAACCAGAGGACCCACATCACCAAGGGCCTTGGAGTGAGGCAGGCAGGAGTAGCCTCACAACACAGGGCACATAATATAAAAAACGTGAGGATTCCAGCATTTAGACCTTCCAGCAGGCGGCCCAGAACACCGAGGCTATGGGATCCAGGCCACAGTGAACTCACAGCAGAGGGCCCACATCACAAAACTGTGAGCAACCCAGGAGTTGAGACCTCAGCGCAGAAGGACCACATCCCCATGGGAATGGGAACCTGGCTGGAGTGTCCTCGCACCACTGGGCGCACATCAGAAAATGTGGGGAGCCCACCATTTAGGGCCTGACGCCAGAGGGCCGGCATCACCGAGAGGAGGAGGCGCCCTGCACGCTCCAACTGCCACCAGAGGGCTCACGTCTCCAAGGTGACGTGTGCCAGCCAGGCAGGAGTGACCTCACAGCAGAGGGCCTACCTCACAGAACGTTGAGGAACCCAGCCAGGATTAGACTCTCGCCAGAGGGTCCACCTCACCAAGGGGATGGGAACCAGGCAGGAGTGTCCTCACACGAGTGGGGTCACATCATCGAAAGGTGAGGAACGCAGCACATGTGGCCTCAAGCCATAGGACAGTCATCACCAAGGGGCTGGCAGTGAGGCAGGCAGGAGGAGCCTCACAACAGAGGGCACATAGAATAAAAAAGTTGAGGAATCCAGCAGTTGGAACCTCCCAGCAGGCGGCTCAGAGCACCGATGATAAGGGATCCTTGCCGGAGTGAACTCACAGCAGAGGGCCCACATCATGGTACTGTGAGCAAGCCAGCCGTTTTGACCTCAGAGCAGAAGGCCCATATCGCCATGGGGATGGGAACCTGGCAAGAGTCTCCTCACTCACTTGGCGCACATCAGAAAATGTGGGGAGCCCAGCAGTTATGGCCTAAGGCAAGAGGGCCCTCATCACCGAGGGGAGGAGGATCCCAGCACACTCCAACTGCCACCAGAGGGCCCACGTCGCCAAGGTGACGTGTGCCAGACAGGCATGATTGACCTCACAGCAGAGGGCCCACCTCACAGAAGGGTGAGGAACCCAGCCAGGATCAGACACTCACCTGAGGGCCCACATCAGCAAGGGGATGGGAACCAGTCAGGACTGTCTTCCCTCCAGTGGGGTCACATCATCGAAAGGTGCGGAACCCAGCACATGTGGCCTCAAATCAGAGGACACATATCACAAAGGGAATGGGAGTGAGGCAGGCAGGAGTAGCCTAAAAACAGAGGGCCCAAAGAATAAGAAAGGTGAGGAATCCAGCAGTTGGAACCTCCCAGCAGGCGGTCCAGAGCACAGAAGCTATGGGATGCAGGCAGGAGTGAACTAACAGCAGAGAGCCCACATCATGAAACTGTGAGCAACCCAGGTTTTGGGACCTCAGAGCAGAAGGCCCACACCCCAATGGGGATGTGAACCTGGCTGGAGTGTCCTCGCACCACTGGGCACACATCACAAAATGTGGGGAGCCAGGCGGTTAGGGCCTGATGCCAGAGGGCCCTCATCACCGAGGAGAGGAGGCTCCCAGCAGGCTCCAAGTGCCACCAGAGGGCTCATGTCCACAAGGCGAGGTGAGCAAGCCAGGCAAGAGTGACCTCACATCAGACGGCCTACCTCACAGATGGGTGAGGAACCCAGCCAGGATCAGACTCTCAACAGAGGGCCCACATCACCAAGGGGATGTGAACCAGGCAGGAGTCTCCTAAGACCATTGGTCCCACATCATCGAAAGGTGAGGAACCCAGCACATGTGGCCTCAAACCAGACGACACACATCACGAAGGGGCTGGGAGTGAGGCAGGCAGGAGGATCCTCACAACAGAGGGCCCAAAAATTTAAAAAAGTGAGGAATCCAGCAGTTGGAACCTCCCAGCAGGCGGCCAAGAGCACAGAGGCTATGGGATCCAGGCTTCTGTGAACTAACACCAGAGAGCCCACATCATGAAAATGTGAACAACCCAGCCGTTGGGACCTCAGAGCAGAAGGCCCACATCCCCATGGAGATGGGATCCTAAGAGGAGTGCCAAAGCATCACTGGGCTCACTAAGAAAAGTTGGTGAGCCCAGCAGTCAGGGCCTGATGCAAGAGGGCCCTCATCACCGGGGGGAAGAGATTCCCAGCACGCTCCAACTGCCACCACATGGCTGACTTCACCAAGGCAATGTGTGCCAGCCATGCAGGAGTGACCTATCAGCAGAGGGTCTCCCTCACAGGTGGGTGAGGAACAAAGCCAGGAACAGACTCTCACCAGGGGGTCCACATAACCACGTGGATGAGAACCAAGCAGGAGTGTCCTCACACTAGTGGGGCCACATCATCGAAAGGTGAGGAACCCAGCAAAAGTGGCCACAAACCAGAGGACCCACATCACCAAGGGGTTGAGAGTGAGGTAGGTGTCTGGACGGGCATATTTAACACTCATTTCCCACCAGGAAGAGGAATTAACCAAAGGCTCAGCGTGCCCTGCCAGAAGCAGATTAGGGCCTGAAGCAGTCTTGCGGGTTTGCGGCCAGCTCACAAGAAAGCGAGTTGAAGAAAGGAGCTCAGGGGCCCTGTAATTCACAAAACTGCAGAGTTATAAATGACAGATAACGTCCAAAAATATATTGAAGTAAGGCTGCGAAGAGGACTTGAAAGCGGGGCAGAATTGCAGGAAACCGATTTCAGGAGGTAGACTGGATTTGCATTTAAAGCATAGGAAAAGAGGCAGAACATCGACAATGATGCACTTGGCAACAAAGGGCGTATGAGTTTGTTCCTGAATATATTCAGGAACAAACACATACGCCCTTTTTGGCAAACCAAGCAAGCTTGCAATGGAAATCCGAACTACTATGAAGTGTCACTTCCCCCCGGTCTAAAGGGCCATCTGAGAAAAGTGTAAAATCCAGAAAGGCAAGACAGGCCATGGGGAAAAAGGAGCCTTGTTATGCTGATGGGCGGGATGTACATTGCCAACAGCCACTCTGGAGAAGTGTATGGTGTTTCCTGATACATCTGAAAAACAAAGCAACAGAGTCTAGGGCATTTCCACTTATGGTCCTATAGCTTAGGGAAATTAAAATCAAAAAGACACAGCCACCCCAAAATTTACAACGGCTCTGTTTACAGGAGCCTCTTCTACAGTACAAGTTAAATATCCCAGAGAACAAATAATTGATAAAGAAGTTGCGGTACTTATGTACAACAGAATACCACTCAGCAATGAAATCTGTGTCACCAGGCCTGTACCAGCATAATGAGTGGATTGAGGCATGATGATTCTAAGTGAAATAAGTCACACAGAAAAAGAAACATCATAAGGTATCACTAATGCACGGAATGTAAACTTGGCTACACATGAACTGAATTACAAAACAGAACAGGGTCTCAAGTTTAGAAAACCAACTTATGCTTGCTTAAGGGGAAAGGTGAGTTGGGGTGCTGCATAAAACCAGAGTTTGAAATTAGCACAGATACCGTTCCATAAGCCAAATACGTAATAGACAAGACCTACCCCTCGCTCAACGAAATGGACTCAACAATGAGGTATCACCTCACACCTGTTAGAATGGGCATCATCTGAAAATCTACAAACAACAAATGCTGGAAAGGGTGTGGAGAAAAGGAAGCCTCTTCCACTATTGTTGGGAATATAAATTGATACAGTCACTATGGAGAACAATATGGAGTTTCTTAAGAAACTAATAATAGAATTACCATATGATACAGCGATCCCAGGACTGGACATATACCCAGACAAAACCATAAATCAAAAAGAGACATTCACCGCAATGTTCATTGCATCACTATTTACAATATCGAGGTAATGGAAGCAACCTAAATGCCCACAGACAGACGAATGCATAAAGATGTGGTACATATATAAAATGGAATATTACTAAGCCATGAAAGGAATGAAATTGGGTCATTTGTAGAGACGTCGATGGATCTAGAGACTGTCATACAGAGTGAAGTAAGTCAGAAAGAGAAAAACAAATCTTGTATATTCATGCATATATGTGGAACCTAGAAAAACTGTACAGATTAACCGTTTTGCAAGGCATAAATAGAGCAACAGATGTAGACAACAATCGTATGGACAACAAGGGGGGAAAGCTCTTGGAGGGGTGGTGGTGGGAGGAGTTGAGAGATTGGGATTGGCATGTAAACATTTATATGTATAAAATAGATAACCAATGAGAACCTGCTGTATAAAAATATAAAATAAAATTCAAAATTAAAAAGAAATAAAATTTAAAAAATAAAACAGAAAAAACATTATTCCCTTCACATACATGTATTTATATGAATAAATTATTTCCATGCTTATATCTGTAAATACAAAAAAGAGGAATAAAATCTACCTTGAACCAAAAACGAAAAAGAGAAAAAAAAAACAGAACCCACCAGTTACTCAGAGGAAAACCGTATCAGGGCACTTGCTCCAGTTGTAAACAATTCTGAAGTTGGTCAGTGGTGGGGAATCGTCTCCCATTCAGCCAGCAGCCCCCACACAACAAGCGTCCTCATTGCAAAGCTGGGGCACCGTGCCGAGGCATCTGTGAGTAAACGTGAGCTGAACCCCAGGCCAGTTGCTGCTGAACTGTTCCCGCCCTTCCCAGGTAAAACACCTGAATATATACAAGGACTTGAAAGCCTAGAGGAAGGGCCATGGAGCCACACGAGTGACAGCATGCCAGCTGACTTGGTGCCTGCAGGCCAGCCAGGATGGTCCTGGCCCTGGGTGCTCTTCTGGAAGATTTCCATTTCCCTGCCTGAGATACCCGTCCTGTCCCTGCCCCCACTGCTTTTTTCCTTCCTCACCTCTGCCCAGGGAGAAATTCCAGCAGTAGGTATGGGTGACACATCCTCTTCTTTAGCAGGTGGCAGCCTGGCAACTGCTGCAGAAAGTCCAGCAGAGCCCCACTCACACTGGGCCACCCACAAAGCCGTGGCCTCTCACTCCCTCCCACCAGCCCAGCCCCGAGACTGCTGACAGGGCAGAGAAAATGGCGTCAGGCACAGCTGCAGGGGCTTTTGCTGCCTGGAGTGGTATTTATATTGATCTCAACCCAGGCACACCTGGGGAGGGCTGGCCGGCATGGTAAGGCTGCCCAGGTCAGCCAATCATCACCCCTCAGGGGCTCACAGTTGCAGAAAATGGAACTTGCTGAACCGGCCAGGTCCAAGGGACAGGTGTGGGCTCCTGAGAGTCAGGATAGACAAGGGGCTGCAGCTTTGGCTTGTTTTCTAATCATTTTATCTGGCCCACGAGTGGGAGACAACTTCAAGAAAACCCTCTCCTAATGAGAGGAACCCAGGAGTCAGGGAGAGGAGGGGTGGGTGGTGGTTGGAGACAGAGGCCTGGTGCCCTGGGTGCAGTGGAAGTCTCTGGAAGACCAGGTGGAGGGAGGCCACACAGAGTGATGCCCAGGGTCACAGACCTGTCGGAGCTGCTGTTTGTTAGTTCAAGTCCTGCTCTGAGGTGCTCTGTGTCAGCTCTGAGCGACAGGTGAGCTGGGGGTGCTCTTCAATGAGGGCTATGTGCACGGTTCCTGTGTGCCCAGCCCTGCCACGGTACCTGCAAGGGTAGCTCTGTATCCTGGGAGGGGCCTGACCATGAGAGCCCCGTGGGCTGGGTTGGGGGTGGGGTACCTGCCCAGGAGAGCTCCATATCCTGGGATTGGCCTGACCACGAGAGCCCCATGGGCTGCTGGGGACCTGGTAAAGGATGTCAGGACAGTCAGTGAAGCCACCGAGGATATACCTCCAGTTGCTCCTGATCCCTACACCCTGCTGGTCATTCTACCAACCACCAGGACATGGTATTCTGTATTAGTCTTCAATGATGCCTTCTTTTGTATTCCATTAGTCCCAGAGTCACAAGAAATTTTGGCTTGTGAGTGGCAGGACTCAACATACAACTAAAACAATACTTCCGGGCCGTCTTGCCCCAAGGGTTCAAAAATTCCCACACCATCTTTGGGGAAAGCTTAGCTAACGACCGAAAAGTTCTACCTCTGGAAAAGGAAACCCTCCTTCAATATGCAGACGACATTCTGATCGCCAGCCCTACTAAGGAGGCCTCTGAACTACCAAGCCAATAAAGGATAGAAGTTGTCCAAGAAAAAGCTCAAATATCACAGACTGCAGTGACCTGCCTGGGCTTCATTCTCACACAAGGTCAGAGAAGCCCATCCCAGGAAAGGGAAGAAACCATTTGCAGCCTTACCCCTTTCTAAAACTAGAAGACAGCTTAGGGGTTCCTGGGGAGGCCAGGGTTTGCTGCTTCTGGATCCCTAACTACAGTCTACTAGCTGGGCCTCTATATGAAACACTGAAAGGAAAAGATGATGATCCTTTTGAACAGAATCCAGAAGTGGCCTTTCAAGAATGGAAAGAGCAGTCAATTCAGACCCTTGCCCTGGAACTCCCTAATTGAGCTAAACCCTTTGACCTTTCCATTCCCGGTGAAAGGTGAATCGCCATTGGAGAATTAGTGCAAAAACTGGGACCACTTGAAATGGAACAACGCAAGAATGCCATCCAGGTAGGATAAACTACAGTCACCAAGGGGCTTGGCCCACTGCCACATCTGGCCAAGATACTGGCGGTATCTAAAAACCTGGAAATCAGCAGCCCAAAAGGCCACCTCCCTCCTAAGGGAAAAGGACCCCACGTGGTGATCCTAATCACCAACCATGCCCTGAAGTTGCAGGGTTCGCTCCGTGGGCACACCGACCTCGAGTGAGGAGGCCCTCCAACTCCAACATCCAGAGAGATAACCGGGGGCAACAGGGCACCATGACGACTCGTGCGAACATCACTTGACCTGGAGTTTCTCTCATAAAACAACAATAGTGTGTCCCGAAGGAGTAGACTACTGCTTGCAGGACTTCCTGCACCCGGAGGGGAGCTAATAATCTTGGCGGGGGAACCGTATATCACACCGTCACCATAGAAAAGCCTACAGACACCGTGATGATGGTGGCCAATAAGACCGGCTGGACTCCTGTTTACTTCAAAAGGCTGTTGACTCAGTGGCCATCATGGTCCTTGATCACCACTGACCCTGGACTGTCTGGGAGTTGAGCGGGCAGGGCTCTGACACCTGGTGCTGTTTTTACGTTAATTCAGGGGCCTAATTGAAGAAAGAGCAGACTACTGGTCAGAGCATCTAGGCTGGCAGAAACGGTCAGCCTAAGGTGGCCGAACAAATGTGGGGTGGGGTGAAACCGGCCCCCACAGCGTCTCTGCACATCTCTTTCCTGGACCCTTAAAGGTCATTAGAATCTATAACACTTCCAATGCTGGTGCTCAGGCGGACGAGCAGGGAGGCAGGGGTCCTGGGGCCAATCAACGTCACCTGGAGGCTGCTGGGGAGAAGTTCTGACCCTCGTCCCCTGGTATGAGGGCTCCCAACTCAGCACTCAGCAGTTACAGAAGAAGGGTCTGCACCCTCAGCACTCCAAGAATGAGGAACGGGACAAAAGGCAGAGGAGGGGTTTGTCCCCAGCAAAGCCCATTAAAAATCCCTGGGAGATAAAAATAGAATGTGGGCAATAAAGTCAAGTCTGACCTTTTTTATCCTTTGTGCTTTGTCTAATTTCACGTGCTCCTAGGGTCCCGCATGCAGAGGTTCCACACCCGGCACTTCAGACCAGATTTCCTGGTGCAGAATGGCTGGGTCGACACCTCAGCTCCTGGGGCCCAGTGCAGACTCCGAGATATAGAGCCTGAGTTGCAGCCAACCCGGCCCTTGAGAGCTCCGCCCCCTCCCTCCCACTGACTCTGACAGGATCTCTACACAGCAGCCCAGCCCACAGCCCACGGGGTAGTGCATGCTCTCACCTCTCCATTCTCTGATGAAAATATAAAGTTTCCTTTGTTTGGGAACCAAACTCAGTCTCGATCTGTTGGCCCCAATGACACTGGGCAGGGGGACCCTTGTTGGGGTCCACTCTGGAGGATCAGTAACAGAAATTGAGACTATTGTAACTTCAGTGAACAGATGTGTGAGCCAAACTGTAGTTAACATAGAACAGTTTATAAGGCTCGGGTAAAATAAGATGTTTCTAACACTTCCATTTGATATTTCCATCACTTTATTATAAGCAAGTTCAGTGAAAAGGTTTGTCTTATTTGTCAGGTCAATATTAGAGAAATGAAGTGATTTCTTTCCAAGGATGTACATCTAATAATCTTGGTTAAAGCTTCAATCTTGTTTTAAATGCTTTTCCATTGAAAATGATACCTCTCTTTCAGCTCCCCCATTTCTGAGAAGTATAAAATCTTATAATTTATTATTACCAAAGGGGAAAGGTGGGAGGAGGGATAAATTAACAGTTTGGAATTAACACATACACACTGCTATGTATAAAATAGATCATCAACAAGGAACTACTGTATAGCACAGGGAACTACACTCAATATTGTGCAATAACCTATAAGGGGAAATAATCGGAAAAAGAATAGATATTTTTATTGACATCATCTATCAATGACAGTTAAAGTGTAACCTAAGGGAAGCCGGTGGTGAGTGCTTCTGACCCTGAAGACTTCAGTCATCTAAAGTTTGGACTCTGCCTACTTCCCAAGGCCCTTAATGAACATATGTGTAGCCGTAGCTTAAAAAACTCCCCAGTTTGGGTTTCGGGGAGACACTGATTTTGAAAAAGCCCTGGTGTTCTCCTTACATGAATGGGACTCTTCCTACTGCTAAAACATGTCTGTCACATCCAGAGGATGGTATACCGTCTGATCGGGAAGAGTTTGGAAAAGGCATCTCATCTCCTCATCTCCTGGTGCTCGGGTTCACCCCTCCAGCGTCTTTACTAACAGTCTCCCCACTTGGAGATGTCAACACTGTCAACATCCTGTTGCGTACAGTTTGGAATTTGTCCAGAGGATGAAGCGGAAGGATGAGGAACAATGAGAGACAAGTCCTAGGTGTTCAGACAGGCACATGTCACTCTAATTTCCAATCAGGAAGATGAATTGACCAAAGGCTAGGGTTGCCCATGGAAACAGTATAGGGCTTGAGGAAATCCCACTGCTTTGTGGCCAGTTCCCATAAACACAAGTTGAACAATGGAACTCAGGGGCAGTAAAATTCACGAAACTGCAGAGTTGAAAATATCTATCACTGAAAAATGTCTTGAGGAAAGTCAGAGAAGAGGATTGGCAAGCAAGGGAGAATGGCAGGAAAGGGATTTGAGGAGGTAGAAAGGACTCGCCATTAAGCACAAGAAAAGGGGCTGAACATTGCCGACATTGCAGTTGGCCAAAAAGGCTGTATGCGTTTTTTTCTGTATATATTCAAGAAAAGGGCATACACTTTTTTAGCCAACCAAACAGGTGGGCACTGGAAATCAATACTACAAAAGATATCACTTCGCATCAGTCAGAAGAGCCATCCTCATAAAGTGTAAACGCCAGAAATGCAGGACAGGGCAAGGAGAAGAGGGAGCCCTGTGAGGCTTATAGTGGAAATGTATATTGCCAACGGCCATTCTGGAGAAGTGTATTGTGTTTACTAAAGCATCTAAAAAATGAGCTACAGAGCATAGGGCACTTGCACTCATGGGCGTATATCTTGGGAAAAACAAAAATCGAGAGGACACAGGCACCCCAATGTTTACTGCCTCTCTGTTTAAAAGATCCTCGACTAGGATATAACTTAAATGTCTCTGGAGGGAAAAAATGGATAGAGATGTGGTACTTATGTAGAGTGGAATATTACTCAGCCTGGAAATCAATGAAATATGGCCAGTTGTAACAACTCCGGAGGAGTTACGTATGATCATTCTAAGTGACATAAATATGTAGAAAACACGCGTAAGGCTGCTAAACGGGAAAGGTGGGGAGGGGTGAGGCATCATCCAGGAGGTTGAAATTAGCAAAGATACCATTCCAAATACCAAACTGATAATCAACAAGGCCTACACGGTAGCTAAAAGAACTGCACTCAGCACACTCAAGTCACCGGAAAAGAATATCTATGACTGGTAAGAATCTGAAAAAGAAATTATTGATGTCTCTCTGTACGTGAATCAAGTGGATGTACAGCAGCAAGAAACAGAGCTTTGAAAATCAGCTGTAAACAACATAGTAATAAATTGAAAAAAATAAACGACAGAGAGACAGAGAAAACCTCTTACAACTTTTCCTCAGGGACGGTGATGCAACATGGATTGAACACATCTAGACCCACAGCAGGATGAGACATAAGGCTGGAAACTGTTCACGCTAAGAGAAATGTGAGGTTGGGTGAGGAAATGCACACCCTTTAAAGTAATACTACCTGGTACCCATTCAATGGGTCCCAAATCTGCAGGTTCAAGGAATCTTCCTACAGCTAAAACATGCATGGAAAACCCAGAGGACTGTACACCATGTGATCGGGAGATGTGTCTAAAATGCACCTCATTTATCCTCTCCTGGTGCTCCTGTTCATCATTCCAGCCACGTTACTTAGAATCTCCCCACTTAGAGAATCAGCACATTTAAACTTCTGTTTCACACATTTTGCAAATTGTGAGGAGGATGAACGGGAACAGGGGGAACCAATGAGAGAATAGTTGTAGGGGTTTGGACGGGCACATGTCACTCTAATTTCCCATTAAGAATAAGAATTAAAAAAAGGCTCAGCCCGCCTCGCCGGAGCCAAAATAGGGCCTGAAGCAATCCTGCGGTTTTGAGGCCAGCTCACAAAAGAACAACTTAAAAAATGGAGCTCAGGGTCACTGCAATTCACAAACCTGCAGAGTTATAAATGAAAACTAACGTCCAAAAATATGTTGAGGTAAGGCAAAGAAGAGGATCTGAATGCAAGACAGAATTGCAAGAAACAGATTTCAAGAGATAGATTGGACTCGCCTTTAAAGCACATGAAAAGCGGCAGATTTTCGACAATGATGCAGTTGGCCCAAAAGGGAGTATGCGTTTTTTCCTGAATATATCCAGGAAAAAACGCATACGCACTTTATGGGCAACCAAGCAAGCAAGCAATGCAAATGTGCACAACAAAGAAGTCTCATTTCCCACCGGTCAAAAGGGCCATCCGAAAATATTGTAAAAACCAGAAATGCAGGACAGGCCATGGAGAACAGGGAGCCTTTATACGCTAATGGACAGTGTGTGAACTGCCGAGAGCCACTCTGGAGAAGTGTATGGTGGTTCCTAAATCATCTAAAAAACAGAGCGACAGAGCATAGGGCACTTCCAATCACGGGAGTATATCTAGGGAAGTCTAAAAATCAACAAGACACAAGCACACCACAGTTTAGGGCTACTCTGTTTACAAGAACCTCAACTTCAGTACACCTTAAATATCCCAGGAAAGAGAACAATGGATAAAGAAAATGTGGTACTTATGTACAATGGAATATCTCTTCACCATGAAATCAATGTAATAAGGCTAGTAGAAGGATAAAGAGTGGATTGAGGTCCGATAATACTACTTGAAATAAGTCAAACAGAAAAAGAAACATATCATAAGATATCACTTATAGAGGGAGGATAAATATGGCTGCACAAAAAATGAATTACAAAACAGAACAGTGTCTCACATTTAGAAAACACACTTATGTCAGCTTAAGGGGAAAGGAGAGGTGGGGTGATGCATAAAACCAGAGTTTGAAATTAGCACAGATACCGTTCAATAAACCAAATAGGTATCAGACAAGATCTACACCTTGCTCAATGAACTGGCCTCAACACACCCTATAAACCACAGAGAAATATATCTGAGTAATAAGAATCTTAAAACCCATGTATTGATATATCTCCATAAGGGAATCAAGTGTGAGCAGAGCGGCACAAACACAGCAGTGAAAATGAGCTAAACCCCATTATAGAAATAAATTTTAAAACCAAAACGCAGAAACAATGAAAGAGAGAAAAATTCTTACAAAATTCGCTCAGGGGCTGTGATGCAACCTGGAATGACCACATATAAACCCACAGCTGGATAAGACATAAGGCTGGACACTTGGGGCTGAAAGGATTGGAGAGCTTTGGTGAGCAACTGCCGAAAGTTTAATGCAATACTTCATGCTACTTATTCCAAGGGTCCCAACACTCCAAGTTGAAGGGAATCTTCCTACAGCTAAACCATGCATGGGAAATCCAGCGGATGGTATACCATATGATCGGGAAAGGTTTCTAAAATGCACCTCATTTTCCTCTCCTGGGGCTCCGGATCAACATTCCAGCCACTTTACTAACAACATCTCCACATGGAGAGTCAATGCCTTTAAGTTCCGGTATCACACAGTCTGCAGTTAGTGCGGAGGATGAATGGGAATAGGGGGAACCAGTGAGAAAATAGCTGTAGCGGTTTCAATGGGCACATGTCACTCTAATTTCAATTCAGGAAGAAGAATTAACCAAAGGCAGAGCAAGGCGCCCCAGAAGAAGAATAGGGCCTGAAGAAATCCTGTGGATATGAGGCAAGATCACAAAAATAAGAGCTGAAAAATGGAGCTAAGGGCCACTGCAATTCAAAAACCTGCAGAGTTATAAAGGCCAACTATTTTCCAAAAGTATATTGAGGTAAGGCTATGAAGAGGCACTGAGAGCAAGGCAGAACTGCAGGAAACCTATTTCAGGAGGTAGACTGGAATTGCACTGAAAACATATGAAAAGACTCAGAACGTCGACAATGATGCACTTGGCCAAAAAGGGCGTATGCGTTCTTTCCTGAATATATTCAGGAAGAAACGCATACGCCCTTTCTGGCCAACCAAGCAAGCTCGCAAAGGAAATCTGCACTACAATGAAGTCTCACTGCCCCCCGGTCAAAGGGACTTCTGAAAAAAGAGTAAAATCCAGAAAGGCAGGACAGGCCATGGAGAACTGGGAGCCTTGTTATGCTGATGGGCGAGATGTAAATTGCCAACAGCCACTCTGGAGAAGTGTATGGTGTTTCCTGAAACATCCAAAAAACTAAGCAACAGAGCCTAGGGCACTTCCACTTATGGTCCTATAGCTTAGGGAAATTAAAATCAAAAAGACACAGCCACCCCAAAGGTTGGGACGGCTCTGTTTACAAGAACCTCGTTTACGGTACAAGTTCAATATCGCAAAAAGCGAAAAATGGATAAAGAAGTTGTGGTACTTACGTACAATGCAATATCACTAAGCAATGAAATCTATGTCATCAGGCCCGTAGCAGGATAATGAGTGGATTCAGGTAAGATGATTCTAAGTGAAATAAGTCACACAGGGCTTACCTGGTGGCGCAGTGGTTGAGAGTCCGCCTGCCGATGCAGAGGACATGGGTTCGTGCCCCGCTCCGGGAAGATCCCACATGCCGCGGAGCGGCTGGGCCTGTGAGCCATGGCCGCTGAGCCTACGAGTCCGGAGCCTGTGCTCCGCAATGGGAAAAACCACAACAGTGAGAGGCCCACGTACCGCAAAAAAAAAAAATAAATAAAAAAATAAAAAAATAAAAAAATAAGTCACACAGAAAAAGAAACATCATAAGATATCACTACTATATATTTCCTGAATATATTCAGGAAAAAAGGCATACGCCCAGCATAATGAGTGGATTCAGGTAAGATGATTCTAAGTGAAATAAGTCACACAGAAAAAGAAACATCATAAGATATCACTACTACACGGAATGTAAACTTGGCTACACAGGAACTGAATTACTAAACAGAACAGGGTGTCAAATGTAGAAAACCAACTTATGCTTGCTTAAGGGGAAAGGTGAGTTGGGGTGCTGCATACAACAAGAGATTGAAATTAGCACAGATACCGTTCCATAAGCCAAATATGTAATAGACAAGTGCTACTCCTTGCTCAACGAAGTGGACTCAACACCCCATATTAAACGCCTAAGAATATACCTGACTAGTAAGAATCTTAAAACCTATGGATTTATATGTCTCCAAAAGAGAATCAAGTGTGTGTACAGTGGCATAAACGCAGCAGTGATAGGATTGGTGAGGTTCGGTGAGCAAATGCAGACCCTTTGAAGTCATATTGCGTGGTACCCATTCCATGGGTCTCAACTCTCCAGGTTTAAGGGATTCTTCCTTCAGCTAAAACATGCATGTGGAACCCAGAGTATGATCCACCGTGTGATCGGAAAACGTGTTCAAATGTGTCTGAATTTTCGTCCCCTGGTACTCGGGTGCAACATTCCAGACGCTTTACTAACACTCTCCCCACTTGGAGAGTCAGTGCCTTTAACCTCCTGTTTGGCCCAGTTTGCAATTTCTGCGGAAAATGTACAGGAATAGGGAGAACCAATGATAAACTAGCTGGAGGTGTCTGGATGGGCAAATTTAACTCTCATTTCCCACCAGAAAGAGGAATTAACCAAAGGCTCAGCGTGCCGTGCCGGATCCACACTAGAGCCTGAAGCAATCCAGCGGTGTTGCGGCCAGCTCACAAGAAAGCGAGTTGAAGAAAGGAGATCAGGGGCACTGTAATTCACAAACCTGCAGAGTTATAAATGACAGCTATCGTCCAAAAATATATTGAAGTAAGGCTGCCAAGAGGACTTGAAAGTGGTGCAGAATTGCACGAAACCGATTTCAGGAGGTAGACTGGAATTGCATGTAAAGCATAGGAAAAGAGGCAGAACGTCCACAATGATGCACTTGGCCAAAAAGGGCGTATGCGTTTTTTCCTGAATATATTCAGGAAAAAACGCATACGCCCTTTTTGGCCAACCAAGCAAGCTTGCAAAGGAAATCTGCACTACAATGAAGTCTCACTGCCGCCCAGTCAAAAGGGCCATCTGAAAAATGTGTAAAATCCAGAAAGGCAGGACAGGCCATGGAGAACTGGGAGCCTTGTTATGCTGATGGGCGGGATGTAAATTGCCAACAGCCACTCTGGATAAGTGTATGGTGTTTCCTGAAACATCCAAAAAACAAAGCAACAGAGCCTAGGGCACTTCCACTTATGGTCCTATAGCTTAGGGAAATTAAAAGCAAAAAGACACAGCCACCCGAAAGTTTGGGACGGCTCTGTTTACAAGAACCTCGTTTATGGTACAAGTTCAATATCACAGAAAGCGAAAAATGGATAAAGAATTTGTGGTACTTACGTACAATTCAATATCACTCAGCAATGAAATCTATGTCATCAGGCCCGTAGCAGCATAATGAGTGGATTCAGGTACGATGATTCTAAGTGAAATAAGTCACACAGAAAAAGAAACATCATAATATATCACCAATACACGGAATGTAAACTTGGCTACACAGGAACTGAATTACAAAACAGAACAGGGTGTCAAATGTAGAAAACCAACTTATGCTTGCTTAAGGGGAAAGGTGAGTTGGGGTGCTGCATGAAACCAGAGATTGAAATTAGCACAGATACCGTTCCATAAGCCAAATATGCAATAGACAAGAGCTACTCCTTGCTCAACGAAGTGGACTCAACACCCCATATTAAACGCCTAAGAATATACCTGACTAGAAATAATCTTAAAACCTACGGATTTATATGTCTCCAAAAGAGAATCAAGCGTGTGTACAGCGGCATAAACGCAGCAGTGATAGGATTGGTGAGGTTCGGTGAGCAAATGCAGACCCTTTGAAGTCATATTGCATGGTACCCATTCCATGGGTCTCAACTCTCCAGGTTTAAGGGATTCTTCCTTCAGCTAAAACATGCATGTGGAACACAGAGTATGATCCACCGTGTGATCGGGAAACGTGTTCAAATGTGTCTCAGTTTTCGTCCCCTGGTACTCGGGTGCAACATTCCAGACGCTTTACTAACACTCTCCCCACTTGGAGAGTCAGTGCCTTTAACCTCCTGTATGGCCCAGTTTGCAATTTCTGCGGAAAATGTACAGGAATAGGGAGGACCAATGAGAAACTAGCTTGAGGTGTCTGGACGGGCAAATTTAACTCTCATTTCCGACCAGAAAGAGGAATTAACCAAAGGCTCAGCATGCCGTGCCGGAACCACACTAGGGCCTGAAGCAATCCTACGGTGTTGCGGCCAGCTCACAAGAAAGCGAGTTGAAGAAAGGAGCTCAGGGGCACTGTAATTCACAAACCTGCAGAGTTATAAATGACAGCTATCGTCCAAAAATATATTGAAGTAAGGCTGCCAAGAGGACTTGAAAGCGGGGCAGAATTGCAGGAAACCGATTTCAGGAGGTAGACAGGAATTGCACGTAAAGCATAGGAAAAGAGGCAGAACGTCCACAATGATGCACTTGGCCAAAAAGGGCGTATGCTTTTTTTCCTGAATATATTCAGGAAAAAACGCATACGCCCTTTTTGGCCAACCAAGCAAGCTTGCAAAGGAAATCTGCACTACAATGAAGTCTCACTGCCCCCCAGTCAAAAGGGCCATCTGAAATATGTGTAAAATCCAGAAAGGCAGGACAGGCCATGGAGAACTGGGAGCCTTGTTATGCTGGTGGGCGTGATGTAAATTGCCAACAGCCACTCTGGAGAAGTGTATGGTGTTTCCTCAAACATCTAAAAAACAAAGCAACAGAGCCTAGGGCACTTCCACTTATGGTCCTATAGTTTAGGGAAATTAAAATCAAAGACACAGCCACCCCAAAGTTTGGGACGGCTCTGTTTACAAGAACCTTGTTTACGGTACAAGTTCAATATCACAGAAAGCGAAAAATGGATAAAGAAGTTGTGGTACTTACGTACAATGCAATATCACTCAGCAATGAAATCTATGTCATCAGGCCCGTAGCAGCATAATGAGTGGATGCAGGTTTGATGAGTCTAAGTGAAATAAGTCACACAGAAAAAGAAACATCATAAGATATCACTACTACACGGAATGTAAACTTGGCTACACAGGAACTGAATTACAAAACAGAACAGGGTCTCAAATGTAGAAAACCAACTTATGCTTGCTTAAGGGGAAAGGTGAGTTGGGGTGCTGCATGAAACCAGAGATTGAAATTAGCACAGATACCGTTCCATAAGCCAAATATGCAATAGACAAGAGCTACTCCTTGCTGAACGAAGTGGACTCAACACCCCATATTAAACGCCTAAGAATATACCTGACTAGAAATAATCTTAAAACCTACGGATTTATATGTCTCCGAAAGAGAATCAAGCGTGTGTACAGCGGCATAAACGCAGCAGTGATAGGATTGGTGAGGTTCGGTGAGCAAATGCAGACCCTTTGAAGTCATATTGCATGGTACCCATTCCATGGGTCTCAACTCTCCAGGTTTAAGGGATTCTTCCTTCAGCTAAAACATGCATGTGGAACCCAGAGTATGATCCACCGTGTGATCGGGAAACGTGTTCAAATGTGTCTCGTTTTCGTCCCTGGTACTCGGGTGCAACATTCCAGATGCTTTACTAACACTCTCCCCACTTGGAGAGTCAGTGCCTTTAACCTCCTGTTTGGCCCAGTTTGTAATTTCTGTGGAAGATGAACAGGAAGATGGAGAACCAAGGAGAGACTAGCTGGAGGTGTCTGGAAGGGCAAATTTAACTCTCATTTCCCACCAGGAAGAGGAATTAACCAAAGGCTCAGAGTGCCATGCCGGAACCACACTAGGGACTGAAGCAATCCTGCGGTGTTGCGGCCAGCTCACAAAAAAGCGAGTTGAAGAAAGGAGCTCAGGGACACTGTAATTCACAACCCTACAGAGTTATAAATGACACTTATCGTCCAAAAATATATTGAAGTAAGGCTGCCAAGAGGACTTGAAAGCGGGGCAGAATTGCAGGAAACCGATTTCAGGAGGTAGACTGGAATTGCATGTAAAGCATAGGAAAAGAGGCAGAACGTCCACAATGATGCACTTGGCCAAAAAGGGCGTATGCGTTCTTTCCTGAATATATTCAGGAAAAAACGCATACGCCCTTTTTGGCCAACCAAGCAAGCTTGCAAAGGAAATCTGCACTACAATGAAGTCTCACTGCCCCCCGGTCCAAAGGGCCATCTGAAAAAAGTGTAAAATCCAGAAAGGCAGGACAGGCCATGGAGAACTGGGAGCCTTGTTATGCTGATGGGCGGGATGTAAATTGCCAACAGCCACTCTGGAGAAGTGTATGGTGTTTCCTGAAACATCCAAAAAACAAAGCAACAGAGCCTAGGGCACTTCCACTTATGGTCCTATAGCTTAGGGAAATTAAAATCAAAAAGACACAGCCACCCCAAGTTTGGGACGGCTCTGTTTACAAGAACCTCGTTTACGGTACAAGTTCAATATCACAGAAAGCAAAAAATGGATAAAGAAGTTGTGGTACTTACGTACAATGCAATATCACTCAGCAATGAAATCTACGTCATCAGGCCCGTAGCAGCATAATGAGTGGATTCAGGTACAATGATTCTAAGTGAAATAAGTCACACAGAAAAAGAAACATCATAAGATATCACTATTACAAGGAATGTAAACTTGGCTACAAAGGAACTGAATTACAAAACAGAACAGGGTGTCAAATGTAGAAAACCAACTTATGCTTGCTTAAGGGGAAAGGTGAGTTGGGGTGCTGCATACAACAAGAGATTGAAATTAGCACAGATACCGTTCCATAAGCCAAATATGTAATAGACAAGAGCTACTCCTTGCTCAACGAAGTGGACTCAACACCCCATATTAAACGCCTAACAATATACCTGACTAGTAAGAATCTTAAAACCTATGGATTTATATGTCTCCGAAAGAGAATCAAGCGTGTGTACAGTGGCATAAACGCAGCAGTGATAGTATTGGTGAGGTTCGGTGAGCAAATGCAGACCCTTTGAAGTCATATTGCATGGTACCCATTCCATGGGTCTCAACTCTCCAGGTTTAAGGGATTCTTCCTTCAGCTAAAACATGCATGTGGAACCCAGAGTATGATCCACCGTGTGATCAGGAAACGTCTTCAAATGTGTCTCAGTTTTCGTCCCCTGGTACTCGGGTGCAACACTCCAGACGCTTTACTAACACTCTATCCACATGGAGAGTCAGTGCCTTTAACCTCTTGTATGGCCCAGTTTGCAATTTCTGCGGAAAATGTACAGGAATAGGGAGAACCAATGAGAAACTAGCTGGAGGTGTCTGGACGGGCAAATTTAACTCTCATTTCCGACCAGAAAGAGGAATTAACCAAAGGCTCAGCATGCCGTGCCGGTACCACACTAGGGCCTGAAGCAATCCTACGGTGTTGCGGCCAGCTCACAAGAAAGCGAGTTGAAGAAAGGAGCTCAGGGGCACTGTAATTCACAAACCTGCAGAGTTATAAATGACAGCTATCGTCCAAAAATATATTGAAGTAAGGCTGCCAAGAGGACTTGAAAGCGGGGCAGAATTGCAGGAAACCGATTTCAGGAGGTAGACAGGAATTGCATGTAAAGCATAGGAAAAGTGGCAGAACGTCCACAATGATGCACTTGGCCAAAAAGGGCGTATGCGTTTTTTCCTGAATATATTCAGGAAAAAACGCATACGCACTTTTTGGCCAACCAAGCAAGCTTGCAAAGGAAATCTGCACTACAATGAAGTCTCACTGCCCCCCGGTCAAAAGGGCCATCTGAAATATGTGTAAAATCCAGAAAGGCAGGACAGGCCATGGAGAACTGGGAGCCTTGTTATGCTGGTGGGCGGGATGTAAATTGCCAACAGCCACTCTGGAGAAGTGTATGGTGTTTCCTGAAACATCCAAAAAACAAAGCAACAGAGCCTAGGGCACTTCCACTTATGGTCCTATAGCTTAGGGAAATTAAAATCAAAAAGACACAGCCACCCCAAGTTTGGGACGGCTCTGTTTACAAGAACCTCGTTTATGGTACAAGTTCAATATCACAGAAAGCGAAAAATGGATAAAGAAGTTGTGGTACTTACGTACAATGCAATATCACTCAGCAATGAAATCTATGTCATCAGGCCTGTAGCAGCATAATGACTGGATTCAGGTACGATGATTCTAAGTGAAATAAGTCACACAGAAAAAGAAACATCATAAGGTATCACTAATACATGGAATGTAAAGTTGGCTACACAGGAACTGAATTACAAAGCAAAACAGGGTCTCAAATGTAGAAAACCAACTTATGCTTGCTTAAGGGGAAAGGTGAGTTGGGGTGCTGCATAAAACCAGAGATTGAAATTAGCACAGATACCGTTCGATAAGCCAAATATGTAATAGACAAGAGCTACTCCTTACTCAACGAAGTGGACTCAACACCCCATATTAAACGCCTAAGAATATACCTGACTAGTAAGAATCTTAAAACCTATGGATTTATATGTCTCCGAAAGAGAATCAAGCGTGTGTACAGTGGCATAAACGCAGCAGTGATAGGATTGGTGAGGTTCGGTGAGCAAATGCAGACCCTTTGAAGTCATATTGCATGGTACCCATTACATCGGTCTCAACTCTCTAGGTCTAAGGGATTCTTCCTTCAGCTAAAACATCATTGTGGAACCAAGAGTATGATCCACCATGTGATCGGGAAATGTGTTCAAATGTGTCTCAGTTTTAGTCCCCTGGTACTCGGGTGCAACACTCCAGACGCTTTACTAACACTCTCCCCACTTGGAGAGTCAGTGCCTTTAACCTCCTGTTTGGCCCAGTTTGCAATTTCTGTGGAAGATGAACAGGAATAGTGAGAACCAATGAGAGACTAGCTGGAGGTGTCTGGACGGGCAAATTTAACTCTCATTTCCCACCAGGAAGAGGAATTAACCAAAGGTTCAGCATGCCGTGCCAGAACCAAACTAGGGCCTGAAGCAATCCTGCAGTGTTGCGGCCAGCTCACAAGAAAGCGAGTTGAAGAAAGGAGCTCAGGGGCACTGTAATTCACAAACCTGCAGAGTTATAAATGACAGCTATCTTCCAAAAATATATTGAAGTAAGGCAGCCAAGAGGAGTTGAAAGCGGAGCAGAATTGCAGGAAACCGATTTCAGGAGGCAGACAGGAATTGCATGTAAAGCATAGGAAAAGAGGCAGAACGTCCACAATGATGCACTTGGCCAAAAAGGGCGTATGCGTTTTTTCCTGAATATATTCAGGAAAAAACGCATACGCCCTTTTTGGCCAACCAAGCAAGCTTGCAAAGGAAATCTGCACTACAATGAAGTCTCACTGCCGCCCAGTCAAAAGGGCCATCTGAAAAATGTGTAAAATCCAGAAAGGCAGGACAGGCCATGGAGAACTGGGAGCCTTGTTATGCTGATGGGCGGGATGTAAATTGCCAACAGCCACTCTGGAGAAGTGTATGCTGTTTCCTGAAACATCTAAAAAACAAAGCAACAGAGCCTAGGGCACTTCCACTTATGGTCCTATAGCTTAGGGAAATTAAAATCAAAAAGACACAGTCACCCCAAGTTTGGGATGGCTCTGTTTACAAGAACCTCGTTTATGGTACAAGTTCAATATCACAGAAAGCGAAAAATGGATAAAGAATTTGTGGTACTTACGTACAATGCAATATCACTCAGCAATGAAATCTATGTCATCAGGCCCGTAGCAGCATAATGAGTGGATTCAGGTACGATGATTCTAAGTGAAATAAGTCACACAGAAAAAGAAACATCATAAGATATCACCAATACACGGAATGTAAACTTGGCTACACAGGAACTGAATTACAAAACAGAACAGGGTCTCAAATGTAGAAAACCAACTTATGCTTGCTTAAGGGGAAAGGTGAGTTGGGGTGCTGCATGAAACCAGAGATTGAAATTAGCACAGATACCGTTCCATAAGCCAAATATGCAATAGACAAGAGCTACTCCTTGCTGAACGAAGTGGACTCAACACCCCATATTAAACGCCTAAGAATATACCTGACTAGAAATAATCTTAAAACCTACGGATTTATATGTCTCCGAAAGAGAATCAAGCGTGTGTACAGCGGCATAAACGCAGCAGTGATAGGATTGGTGAGGTTCGGTGAGCAAATGCAGACCCTTTGAAGTCATATTGCATGGTACCCATTACATCGGTCTCAACTCTCTATGTCTAAGGGATTCTTCCTTCAGCTAAAACATGCATGTGGAACACAGAGTATGATCCACCGTGTGATCGGGAAACGTGTTCAAATGTGTCTCAGTTTTCGTCCCCTGGTACTCGGGTGCAACATTCCAGACGCTTTACTAACACTCTCCCCACTTGGAGAGTCAGTGCCTTTAACCTCCTGTATGGCCCAGTTTGCAATTTCTGCGGAAAATGTACAGGAATAGGGAGAACCAATGAGAAACTAGCTGGAGGTGTCTGGACGGGCAAATTTAACTCTCATTTCCGACCAGAAAGAGGAATTAACCAAAGGCTCAGCATGCCGTGCCGGTACCACACTAGGGCCTGAAGCAATCCTACGGTGTTGCGGCCAGCTCACAAGAAAGCGAGTTGAAGAAAGGAGCTCAGGGGCACTGTAATTCACAAACCTGCAGAGTTATAAATGACAGCTATCGTCCAAAAATATATTGAAGTAAGGCTGCCAAGAGGACTTGAAAGCGGGGCAGAATTGCAGGAAACCGATTTCAGGAGGTAGACAGGAATTGCATGTAAAGCATAGGAAAAGTGGCAGAACGTCCACAATGATGCACTTGGCCAAAAAGGGCGTATGCGTTTTTTCCTGAATATATTCAGGAAAAAACGCATACGCACTTTTTGGCCAACCAAGCAAGCTTGCAAAGGAAATCTGCACTACAATGAAGTCTCACTGCCCCCCGGTCAAAAGGGCCATCTGAAATATGTGTAAAATCCAGAAAGGCAGGACAGGCCATGGAGAACTGGGAGCCTTGTTATGCTGGTGGGCGTGATGTAAATTGCCAACAGCCACTCTGGAGAAGTGTATGGTGTTTCCTGAAACATCCAAAAAACAAAGCAACAGAGCCTAGGGCACTTCCACTTATGGTCCTATAGCTTAGGGAAATTAAAATCAAAAAGACACAGCCACCCCAAGTTTGGGACGGCTCTGTTTACAAGAACCTCGTTTACGGTACAAGTTCAATATCACAGAAAGAGAAAAATGGATAAAGAAGTTGTGGTACTTACGTACAATGCAATATCACTCAGCAATGAAATCTATGTCATCAGGCCTGTAGCAGCATAATGACTGGATTCAGGTACGATGATTCTAAGTGAAATAAGTCACACAGAAAAAGAAACATCATAAGGTATCACTAATACATGGAATGTAAAGTTGGCTACACAGGAACTGAATTACAAAGCAAAACAGGGTCTCAAATGTAGAAAACCAACTTATGCTTGCTTAAGGGGAAAGGTGAGTTGGGGTGCTGCATAAAACCAGAGATTGAAATTAGCACAGATACCGTTCGATAAGCCAAATATGTAATAGACAAGAGCTACTCCTTACTCAACGAAGTGGACTCAACACCCCATATTAAACGCCTAAGAATATACCTGACTAGTAAGAATCTTAAAACCTATGGATTTATATGTCTCCGAAAGAGAATCAAGCGTGTGTACAGTGGCATAAACGCAGCAGTGATAGGATTGGTGAGGTTCGGTGAGCAAATGCAGACCCTTTGAAGTCATATTGCATGGTACCCATTACATCGGTCTCAACTCTCTAGGTCTAAGGGATTCTTCCTTCAGCTAAAACATCATTGTGGAACCAAGAGTATGATCCACCATGTGATCGGGAAATGTGTTCAAATGTGTCTCAGTTTTAGTCCCCTGGTACTCGGGTGCAACACTCCAGACGCTTTACTAACACTCTCCCCACTTGGAGAGTCAGTGCCTTTAACCTCCTGTTTGGCCCAGTTTGCAATTTCTGTGGAAGATGAACAGGAATAGTGAGAACCAATGAGAGACTAGCTGGAGGTGTCTGGACGGGCAAATTTAACTCTCATTTCCCACCAGGAAGAGGAATTAACCAAAGGTTCAGCATGCCGTGCCAGAACCAAACTAGGGCCTGAAGCAATCCTGCAGTGTTGCGGCCAGCTCACAAGAAAGCGAGTTGAAGAAAGGAGCTCAGGGGCACTGTAATTCACAAACCTGCAGAGTTATAAATGACAGCTATCTTCCAAAAATATATTGAAGTAAGGCAGCCAAGAGGAGTTGAAAGCGGAGCAGAATTGCAGGAAACCGATTTCAGGAGGCAGACAGGAATTGCATGTAAAGCATAGGAAAAGAGGCAGAACGTCCACAATGATGCACTTGGCCAAAAAGGGCGTATGCGTTTTTTCCTGAATATATTCAGGAAAAAACGCATACGCCCTTTTTGGCCAACCAAGCAAGCTTGCAAAGGAAATCTGCACTACAATGAAGTCTCACTGCCGCCCAGTCAAAAGGGCCATCTGAAAAAAGTGTAAAATCCAGAAAGGCAGGACAGGCCATGGAGAACTGGGAGCCTTGTTATGCTGATGGGCGGGATGTAAATTGCCAACAGCCACTCTGGAGAAGTGTATGGTGTTTCCTGAAACATCTAAAAAACAAAGCAACAGAGCCTAGGGCACTTCCACTTATGGTCCTATAGCTTAGGGAAATTAAAATCAAAAAGACACAGTCACCCCAAGTTTGGGATGGCTCTGTTTACAAGAACCTCGTTTATGGTACAAGTTCAATATCACAGAAAGCGAAAAATGGATAAAGAATTTGTGGTACTTACGTACAATGCAATATCACTCAGCAATGAAATCTATGTCATCAGGCCCGTAGCAGCATAATGAGTGGATTCAGGTACGATGATTCTAAGTGAAATAAGTCACACAGAAAAAGAAACATCATAAGATATCACCAATACACGGAATGTAAACTTGGCTACACAGGAACTGAATTACAAAACAGAACAGGGTCTCAAATGTAGAAAACCAACTTATGCTTGCTTAAGGGGAAAGGTGAGTTGGGGTGCTGCATGAAACCAGAGATTGAAATTAGCACAGATACCGTTCCATAAGCCAAATATGCAATAGACAAGAGCTACTCCTTGCTGAACGAAGTGGACTCAACACCCCATATTAAACGCCTAAGAATATACCTGACTAGAAATAATCTTAAAACCTACGGATTTATATGTCTCCGAAAGAGAATCAAGCGTGTGTACAGCGGCATAAACGCAGCAGTGATAGGATTGGTGAGGTTCGGTGAGCAAATGCAGACCCTTTGAAGTCATATTGCATGGTACCCATTACATCGGTCTCAACTCTCTATGTCTAAGGGATTCTTCCTTCAGCTAAAACATGCATGTGGAACACAGAGTATGATCCACCGTGTGATCGGGAAACGTGTTCAAATGTGTCTCAGTTTTCGTCCCCTGGTACTCGGGTGCAACATTCCAGACGCTTTACTAACACTCTCCCCACTTGGAGAGTCAGTGCCTTTAACCTCCTGTATGGCCCAGTTTGCAATTTCTGCGGAAAATGTACAGGAATAGGGAGAACCAATGAGAAACTAGCTGGAGGTGTCTGGACGGGCAAATTTAACTCTCATTTCCGACCAGTAAGAGGAATTAACCAAAGGCTCAGCATGCCGTGCCGGTACCACACTAGGGCCTGAAGCAATCCTACGGTGTTGCGGCCAGCTCACAAGAAAGCGAGTTGAAGAAAGGAGCTCAGGGGCACTGTAATTCACAAACCTGCAGAGTTATAAATGACAGCTATCGTCCAAAAATATATTGAAGTAAGGCTGCCAAGAGGACTTGAAAGCGGGGCAGAATTGCAGGAAACCGATTTCAGGAGGTAGACAGGAATTGCATGTAAAGCATAGGAAAAGTGGCAGAACGTCCACAATGATGCACTTGGCCAAAAAGGGCGTATGCGTTTTTTCCTGAATATATTCAGGAAAAAACGCATACGCACTTTTTGGCCAACCAAGCAAGCTTGCAAAGGAAATCTGCACTACAATGAAGTCTCACTGCCCCCCGGTCAAAAGGGCCATCTGAAATATGTGTAAAATCCAGAAAGGCAGGACAGGCCATGGAGAACTGGGAGCCTTGTTATGCTGGTGGGCGTGATGTAAATTGCCAACAGCCACTCTGGAGAAGTGTATGGTGTTTCCTGAAACATCTAAAAAACAAAGCAACAGAGCCTAGGGCACTTCCACTTATGGTCCTATAGTTTAGGGAAATTAAAATCAAAAAGACACAGCCACCCCAAAGTTTGGGACGGTTCTGTTTACAAGAACCTCGTTTGCGGTACAAGTTCAATATCACAGAAAGCAAAAAATGGATAAAGAAGTTGTGGTACTTACGTACAATGCAATATCACTCAGCAATGAAATCTATGTCATCAGGCCCGTAGCAGCATAATGAGTGGATGCAGGTTTGATGAGTCTAAGTGAAATAAGTCACACAGAAAAAGAAACATCATAAGATATCACTACTACACGGAATGTAAACTTGGCTACACAGGAACTGAATTACAAAACAGAACAGGGTCTCAAATGTAGAAAACCAACTTATGCTAGCTTAAGGGGAAAGGTGAGTTGGGGTGCTGCATGAAACCAGTGATTGAAATTAGCACAGATACCGTTCCATAAGCCAAATATGCAATAGACAAGAGCTACTCCTTGCTGAAAGAAGTGGACTCAACACCCCATATTAAACGCCTAAGAATATACCTGACTAGAAATAATCTTAAAACCTACGGATTTATATGTCTCCGAAAGAGAATCAAGCGTGTATACAGCGGCATAAACGCAGCAGTGATAGGATTGGTGAGGTTCCGTGAGCAAATGCAGACCCTTTGAAGTCATATTGCATGGTACCCATTCCATGGGTCTCAACTCTCCAGGTTTAAGGGATTCTTCCTTCAGCTAAAACATGCATGTGGAACCCAGAGTATGATCCACCGTGTGATCGGGAAACGTGTTCAAATGTGTCTCGTTTTTGTCCCTGGTACTCGGGTGCAACATTCCAGATGCTTTACTAACACTCTCCCCACTTGGAGAGTCAGTGCCTTTAACCTCCTGTTTGGCCCAGTTTGTAATTTCTGTGGAAAATGAACAGGAATAGGGAGAACGAAAGAGAGACTAGCTGGGGGTGTCTGGACGGGCAAATTTAACTCTCATTTCCCACCAGGAAGAGGAATTAACCAAAGGCTCAGTGTGCCGTGCCGGAACTACACTAGGGCCTGAAGCAATCCTGCGGTGCTGCGGCCAGCTCACAAGAAAGCGAGTTGAAGAAACGAGCTCAGGGGCACTGTAATTCACAAACCTGCAGAGTTATAAATGACACTTATCGTCCAAAAATATATTGAAGTAAGGCTGCCAAGAGGACTTGAAAGCGGGGCAGAATTGCAGGAAACCGATTTCAGGAGGTAGACTGGAATTGCATGTAAAGCATAGGAAAAGAGGCAGAACGTCCACAATGATGCACTTGGCCAAAAAGGGCGTATGCTTTCTTTCCTGAATATATTCAGGAAAAAACGCATACGCCCTTTTTGGCCAACCAAGCAAGCTTGCAAAGGAAATCTGCACTACAATGAAGTCTCACTGCCCCACAGTCAAAAGGGCCATCTGAAAAAAGTGTAAAATCCAGAAAGGAAGGACAGGCCATGGAGAACTGGGAGCCTTGTTATGCTGATGGGCGGGATGTAAATTGCCAGCAGCCACTCTGGAGAAGTGTATGGTGTTTCCTGAAACATCCAAAAAACAAAGCAACAGAGCCTAGGGCACTTCCACTTATGGTCCTATAGCTTAGGGAAATTAAAATCAAAAAGACACAGCCACCCCAAGTTTGGGACGGCTCTGTTTACAAGAACCTCGTTTACGGTACAAGTTCAATATCACAGAAAGCGAAAAATGGATAAGGAAGTTGTGGTACTTACGTACAATGCAATATCACTCAGCAATGAAATCTATGTCATCAGGCCTGTAGCAGCATAATGACTGGATTTAGGTACGATGATTCTAAGTGAAATAAGTCACACAGAAAAAGAAACATCATAAGGTATCACTAATACATGGAATGTAAACTTGGCTACACAGGAACTGAATTACAAAGCAAAACAGGGTCTCAAATGTAGAAAACCAACTTATGCTTGCTTAAGGGGAAAGGTGAGTTGGGGTGCTGCATAAAACCAGAGATTGAAATTAGCACAGATACCGTTCCATAAGCCAAATATGTAACAGACAAGAGCTACTCCTTACTCAACGAAGTGGACTCAACACCCCATATTAAACGCCTAAGAATATACCTGACTAGTAAGAATCTTAAAACCTATGGATTTATATGTCTCCGAAAGAGAATCAAGCGTGTGTACAGCGGCATAAACGCAGCAGTGATAGGATTGGAGAGGTTCGGTGAGCAAATGCAGACCCTTTGAAGTCATATTGCATGGTACCCATTACATCGGTCTCAACTCTCCAGGTTTAAGGGATTCTTCCTTCAGCTAAAACATGCATGTGGAACCCAGAGTATGATCCACCGTGTGATCGGGAAACGTGTTCAAATGTGTCTCAGTTTTCGTCCCCTGGTACTCGGGTGCAACACTCCAGACGCTTTACTAACACTCTCCCCACTTGGAGAGTCAGTGCCTTTAACCTCCTGTATGGCCCAGTTTGCAATTTCTGCGGAAAATGTTCAGGAATAGGGAGAACCAATGATAAACTAGCTGGAGGTGTCTGGACGGGCAAATTTAACTCTCATTTCCCACCAGGAAGAGGAATTAACCAAAGGCTCAGCGTGCCGTGCCGGATCCACACTAGGACCAGAAGCAATCCTTTGGTGTTGCAGCCAGCTCACAAGAAAGCGAGTTGAAGAAAGGAGCTCAGGGGCACTGTAATTCACAAACCTGCAGAGTTATAAATGACAGCTATCTTCCAAAAATATATTGAAGTAAGGCAGCCAAGAGGAGTTGAAAGCGGAGCAGAATTGCAGGAAACCGATTTCAGGAGGCAGACAGGAATTGCATGTAAAGCATAGGAAAAGAGGCAGAACGTCCACAATGATGCACTTGGCCAAAAAGGGCGTATGCGTTTTTTCCTGAATATATTCAGGAAAAAACGCATACGCCCTTTTTGGCCAACCAAGAAAGCTTGCAAAGGAAATCTGCACTACAATGAAGTCTCACAGCCCCCCGGTCAAAAGGGCCATCTGAAAAAAGTGTAAAATCCAGAAAGGCAGGACAGGCCATGGAGAACTGGGAGCCTATTTATGCTGATGGGCGGGATGTAAATTGCCAGCAGCCACTCTGGAGAAGTGTATAGTGTTTCCTGAAACATCCAAGAAACAAAGCAACAGAGCCTAGGGCACTTCCACTTATGGTCCTATAGCTTAGGGAAATTAAAATCAAAAAGACACAGCCACCCCAATGTTTGGGATGGCTCTGTTTACAAGAACCTCGTTTACGGTACAAGTTCAATATCACAGAAAGCGAAAAATGGATAAAGAAGTTGTGGTACTTACGTACAATGCAATATCACTCAGCAATGAAATCTATGTCATCAGGCCCGTAGCAGCATAATGAGTGGATTCAGGTACAATGATTCTAAGTGAAATAAGTCACACAGAAAAAGAAACATCATAAGATATCACTATTACACGGAATGTAAACTTGGCTACAAAGAAACTGAATTACAAAACAGAACAGGGTGTCAAATGTAGAAAACCAACTTATGCTTGCTTAAGGGGAAAGGTGAGTTGGGGTGCTGCATACAACAAGAGATTGAAATTAGCACAGATACCATTCCATAAGACAAATATGTAATAGACAAGAGCTACTCCTTGCTCAACGAAGTGGACTCAACACCCCATATTAAACGCCTAACAATATACCTGACTAATAAGAATCTTAAAACCTATGGATTTATATGTCTCCGAAAGAGAATCAAGCGTGTGTATAGTGGCATAAACGCAGCAGTGATAGTATTGGTGAGGTTCGGTGAGCAAATGCAGACCCTTTGAAGTCATATTGCATGGTACCCATTTCATGGGTCTCAACTCTCCAGGTTTAAGGGATTCTTCCTTCAGCTAAAACATCCATGTGGAACACAGAGTATGATCCACCGTGTGATCAGGAAACGTGTTCAAATGTGTCTCAGTTTTCATCCCCTGGTACTCGGATGCAACACTCCAGACGCTTTACTAACACTCTCCCCACTTGGAGAGTCAGTGCCTTTAACCTCCTGTATGGCCCAGTTTGCAATTTCTGCGGAAAATGTACAGGAATAGGGAGAACCAATGAGAAACTAGCTGGAGGTGTCTGGACGGGCAAATTTAACTCTCATTTCCCACCAGAAAGAGGAATTAACCAAAGGCTCAGCATGCCGTGCCGGAACCACACTAGGGCCTGAAGCAATCCTGTGGTGTTGCGGCCAGCTCACAAGAAAGCGAGTTGAAGAAAGGAGATCAGGGGCACTGTAATTCACAAACCTGCAGAGTTATAAATGACAGCTATCGTCCAAAAATATATTGAAGTAAGGCTGCCAAGAGGACTTGAAAGCGGGGCAGAATTGCAGGTAACCGATTTCAGGAGGTAGACGGGAATTGCATGTAAAGCATAGGAAAAGAGGCAGAACGTCCACAATGATGCACTTGGCCAAAAAGGGCGTATGTGTTCTTTCCTGAATATATTCAGGAAAAAACGCATACGCCCTTTTTGGCCAACGAAGCAGGCTTGCAAAGGAAATCTACACTACAATGAAGTCTCACTGCCCCCCCGTCAAAAGGGCCATCTGAAAAAAGTGTAATATCCAGAAAGGAAGGACAGGGCATGTAGAACTGGGAGCCTTGTTATGCTGATGGGCGGGATGTAAATTGCCAACAGCCACTCTGGAGAAGTGTATGGTGTTTCCTGAAACATCTAAAAAACAAAGCAACAGAGCCTAGGGCACTTCCACTTATGGTCCTATAGCTTAGGGAAATTAAAATCAAAAAGACACAGCCACCCCAAAGTTTGGGCCGGCTCTGTTTACAAGAACCTCGTTTACGGTACAAGTTCAATATCACAGAAAGCGGAAAATGGATAAAGAAGTTGTGGTACTTACGTACAATGCAATATCACTCAGCAATGAAATCTATGTCATCAGGCCCGTAGCAGCATAATGAGTGGATGCAGGTACGATGATTCTAAGTGAAATAAGTCACACAGAAAAAGAAACATCATAAGGTATCACTACTACACGGAATGTAAACTTGGCTACACAGGAACTGAATTACAAAACAGAACAGGGTGTCAAATGTAGAAAACCAACTTATGCTTGCTTAAGGGGAAAGATGAGTTGGGGTGCTGCATGAAACCAGAGATTGAAATTAGCACAGATACCGTTCCATAAGCCAAATATGCAATAGACAAGAGCTACTCCTTGCTGAACGAAGTGGACTCAACACCCCATATTAAACGCTTAAGAATACACCTGACTAGAAATAATCTTAAAAACTACGAATTTATATGTCTCCGAAAGACAATCAAGCGTGTGTACAGCGGCATAAACGCAGCAGTGATAGGATTGGTGAGGTTCGGTGAGCAAATGCAGACCCTTTGAAGTCATATTGCATGGTACCCATTCCATGGGTCTCAACTCTCCAGGTTTAAGGGATTCTTCCTTCAGCTAAAACATGCATGTGGAACCCAGAGTATGATCCACCGTGTGATCGGGAAACGTGTTCAAATGTGTCTCAGTTTTCGTCCCCTGGTACTCGGGTGCAACACTCCAGACGCTTTACTAACACTCTCCCCACTTGGAGAGTCAGTGCCTTTATCCTCCTGTATGGCCCAGTTTGCAATTTCTGCGGAAAATGTACAGGAATAGGGAGAACCAATGAGAAACTAGCTGGAGGTGTCTGGACGGGCAAATTTAACTCTCATTTCCCAACAGAAAGAGGAATTAACCAAAGGCTCAGCATGCCGTTCCAGAACCACACTAGGACCTGAAGCAATCCTGCGGTGTTGCGGCCAGCTCACAAGAAAGCGAGTTGAAGAAAGGAGCTCAGGGGCACTGTAATTCACAAACCTGCAGAGTTATAAATGACAGCTATCGTCCAAAAATATATTGAAGTAAGGCTGCCAAGAGGACTTGAAAGCGGGGCAGAATTGCAGGAAATCGATTTCAGGAGGTACACTGGAATTGCATGTAAAGCATAGAAAAGAGGCAGAACGTCCACAATGATGCACTTGGCCAAAAAGGGCGTATGCGTTTTTTCCTGAATATATTCAGGAAAAAACGCATACGCCCTTTTTGGCCAACTAAGCAAGCTTGCAAAGGATATCTGCACTACAATGAAGTCTCACTGCCCCCCGGTCAAAAGGGCCATCTGAAAAAGTGTAAAATCCAGAAAGGCAGGACAGGCCATGGAGAACTGGGAGCCTTGTTATGCTGATGGGCGGGATGTAAATTGCCAATAGCCACTCTGGAGAAGTGTATGGTGTTTCCTGAAACATCTAAAAAACTAAGCAACAGAGCCTAGGGCACTTCCACTTATGGTCCTATAGCTTAGGGAAATTAAAATCAAAAAGACACGGTCACCCCAAAGTTTGGGACAGCTCTGTTTACAAGAACCTCGTTTACGGTACAAGTTCAATATCACAGAAAGCGAAAAATGGATAAAGAAGTTGTGGTACTTACGTACAATGCAATATCACTCAGCAATGAAATCTATGTCATCAGGCCCGTAGCATCATAATGAGTGGATGCAGGTATGATGAGTCTAAGTGAAATAAGTCACACAGAAAAAGAAACATCATAAAATATCACTACTACACGGAATGTAAACTTGGCTACACAGGAACTGAATTACAAAACAGAACAGGGTCTCAAATGTAGAAAACCAACTTATGCTTGCTTAAGGGGAAAGGTGAGTTGGGGTGCAGCATGAAACCAGAGATTGAAATTAGCACAGATACCGTGCCATAAGCCAAATATGTAATAGACAAGAGCTACTCCTTGCTAAACGAAGTGTACTCAACACCCCATATTAAACGCCTAAGAATACACCTGACTAGTAAGAATCTTAAAACCTGTGGATTTATATGTCTCCGAAAGAGAATCAAGCGTGTGTATGGCGGCATAAACGCAGCAGTGATAGGATTGGTGAGGTTCGGTGAGCAAATGCAGACCCTTTGAAGTCATATTGCATGGTGCCCATTCCATGGGTCTCAACTCTCCAGGTTTAAGGGATTCTTCCTTCAGCTAAAACATGCATGTGGAACCCAGAGTATGATCCACCGTGTGATTGGGAAACGTGTTCAAATGCGTCTCAGTTTTCGTCCCCTGGTACTCGAGTGCAACATTCAAGACGCTTTACTAACACTCTCCCCACTTGGAGAGTCAGTGCCTTTAAACTCCTGTTTGGCCCAGTTTGCAATTTCTGCGGAAAATGTACAGGAATAGGGAGAACCAATGAGAGACTAGCTGGAGGTGTCTGGACGGGCAAATTTAACTCTCATTTCCCACCAGAAAGAGGAATTAACCAAAGGCTCAGCATGCCGTGCCGGAACCACACTAGGGCCTGAAGCAATCCTGCGGTGTTGCGGCCAGCTCACAAGAAAGCGAGTTGAAGAAAGGAGCTCAGGGGCACTGTAATTCACAAACCTGCAGAGTTATAAATGACAGCTATCGTCCAAAAATATATTGAAGTAAGGCTGCCAAGAGGACTTGAATGTGGGGCAGAATTGCAGGAAACCGATTTCAGGAGGTAGACGGGAATTGCATGTAAAGCATAGGAAAAGAGGCAGAACGTCCACAATGATGCACTTGGCCAAAAAGGGCGTATGCGTTTTTTCCTGAATATATTCAGGAAAAAACGCATACGCCCTTTTTGGCCAACCAAGCAAGCTTGCAAAGGATATCTGCACTACAATGAAGTCTCACTGCCCCCCGGTCAAAAGGGCCATCTGAAAAAAGTGTAAAATCCAGAAAGGCAGGACAGGCCATGGAGAACTGGGAGACTTGTTATGCTGGTAGGCGGGATGTAAATTGCCAACAGCCACTCTGGAGAAGTGTATGGTGTTTCCTGAAACATCTAAAAAACAAAGCAACAGAGCCTAGGGCACTTCCACTTATGGTCCTATAGCTTAGGGAAATTAAAATCAAAAAGACACGGTCACCCCAAAGTTTGGGACGGCTCTGTTTACAGAACCTCGTTTACAGTACAAGTTCAATATCACAGAAAGCAAAAAATGGATAAAGAAGTTGTGGTACTTACGTACAATGCAATATCACTCAGCAATGAAATCTATGTCATCAGGCCCGTAGCAGCATAATGAGTGGATGCAGGTATGATGAGTCTAAGTGAAATAAGTCACACAGAAAAAGAAACATCATAAGATATCACTACTACACGGAATGTAAACTTGGCTACACAGGAACTGAATTACAAAACAGAACAGGGTCTCAAATGTAGAAAACCAACTTATGCTTGCTTAAGGGGAAAGGTGAGTTGGGGTGCTGCATAAAACCAGAGATTGAAATTAGCACAGATACCGTTCCATAAGCCAAATATGTAATAGACAAGAGCTACTCCTTGCTCAACGAAGTGGACTCAACACCCCATATTAAACGCTTAAAAATACCCCGGACTAGAAATAATCTTATGAACTACGGATTTATATGTCTCCGAAAGAGAATCAAGCGTGTGTACAGCGGCATAAACGCAGCAGTGATAGGATTGGTGAGGTTCAGTGAGCAAATGCAGACCCTTTGAAGTCATATTGCATGGTACCCATTCCATGGGTCTCAACTCTCCAAGTTTAAGGGATTCTTCCTTCAGCTAAAACATGCATGTGGAACACAGAGTATGATCCACCGTGTGATCAGGAAACGTGTTCAAATGTGTCTCAGTTTTCGTCCCCTGGTACTCGGGTGCAACACTCCAGACGCTTTACTAACACTCTCCCCACTTGGAGAGTGAGTGCCTTTAACCTCCTGTATGGCCCAGTTTGTAATTTCTGTGGAAAATGTACAGCAATAGGGAGAACCAATGAGAAACTAGCTGGAGGTGTCTGGACGGGCAAATTTAACTCTCATTTCCCACCAGAAAGAGGAATTAACCAAAGGCTCAGCATGCCGTGCCGGAACCACACTAGGGCCTGAAGCAATCCTGCGGTGTTGCGGCCAGCTCACAAGAAAGCGAGTTGAAGAAAGGAGCTCAGGGGCACTGTAATTCACAAACCTGCAGAGTTATAAATGACAGCTATCGTCCAAAAATATATTGAAGTAAGGCTGCCAAGAGGACTTGAAAGCGGGGCAGAATTGCACGAAACCGATTTCAGGAGGTAGACGGGAATTGCATGTAAAGCATAGGAAAAGAGGCAGAACGTCCACAATGATGCACTTGGCCAAAAAGGGCGTATGCGTTTTTTCCTGAATATATTCAGGAAAAAACGCATACGCCCTTTTTGGCCAACCAAGCAAGCTTGCAAAGGAAATCTGCACTACAATGAAGTCTCGCTGCCCCCCGGTCAAAAGGGCCATATGAAAAATGTGTAAAATCCAGAAAGGCAGGATAGGCCATGAAGAACTGGGAGCCTTGTTTTGCTGATGGGCGGGATGTAAATTGCCAACAGCCACTCTGGAGAAGTGTATGGTGTTTCCTGTAACAACTCAAAAACTAAGCAACAGAGCCTAGGGCACTTCCACTTATGGTCCTATAGCTTAGGGCAATTAAAATGAAAGAGACACAGCCACCCCAAAGTTTGGGACGGCTCTGTTTACAAGAATCTTGTTTACGGTACAAGTTCAATATCACAAAAGCGAAAAATGGATAAAGAAGTTGTGGTACTTACGTACAATGCAATATCACTCAGCAATGAAATCTATGTCATCAGGCCCGTAGCAGCATAATGAGTGGATTCAGGTATGATGATACTAAGTGAAATAAGTCACACAGAAAAAGAAACATCATAAGATATCACTACTACACGGAATGTAAACTTGGCTACACAGGATCTGAATTACAAAACAGAACAGGGTCTCAAATGTAGAAAACCAACTTATGCTTGCTTAAGGGGAAAGGGAGTTGGGGTGCTGCATGAAACCAGAGATTGAAATTAGCACAGATACCGTTCCATAAGCCAAATATGTAATAGACAAGATGTACTCCTTGCTCAACGAAGTGGACTCAACACCCCATATTAAACGCCTAAGAATATACCTGACTAGAAATAATCTAAAAACCTACCGATTTATATGTCTCCGAAAGAGAATCAAGCGTGTGTACAGCGACATAAACGCAGCAGTGATAGGATTGGTGAGGTTCGGTGAGCAAATGCAGACCGTATGAAGTCATATTGCATGGTACCCATTCCATGGGTCTCAACTCTCCAGGTTTAAGGGATTCTTCCTTCAGCTAAAACATGCATGTGGAACCCAGAGTATGATCCACCGTGTGATCGGGAAACGTGTTCAAATGTGTCTCGTTACGTCCCCTGGTACTCGAGTGCAACATTCCAGATGCTTTACTAACACTCTCCCCACTTGGAGAGTCAGTGCCTTTAACCTCGTGTTTGGCCCAGTTTGCAATTTCTGTGGAAAATGAACAGGAATAGGGAGAACGAAAGAGAGACTAGCTGGAGGTGTCTGGACGGGCAAATTTAACTCTCATTTCCCACCAGTAAGAGGAATTAACCAAAGGCTCAGCGTGCCGTGCCGGAACTACACTAGGGCCTGAAGCAATCCTGCGGTGTTGCGGACAGCTCACAAGAAAGCGAGTTGAAGAAAGGAGCTCAGGGGCACTGTAATTCACAAACCTGCAGAGTTATAAATGACAGCTATCGTCCAAAAATATATTGAAGTAAGGCTGCCAAGAGGACTTGAAAGCGGAGCAGAATTGCAGGAAATCGATTTCAGGAGGTAGACGGGAATT
This sequence comes from Leucopleurus acutus, assembly GCF_964270905.1. Lineage (NCBI taxonomy): Eukaryota > Metazoa > Chordata > Mammalia > Artiodactyla > Delphinidae > Leucopleurus > Leucopleurus acutus. The sequence goes on along the minus strand of NC_139142.1, from coordinate 99,083,474 downwards.
CCATGTAAAGCATAGGAAAAGAGGCAGAACGTCCACAATGATGCACTTGGCCAAAAAGGGCGTATGTGTTTTTTCCTGAATATATTCAGGAAAAAACGCATACGCCCTTTTTGGCCAACCAAGCAAGCTTGCAAAGGAAATCTGCACTACAATGAAGTCTCACTGCCCCCCGGTCAAAAGGGCCATCTGAAAAAAGTGTAAAATCCAGAAAGGCAGGACAGACCAAGGAGAACTAGGAGCCTTGTTGTGCTGAAGGGCGGGATGTAAATTGCCAGCAACCACTCTGGAGAAGTGTATGGTGCTTCCTGAAACATTCAAAAAACAAAGCAACAGAGCCTAGGGCACTTCCACTTATGGTCCTATAGCTTAGGGAAATTAAAATCAAAAAGAAACAGCCACCCCAAAGTTTGGGATGGCTCTGTTTACAAGAACCTCGTTTACGGTACAAGTTCAATATCACAGAAAGCGAAAAATGGATAAAGAAGTTGTGGTACTTACGTACAATGCAATATCACTCAGCAATGAAATCTATGTCATCAGGCCCGTAGCAGCATAATGAGTGGATGCAGGTACGATGATTCTAAGTGAAATAAGTCACACAGAAAAAGAAACATCATAAGGTATCACTACTACACGGAATGTAAACTTGGCTACACAGGAACTGAATTACAAAACAGAACAGGGTCTCAAATGTAGAAAACCAACTTATGCTTGCTTAAGGGGAAAGGTGAGTTGGGGTGCTGCATAAAACCAGAGATTGAAATTAGCACAGATACCGTTCCATAAGCCAAATATGTAATAGACAAGAGCTACTCCTTGCTCAACGCAGTGGACTCAACACCCCATATTAAACGCCTAAGAATATACCTGACTAGAAATAATCTTAAAACCTATGGATTTATATGTCTCCGAAAGAGAATCAAGCGTGTGTAAGGCGGCATAAACGCAGCAGTGATAGGATTGGTGAGGTTCGGTGAGCAAATGCAGACCCTTTGAAGTCATACTGCATGGTACCCATTCCATGGGTCTCAACTCTCCAGGTTTAAGGGATTCTTCCTTCAGCTGAAACATGCATGTGGAACACAGTGTATGATCCACCGTGTGATCAGGAAACGTGTTCAAATGTGTCTCAGTTTTCGTCCCCTGGTACTCGGGTGCAACATTCAAGACGCTTTACTAACACTCTCCCCACTTGGAGAGTCAGTGCCTTTAAACTCCTGTTTGGCCCAGTTTGCAATTTCTGCGGAAAATGTACAGGAATAGGGAGAACCAATGAGAGACTATCTGGAGGTGTGTGGACGGGCAAATTTAACTCTCATTTCCCACCAGGAAGAGGAATTAACCAAAGGCTCAGCGTGCCGTGCCAGAACCACACTAGGGCCTGAAGCAATCCTGCGGTGTTGCGGCCAGCTCACAAGAAAGCGAGTTGAAGAAAGGAGCTCAGGGGAACTGTAATTCACAAACCTGCAGAGTTATAAATGACAGCTATCGTCCAAAAATATATTGAAGTAAGGCTGCCAAGAGGACTTGAAAGCGGGGCAGAATTGCAGGAAACCGATTTCAGGAGGTAGACGGGAATTGCATGTAAAGCATAGGAAAAGAGGCAGAACGTCCACAATGATGCACTTGGCCAAAAAGGGCGTATGCGTTTTTTCCTGAATATATTCAGGAAAAAACGCATACGCCCTTTTTGGCCAACCAAGCAAGCTTGCAAAGGAAATCTGCACTACAATGAAGTCTCACTGCCCCCCGCTCAAAAGGGCCATCTGAAAAAAGTGTAAAATCCAGAAAGGCAGGACAGGCCATGGAGAACTGGGAGCCTTGTTATGCTGATGGGCGGGATGTAAATTGCCAACAGCCACTCTGGAGAAGTGTATGGTGTTTCCTGAAACATCTAAAAAACAAGCAACAGAGCCTAGGGCACTTCCACTTATGGTCCTATAGCTTAGGGAAATTAAAATCAAAAAGACACAGCCACCCCAAAGTTTGGGACGGCTCTGTTTACAAGAATCTTGTTTACGGTACAAGTTCAATATCACAAAACCGAAAAATGGATAAAGAAGTTGTGGTACTTACGTACAATGCAATATCACTCAGCAATGAAATCTTGTCATCAGGCCCGTCGCAGCATAATGAGTGGATTCAGGTACGATGATTCTAAGTGAAATAAGTCACACAGAAAAAGAAACATCATAAGGTATCACTACTACACGGAATGTAAACTGGGCTACACAGGAACTGAATTACAAAACAGAACAGGGTCTCAAATGTAGAAAACCAACTTATGCTTGTTTAAGGGGAAAGGTGAGTTGGGGTGCTGCATAAAACCAGAGATTGAAATTAGCACAGATACCGTGCCATAAGCCAAATATGTAATAGACAAGAGCTACTCCTTGTTCAACGCAGTGGACTCAACACCCCATATTAAACGCCTAAGTATATACCTGACTAGAAATAATCTTAAAACCTATGGATTTATATGTCTCCGAAAGAGAATCAAGCGTGTGTACGGCGGCATAAACGCAGCAGTGATAGGATTGGTGAGGTTCCGTGAGCAAATGCAGACCCTTTGAAGTCATACTGCATGGTACCCATTCCATGGGTCTCAACTCTCCAGGTTTAAGGGATTCTTCCTTCAGCTGAAACATGCATGTGGAACACAGTGTATGATCCACCGTGTGATCAGGAAACGTGTTCAAATGTGTCTCAGTTTTCGTCCCCTGGTACTCGGGTGCAACATTCAAGACGCTTTACTAACACTCTCCCCACTTGGAGAGTCAGTGCCTTTAAACTCCTGTTTGGCCCAGTTTGCAATTTCTGCGGAAAATGTACAGGAATAGGGAGAACCAATGAGAGACTAGCTGGAGGTGTGTGGACGGGAAAATTTAACTCTCATTTCCCACCAGGAAGAGGAATTAACCAAAGGCTCAGCGTGCCGTGCCAGAACCACACTAGGGCCTGAAGCAATCCTGCGGTGTTGCAGCCAGCTCACAAGAAAGCGAGTTGAAGAAAGGAGCTCAGGGGCACTGTAATGCACAAACCTGCAGAGTTATAAATGACAGCTATCGTCCAAAAATATATTGAAGTAAGGCTGCCAAGAGAACTTGAAAGCGGGGCAGAATTGCAGGAAACCGATTTCAGGAGGTAGACGGGAATTGCATGTAAAGCATAGGAAAAGAGGCAGAACGTCCACAATGATGCACTTGGCCAAAAAGGGCGTATGCGTTTTTTCCTGAATATATTCAGGAAAAAACGCATACTCCCTTTTTGGCCAACCAAGCAAGCTTGCAAAGGAAATCTGCACTACAATGAAGTCTCACTGCCCCCCGGTCAAAAGGGCCATCTGAAAAAAGTGTAAAATACAGAAAGGCAGGACAGGCCATGGAGAACTGGGAGCCTTGTTATGCTGGTGGGCGGGATGTAAATTGCCAACAGCCACTCTGGAGAAGTGTACGGTGTTTCCTGAAACATCTAAAAAACAAAGCAACAGAGCCTAGGGCACTTCCACTTATGGTCCTATAGCTTAGGGAAATTAAAATCAGAAAGACACAGCCACCCCAAAGTTTGGGCCGGCTCTGTTGACAAGAACCTCGTTTACGGTACAAGTTCAATATCACAGAAAGCAAAAAATGGATAAAGAAGTTGTGGTACTTACGTACAATGCAATATCACTCAGCAATGAAATCAATGTCATCAGGCCCGTAGCAGCATAATGAGTGGATGCAGGTACGATGATTCTAAGTGAAATAAGTCACACAGAAAAAGAAACATCATAAGGTATCACTACTACACGGAATGTAAACTTGGCTACACAGGAACTGAATTACAAAACAGAACAGGGTCTCAAATGTAGAAAACCAACTTATGCTTGCTTAAGGGGAAAGGTGAGTTGGGGTCCTGCCTAAAACCAGAGATTGAAATTAGCACAGATACCATTCCATAAGCCAAATATGTAATAGACAAGATCTACTCCTTGCTCAACGCAGTGGACTCAACACCCCATATTAAACGCCTAAGAATATACCTGACTAGAAATAATCTTAAAACCTATGGATTTATATGTCTCCGAAAGAGAATCTAGCGTGTGTACGGTGGCATAAACGCAGCAGTGATAGGATTGGTGAGGTTCGGTGAGCAAATGCAGACTCTTTGAAGTCATATTGCATGGTACCCATTCCATGGGTCTCAACTCTCCAGGTTTAAGGGATTCTTCCTTCAGCTAAAACATGCATGTGGAACCCAGAGTATGATCCACCGTGTGATCGGGAAACGTTTTCAAACGTGTCTCAGTTTTCGTTCCCTGGTACTCGGGTGCAACATTCCAGACGCTTTACTAACACTCTCCCCACTTGGAGAGTCAGTGCCTTTAACCTCCTGTTTGGCCCAGTTTGCAATTTCTGCGTAAGATGAACAGGAATAGGGAGAACCAATGAGAGACTAGCTGGAGCTGTGAGGACGGGCAAATTTAACTCTCATTTCCCACCAGGAGGAGGAATTAACGAAAGGCTCAGCATGCGATGCCGGAACCAAACTAGGGCCTGAAGCAATCCTGCGGTGTTGCGGCCAGCTCACAAGAAAGCGAGTTGAAGAAAGGAGCTCAGGGGCACTGTAATTCACAATCCTGCAGAGTTATAAATGACAGCTATCGTCCAAAAATATATTGAAGGAAGGCTGCCAAGAGGAGTTGAAAGCGGGGCAGAATTGCAGAAAACCGATTTCAGGAGGTAGACTGGAATTGCATGTAAAGCATAGGAAAAGAGGCAGAACGTCCACAATGATGCACTTGGCCAAAAAGGGCGTATGCGTTTTTCCCTGAATATATTCAGGAAAAAACGCATACGCCCTTTTTGGCCAACCAAGCAAGCTTGCAAAGGAAATCTGCACTACAGTGAAGTCTCACTGCCCCCGGTCAAAAGGGCTATCTGAAAAAAGTGTAAAATCCAGAAAGGCAGGACAGACCATAGAGAACTGGGAGCCTTGTTAAGCTGATGGGCGGGATGTAAATTGCCAACAGCCACTCTGAAGAAGTGTATGGTGTTTCCTGAAACATCAAAAAAACAAAGCAACAGAGCCTAGGGCACTTCCACTTATGGTCCTATAGCTTAGGGAAATTAAAATCAAAAAGACTCAGCCACCCCAAAGTTTCGGCCGGCTCTGTTTACAAGAACCTCGTTTACGGTACAAGTTCAATATCACAGAAAGCGAAAAATGGATAAAGAAGTTGTGGTACTTACGTACAATGCAATATCACTCAGCAATGAAATCTATGTCATCAGGCCCGTAGCAGCATAATGAGTGGATTCAGGTACGATGATTCTAAGTGAAATAAGTCACACAGAAAAAGAAACATCATAAGATATCACTACTACACGGAATGTAAACTTGGCTACACAAGAACTGAATTACAAAACAGAACAGGGTGTCAAATGTAGAAAACCAACTTATGCTTGCTTAAGTGGAAAGGTTAGTTGGGGTGCTGCATAAAACCAGAGATTGAAATTAGCACAGATACCGTTCCATAAGCCAAATATGTAATAGACAAGAGCTACTCCTTGCTCAACGAAGTGGACTCAACACCCCACATTAAACGCCTAAGAATATACCTGACTAGTAATAATCTTAATACCTAAGGATTTATATGTCTCCGAAAGAGAATCAAGCATGTGTACAGCGGCATAAACGCAGCAGTGATAGGATTGGTGAAGTTTGGTGAGCAAATGCAGACCCTTTGAAGTCATATTGCATGGTACCCATTCCATGGGTCTCAACTCTCCAGGTTTAAGGGATTCTTCCTTCAGCTAAAACATGCATGTGGAACCCAGAGTATGATCCACCATGTGATCGGGAAACGTGTTCAAATGTGTCTCAGTTTTCGTCCCCTGGTACTCGGGTGCAACATTCCAGACGCTTTACTAACACTCTGCCCACTTGGAGAGTCAGTGCCTTTAACCTCCTGTTTGGCCCAGTTTGCAATCTCTGTGGAAAATGAACAGGAATAGGGAGAACCAATGAGAGACTAGGTGGAGGTGTCTGGACGGGCAAATTTAACTCTCATTTCCCACCAGGAAGAGGAATTAACCAAAGGATCAGCATGCCATGCCGGAACCAAACTAGGGCCCGAAGCAATCCTGCGGTGTTGCGGCCAGCTCACAAGAAAGCGAGTTGAAGAAAGGAGCTCAGGGGCACTGTAATTCACAAACCTGCAGAGTTATAAATGACAGCTATCGTCCAAAAATATATTGAAGGAAGGCTGACAAGAGGACTTGAAAGCGGGGCAGAATTGCAGGAAACCGATTTCAGGAGGTAGACTGGAATTGCATGTAAAGCATAGGAAAAGAGGCAGAACGTCCACAATGATGCACTTGGCCAAAAAGGGCGTATGCGTTTTTTCCTGAATATATTCAGGAAAAAACGCATACGCACTTTTTGGCCAACCAAGCAAGTTTGCAAAGGAAATCTGCACTACAATGAAGTCTCACTGCCCCCCAGTCAAAAGGGCCATCTGAAAAAAGTGTAAAATCCAGAAAGGCAGGATAGGTCATGGAGAACTGGGAGCCTTGTTATGCTGATGGGCGGGATGTAAATTGCCAGCAGCCACTCTGGAGAAGTGTATGGTGTTTCCTGAAACATCTAAAAAACAAAGCAACAGAGCCTAGGGCACTTCCACTTATGGTCCTATAGCTTAGGGAAATTAAAATCAAAAAGACACAGCCACCCCAAAGTTTGGGCCGGCTCTGTTTACAAGAACCTCGTTTACAGTACAAGTTCAATATCACAGAAAGCGAAAAATGGATAAAGAAGTTGTGGTACTTACGTACAATGCAATATCACTCAGCAATGAAATCTATGTCATCAGGCCCGTAGCAGCATAATGAGTGGATTCAGGTACGATGATTGTAAGTGAAATAAGTCACACAGAAAAAGAAACATCATAAGATATCACTACTACATGGAATGTAAACTTGGCTACACAGGAACTGAATTACAAAACAGAACAGGGTGTCAAATGTAGAAAACCAACTTATGCTTGCTTAAGGGGAAAGGTGAGTTGGGGTGCTGCATAAAACCAGAGACTGAAATTAGCACAGATATCGTTCCATAAGCCAAATATGTAATAGACAAGAGCTACTCCTTGCTCAACGAAGTGGACTCAACACCCCATATTAATCGCCTAACAATATACCTGACTAGTAAGAATCTTAAAACCTATGGATTTATATGTCTCCGGAAGAGAATGAAGCGTGTGTACAGTGGCATAAACGCAGCAGTGATAGGATTGGTGAGGTTTGGTGAGCAAATGCAGACCCTTTGAAGTCATATTGCATGGTACCCATTCCATGGGTCTCAACTCTCCATGTTTAAGGGATTCTTCCTTCAGCTAAAACATGCATGTGGAACCAAGAGTATGATCCACCGTGTGATCGGGAAACGTGTTCAAATGTGTCTCAGTTTTCGTCCCCTGGTACTCGGGTGCAACATTCCAGACGCTTTACTAACACTCTCCCCACTTGGAGAGTCAGTGCCTTTAACCTCCTGTTTGGCCCAGTTTGCAATTTCTTCGGAAGATGAACAGGAATAAGGAGAAGCAATGGGAGACTATCTGTAGGTGTCTGGACGGGCAAATTTAACTCTCATTTCCCACCAGGAAGATAAATGAACCAAAGGCTCTGCGTGCCATGCTGGAACTAGATTAGGGCCTGAGGAGATCCTGCGGTGTTGCGGCCAGCTCACAAGAAAGCGAGTTGAAGAAAGGAGCTCAGGGGCACTGTAATTCAGAAACCTGCGGAGTTATAAATGACAGCTATCATCCAAAATTATACTGAAGTAAGGCTGCGATGAGGACTTGAATGCCGGGCAGAATTGCTGGAAACTGATTTCAGAACGTACACGGGAGTAGTTCTTAAAGCATAGGAAAAGAGACAGAACTTGGAAAATAATGCACTTGGCAAAAAAGGGCATATGTGTTTTATCCAGAGCTCTCATAACTGAGGGGAGGAGATTCCCAGCAGGCTCCAACTGCCACCTGAGGGCTCACATTGCCAAGGCAACGTGAGCATGCCAGGCAGGAGTTACCTCACAGCAGAGGTCCCACCTCACAGAAGGGTGAGAAACCCAGCCAACATCAGACTCTCACCAGAGGGCCCACATCACCAAGGGGATGGGAACCAGGCAGGAGTGTCTTCACATCAGTGGGGCCACATCATCGAAAGCTGAGGTACTCAGCACATGTGTCCTCAAACCAGAGGACCCACATCACCAAGGACCTCGGAGTGAGGCAGGCAGGAGTAACCTCACAACACTGGGCACATAGAATAAAAAAGTGAGGAATCCAGCAGTTGGAACCTCCCAGCAGGCGGCCCAGAGCACCGAGGCTATGGGATCCAGGCCACAGTGAACTCACAGAAGAGGGCCCATGTCATGAAACTGAGCAAACCAGCCATTGGGACCTCAGAGCAGGAGGCCCACATCCCCATGGGGATGGAATTCTGGTAGGAGTGTCCTCGCACCACTGAGAACGTATCAGAAAATTTTGGGCGACCAGCAGTTAGGGCCTGACGCCAGAGGACCCTCATCACCAAGGGAAGGAGGCTCCCAGCAGGCTCCAACTGCCACCAGAGGGCTGACGTCGCCAAGGCGATGTGTGCCAACCAGGCACGAATGACCTCACAGCAGAGGGCCCACCTCAGAGAAGTGTGACGAACCCAGTCAGGATCAGACTCGCACCAGAGGGCCCACATCACCAAATGGATTGGAACCAGGCAGGAGTGTCCTCACATGAGTAGGGCCACATCATCTAAAGGTGAGGAACCCAGAACATGTGGCTTCAAACCATAGGACACCCATCACCAAGGGGCTGGGAGTGAGGCAGGCAGGAGAAGCCTCATAACAGAGGGCCCAAAAATAAGAAAGGTGAGGAATCCAGCAGTTGGAACCTCCCAGCAGGCGGCCCAGAGCACAGAGGCTAGAGGAACCAGGCCAGAGTGAACTAACACCAGACAGCCCACATCATGAAACTGTGAGCAACCCAGACATTGGGACCTCAGAGCAGAAGGCCCACATCCCCATGGTGATGGGAACATGACAGGAGTGTCCTGGCATCACTGGGCTCACATCAGAAAACGTGGGGTGCTCAGAAGTTAGGGCCTGACGCTAGAGGGCACTCATCACCGAGAGGAGGAGGCTCCCAGCAGGCTCCAGCTGCCACCAGAGGGCCAACGTCGCCAAGGCGATGTGTGCCAGTCTGGCAGGAGTGACCTCACAGCAGAGGGCCCACCTCACAGAAGGGTGAGGAACACAGCCAGGATCAGACTCTCACCAGAGGGCCCACATCACCAAGGGGATGGGAACCAGGCAGGAGTGTCCCCACACCAGTGGGACAACATCATCGAAAGGTGAGGATCCCAGCACATGTGTCCTCAAACCAGAGGAACCACATCACCAAGGGGTTCGGAATGAGGCTGGCAGGACTGGCCTCACAACACAGGGTCCATAGAATATAAAAGTTGAGGAATCCAGCAGTTGGAACCTCCCAGCAAGTGGCCCAGAGCACCGAGGCTATGGGATCCAGGCCGCAGTGAACTCACAGCAGAGGGCCCACATCATGAACCTGTGAGCAGCCCAGCTGTTGGGACCTCAGAACAGAAGGCCCACATCCCCATTGGGATGGGAACCTGGCAGGAGTGGCTTTGCACCACTTAGCACATATCAGAAAAAGTTAGGAGCCCAGCAGTTAGGGCCTGACGCCAGGGGGCCCTCATAACTGAGGGGAGGAGACTCCCAGCAGGTTCCAACTGCCAACAGAGGGCCCACATCTACAAGGTGGCATGCGCCAGCCAGGCAGTAGTGACCTCACAGCAGAGGACCTATCTCACAGAAGGGTGAGGAACCGAGGCAGGATGAGACTCTCACCAGAGGGCCCACAACACCAAGGGGATGGGAACCAGTCAGGACTGTCCTCCCACCAGTGGGGCCACATCATCGAAAGGTGAGGAACCCAGCACATGTGGCCTCATATCAGAGGACATACATCACAAAGGGGATGGGAGTGAGGCAGGTAGGAGTAGCCTAAAAACAGAGGGCCCAAAGAATAAAAAAAGTGAGGAATCCAGCATTTGGAACCTCCCAGCAGGCGGCCGAGAGCACAGAAGCTATGGGATGCAGGCAGGAGTTAACTAACAGCAGAGAGCCCACATCATGAAACTGTGAGCAACCCAGGCATTGGGACCTCAGAGCAGAAAGCCCACATCCCCATGGGGATGGGAACCTGACAGGAGTGTCCTGGCATCACTGGGCTCACATCAGAAAACGTGGGGAGCCCAGCAGTTAGAGCCTGATGCTAGAGGGCCATCATCACCGAGGGCAGGAGGCTCCCAGCAGGTTCCATGTGCCAACAGAGGGCCCACGTCGCCAAGGTGATGTGTGCAAGTCAGGCAGGATTGACCTCACAGCAGAGGGCCTACCTCACAGAAGAGTGAGGAACCCAGCCAGGATAAGACTGTCACCAGAAGGCCCACATCACCAAGGGGATGGGAACCAGGCAGGAGTGTCCTCACACCAGTGGGGCCACATCATTGAAAGTTGCCTAACCCAGCACATGTGGCCTCAAACCAGAAGACCCACATCACGAAGGGGTTGCGAGTGAGGCAGGCAGGAGGAGCATCACAACACAGGACCCATAGAATACAAAAGTTGAGGAATCGAGCAGTTGGAACCTCCCAGCAGGCAGCCAAGACCACAGAGGCTATGGGATCCAGGCCACAGTGAACTAACACCAGAGAGCCCACATCATGAAATTGTGATCAACCCAGCCGTTGGAACCTCAGAGCAGAAGGCCCACATCCCCATGGGGATGGGAACCTAAGAGGAGTGCTTGAGCAACACTGGGCTCACTAAGAAAAGTTGGGGAGCCCAGCAGTTAGGGCCTGACGTCAGAGGGCCCTCATCACAGAGCTGAGGAGGCTCCCAGCAGGGTCCAATTGCCACCAGAGGGCTCATGTCAACAAGGCGAGGTGAGCAACCCAGGCAAGAGTTACCTGATAGTAGAGGGCCCACCTCACAGATGGGTGAGGAACCCAGCCAGGATCAGACTCTCACCAGAGGGCCCACATCACAAAGGGGATGGGACCCAGTCAGGATTATCCTCACACCAGTGGGGCCTCATCATCTTAAGGTGAGGAACCCAGCACATGTGTCCTCAAACCAGAGGACCCACATCACCAAGGGCCTTGGAGTGAGGCAGGCAGGAGTAGCCTCACAACACAGGGCACATAATATAAAAAACGTGAGAATTCCAGCATTTAGACCTTCCAGCAGGCGGCCCAGAACACCGAGGCTATGGGATCCAGGCCACAGTGAACTCACAGCAGAGGGCCCACATCACAAAACTGTGAGCAACCCAGGAGTTGAGACCTCAGCGCAGAAGGCCCACATCCCCATGGGAATGGGAACCTGGCTGGAGTGTCCTCGCACCACTGGGCGCACATCAGAAAATGTGGGGAGCCCACCATTTAGGGCCTGACGCCAGAGGGCCGTCATCACCGAGAGGAGGAGGTGCCCTGCACGCTCCAACTGCCACCAGAGGGCTCACGTCTCCAAGGTGACGTGTGCCAGCCAGGCAGGAGTGACCTCACAGAAGAGGGCCTACCTCACAGAACGTTGAGGAACCCAGCCAGGATTAGACTCTCGCCAGAGGGCCCACCTCACCAAGGGGATGGGAACCAGGCAGGAGTGTCCTCACACGAGTGGGGTCACATCATCGAAAGGTGAGGAACGCAGCACATGTGGCCTCAAGCCATAGGACAGTCATCACCAAGGGGCTGGCAGTGAGGCAGGCAGGAGGAGCCTCACAACAGAGGGCACATAGAATAAAAAAGTTGAGGAATCCAGCAGTTGGAACCTCCCAGCAGGCGGCTCAGAGCACCGATGATAAGGGATCCTTGCCGGAGTGAACTCACAGCAGAGGGCCCACATCATGGTACTGTGAGCAAGCCAGCCGTTTTGACCTCAGAGCAGAAGGCCCACACCCCAATGGGGATGGGAACCTGGCAAGAGTTTCCTCACTCACTTGGCACACATCAGAAAATGTGGGGAGCCCAGCAGTTATGGCCTAAGGCAAGAGGGCCCTCATCACCGAGGGGAGGAGGATCCCAGCACACTCCAACTGCCACCAGAGGGCCCACGTCACCAAGGTGACGTGTGCCAGACAGGCATGATTGACCTCACAGCAGAGGGCCCACCTCACAGAAGGGTGAGGAACCCAGCCAGGATCAGACTCTCACCTGAGGGCCCACATCAGCAAGGGGATGGGAACCAGTCAGGACTGTCTTCCCTCCAGTGGGGTCACATCATCGAAAGGTGCGGAACCCAGCACATGTGGCCTCAAATCAGAGGACACATATCACAAAGGGAACGGGAGTGAGGCAAGCAGGAGTAGCCTAAAAACAGAGGGCCCAAAGAATAAGAAAGGTGAGGAATCCAGCAGTTGGAACCTCCCAGCAGGCGGTCCAGAGCACAGAAGCTATGGGATGCAGGCAGGAGTGAACTAACAGCAGAGAGCCCACATCATGAAACTGTGAGCAACCCAGGCTTTGGGACCTCAGAGCAGAAGGCCCACACCCCAATGGGGATGTGAACCTGGCTGGAGTGTCCTTGCACCACTGGGCACACATCACAAAATGTGGGGAGCCCAGCAGTTAGGGCCTGATGCCAGAGGGCCCTCATCACCGAGGAGAGGAGGCTCCCAGCAGGCTCCAAGTGCCACCAGAGGGCTCATGTCCACAAGGCGAGGTGAGCAAGCCAGGCAGGAGTGACCTCACATCAGACGGCCCACCTCACAGATGGGTGAGGAACCCAGCCAGGATCAGACTCTCAACAGAGGGCCCACATCACCAAGGGGTTGTGAACCAGGCAGGAGTCTCCTACGACCATTGGTCCCACATCATCGAAAGGTGAGGAACCCAGCACATGTGGCCTCAAACCAGACGACACACATCACGAAGGGGCTGGGAGTGAGGCAGGCAGGAGGATCCTCACAACAGAGGGCCCAAAAATTTAAAAAAGTGAGGAATCCAGCAGTTGGAACCTCCCAGCAGGCGGCCAAGAGCACAGAGGCTATGGGATCCAGGCTTCTGTGAACTAACACCAGAGAGCCCACATCATGAAAATGTGAACAACCCAGCCGTTGGGACCTCAGAGCAGAAGGCCCACATCCCCATGGAGATGGGATCCTAAGAGGAGTGCCAAAGCATCACTGGGCTCACTAAGAAAAGTTGGTGAGCCCAGCAGTCAGGGCCTGATGCAAGAGGGCCCTCATCACCGGGGGGAAGAGATTCCCAGCACGCTCCAACTGCCACCACACGGCTGACTTCACCAAGGCAATGTGTGCCAGCCATGCAGGAGTGACCTATCAGCAGAGGGTCTCCCTCACAGGTGGGTGAGGAACAAAGCCAGGAACAGACTCTCACCAGGGGGTCCACATAACCACGTGGATGAGAACCAAGCAGGAGTGTCCTCACACAAGTGGGGCCACATCATCGAAAGGTGAGGAACCCAGCAAAAGTGGCCACAAACCAGAAGACCCACATCACCAAGGGGTTGAGAGTGAGGTAGGTGTCTGGACGGGCATATTTAACACTCATTTCCCACCAGGAAGAGGAATTAACCAAAGGCTCAGCGTGCCCTGCCAGAAGCAGATTAGGGCCTGAAGCAGTCTTGCGGGTTTGCGGCCAGCTCACAAGAAAGCGAGTTGAAGAAAGGAGCTCAGGGGCCCTGTAATTCACAAACCTGCAGAGTTATAAATGACAGATAACGTCCAAAAATATATTGAAGTAAGGCTGCGAAGAGGACTTGAAAGCGGGGCAGAATTGCAGGAAACCGATTTCAGGAGGTAGACTGGATTTGCATTTAAAGCATAGGAAAAGAGGCAGAACATCGACAATGATGCACTTGGCAACAAAGGGCGTATGAGTTTGTTCCTGAATATATTCAGGAAAAAACACATACGCCTTTTTTGGCAAACCAAGCAAGCTTGCAATGGAAATCCGAACTACTATGAAGTGTCACTTCCCCCCGGTCTAAAGGGCCATCTGAGAAAAGTGTAAAATCCAGAGAGGCAAGACAGGCCATGGGGAAAAAGGAGCCTTGTTATGCTGATGGGCGGGATGTACATTGCCAACAGCCACTCTGGAGAAGTGTATGGTGTTTCCTGATACATCTGAAAAACAAAGCAACAGAGTCTAGGGCATTTCCACTTATGGTCCTATAGCTTAGGGAAATTAAAATCAAAAAGACACAGCCACCCCAAAATTTACAACGGCTCTGTTTACAGGAGCCTCTTCTACAGTACAAGTTAAATATCCCAGAGAACAAATAATTGATAAAGAAGTTGCGGTACTTATGTACAACAGAATACCACTCAGCAATGAAATCTGTGTCACCAGGCCTGTACCAGCATAATGAGTGGATTGAGGCATGATGATTCTAAGTGAAATAAGTCACACAGAAAAAGAAACATCATAAGGTATCACTAATGCACGGAATGTAAACTTGGCTACACATGAACTGAATTACAAAACAGAACAGGGTCTCAAGTTTAGAAAACCAACTTATGCTTGCTTAAGGGGAAAGGTGAGTTGGGGTGCTGCATAAAACCAGAGTTTGAAATTAGCACAGATACCGTTCCATAAGCCAAATACGTAATAGACAAGACCTACCCCTTGCTCAACGAAATGGACTCAACAATGAGGTATCACCTCACACCTGTTAGAATGGGCATCATCTGAAAATCTACAAACAACAAATGCTGGAAAGGGTGTGGAGAAAAGGAAGCCTCTTCCACTATTGTTGGGAATATAAGTTGATACAGTCACTATGGAGAACAATATGGAGTTTCTTAAGAAACTAATAATAGAATTACCATATGATACAGCAATCCCAGGACTGGACATATACCCAGACAAAACCATAAATCAAAAAGAGACATTCACCGCAATGTTCATTGCATCACTATTTACAATATCGAGGTAATGGAAGCAACCTAAATGCCCACAGACAGACGAATGCATAAAGATGTGGTACATATATAAAATGGAATATTACTAAGCCATGAAAGGAATGAAATTGGGTCATTTGTAGAGACGTCGATGGATCTAGAGACTGTCATACAGAGTGAAGTAAGTCAGAAAGAGAAAAACAAATCTTGTATATTCATGCATATATGTGGAACCTAGAAAAACTGTACAGATTAACCGTTTTGCAAGGCATAAATAGAGCAACAGATGTAGACAACAATCGTATGGACAACAAGGGGGGAAAGCTCTTGGAGGGGTGGTGGTGGGAGGAGTTGAGAGATTGGGATTGGCATGTAAACATTTATATGTATAAAATAGATAACCAATGAGAAGCTGCTGTATAAAAATATAAAATAAAATTCAAAATTAAAAAGAAATAAAATTTAAAAAATAAAACAGAAAAAACAATTATTCCCTTCACATACATGTATTTATATGAATAAATTATTTCCATGCTTATATCTGTAAATACAAAAAAGAGGAATAAAATCTACCTTGAACCAAAAACGAAAAAGAGAAAAAAAAAACAGAACCCACCAGTTACTCAGAGGAAAACCGTATCAGGGCACTTGCTCCAGTTGTAAACAATTCTGAAGTTGGCCAGTGGTGGGGAATCGTCTCCCATTCAGCCAGCAGCCCCCACACAACAAGCGTCCTCATTGCAAAGCTGGGGCACCGTGCCGAGGCATCTGTGAGTAAACGTGAGCTGAGCCCCAGGCCAGTTGCTGCTGAACTGTTCCCGCCCTTCCCAGGTAAAACACCTGAATATATACAAGGACTTGAAAGCCTAGAGGAAGGGCCATGGAGCCACACGAGTGACAGCATGCCAGCTAACTTGGTGCCTGCAGGCCAGCCAGGATGGTCCTGGCCCTGGGTGCTCTTCTGGAAGATTTCCATTTCCCTGCCTGAGATACCCGTCCTGTCCCTGCCCCCACTGCTTTTTTCCTTCCTCACCTCTGCCCAGGGAGAAATTCCAGCAGTAGGTATGGGTGACACATCCTCTTCTTTAGCAGGTGGCAGCCTGGCAACTGCTGCAGAAAGTCCAGCAGAGCCCCACTCACACTGGGCCACCCACAAAGCCGTGGCCTCTCACTCCCTCCCACCAGCCCAGCCCCGAGACTGCTGACAGGGCAGAGAAAATGGCGTCAGGCACAGCTGCAGGGGCTTTTGCTGCCTGGAGTGGTATTTATATTGATCTCAACCCAGGCACACCTGGGGAGGGCTGGCCGGCATGGTAAGGCTGCCCAGGTCAGCCAATCATCACCCCTCAGGGGCTCACAGTTGCAGAAAATGGAACTTGCTGAACCGGCCAGGTCCAAGGAACAGGTGTGGGCTCCTGAGAGTCAGGATAGACAAGGGGCTGCAGCTTTGGCTTGTTTTCTAATCATTTTATCTGGCCCATGAGTGGGAGACAACTTCAAGAAAACCCTCTCCTAATGAGAGGAACCCAGGAGTCAGGGAGAGGAGGGGTGGGTGGTGGTTGGAGACAGAGGCCTGGTGCCCTGGGTGCAGTGGAAGTCTCTGGAAGACCAGGTGGAGGGAGGCCACACAGAGTGATGCCCAGGGTCACAGACCTGTCGGAGCTGCTGTTTGTTAGTTCAAGTCCTGCTCTGAGGTGCTCTGTGTCAGCTCTGAGCGACAGGTGAGCTGGGGGTGCTCTTCAATGAGGGCTATGTGCACGGTTCCTGTGTGCCCAGCCCTGCCACGGTACCTGCAAGGGTAGCTCTGTATCCTGGGAGGGGCCTGACCATGAGAGCCCCGTGGGCTGGGTTGGGGGTGGGGTACCTGCCCAGGAGAGCTCCATATCCTGGGATTGGCCTGACCACGAGAGCCCCATGGGTTGCTGGGGACCTGGTAAAGGATGTCAGGACAGTCAGTGAAGCCACCGAGGATATACCTCCAGTTGCTCCTGATCCCTACACCCTGCTGGTCATTCTACCAACCACCAGGACATGGTATTCTGTATTAGTCTTCAATGATGCCTTCTTTTGTATTCCATTAGTCCCAGAGTCACAAGAAATTTTGGCTTGTGAGTGGCAGGACTCAACATACAACTAAAACAATACTTCCGGGCCGTCTTGCCCCAAGGGTTCAAAAATTCCCACACCATCTTTGGGGAAAGCTTAGCTAACGACCGAAAAGTTCTACCTCTGGAAAAGGAAACCCTCCTTCAATATGCAGACGACATTCTGATCGCCAGCCCTACTAAGGAGGCCTCTGAACTACCAAGCCAATAAAGGATAGAAGTTGTCCAAGAAAAAGCTCAAATATCACAGACTGCAGTGACCTGCCTGGGCTTCATTCTCACACAAGGTCAGAGAAGCCCATCCCAGGAAAGGGAAGAAACCATTTGCAGCCTTACCCCTTTCTAAAACTAGAAGACAGCTTAGGGGTTCCTGGGGAGGCCAGGGTTTGCTGCTTCTGGATCCCTAACTACAGTCTACTAGCTGGGCCTCTATATGAAACACTGAAAGGAAAAGATGATGATCCTTTTGAACAGAATCCAGAAGTGGCCTTTCAAGAATGGAAAGAGCAGTCAATTCAGACCCTTGCCCTGGAACTCCCTAATTGAGCTAAACCCTTTGACCTTTCCATTCCCGGTGAAAGGTGAATCACCATTGGAGAATTAGTGCAAAAACTGGGACCACTTGAAATGGAACAACGCAAGAATGCCATCCAGGTAGGATAAACTACAGTCACCAAGGGGCTTGGCCCACTGCCACATCTGGCCAAGATACTGGCGGTATCTAAAAACCTGGAAATCAGCAGCCCAAAAGGCCACCTCCCTCCTAAGGGAAAAGGACCCCACGTGGTGATCCTAATCACCAACCATGCCCTGAAGTTGCAGGGTTCGCTCCGTGGGCACACCGACCTCGAGTGAGGAGGCCCTCCAACTCCAACATCCAGAGAGATAACCGGGGGCAACAGGGCACCATGACGACTCGTGTGAACATCACTTGACCTGGAGTTTCTCTCATAAAACAACAATAGTGTGTCCCGAAGGAGTAGACTACTGCTTGCAGGACTTCCTGCACCCGGAGGGGAGCTAATAATCTTGGCGGGGGAACCGTATATCACACCGTCACCATAGAAAAGCCTACAGACACCGTGATGATGGTGGCCAATAAGACCGGCTGGACTCCTGTTTACTTCAAAAGGCTGTTGACTCAGTGGCCATCATGGTCCTTGATCACCACTGACCCTGGACTGTCTGGGAGTTGAGCGGGCAGGGCTCTGACACCTGGTGCTGTTTTTACGTTAATTCAGGGGCCTAATTGAAGAAAGAGCAGACTACTGGTCAGAGCATCTAGGCTGGCAGAAACGGTCAGCCTAAGGTGGCCGAACAAATGTGGGGCGGGGTGAAACCGGCCCCCACAGCGTCTCTGCACATCTCTTTCCTGGACCCTTAAAGGTCATTAGAATCTATAACACTTCCAATGCTGGTGCTCAGGCGGACGAGCAGGGAGGCAGGGGTCCTGGGGCCAATCAACGTCACCTGGAGGCTGCTGGGGAGAAGTTCTGACCCTCGTCCCCTGGTATGAGGGCTCCCAACTCAGCACTCAGCAGTTACAGAAGAAGGGTCTGCACCCTCAGCACTCCAAGAATGAGGAACGGGACAAAAGGCAGAGGAGGGGTTTGTCCCCAGCAAAGCCCATTAAAAATCCCTGGGAGATAAAAATAGAATGTGGGCAATAAAGTCAAGTCTGACCTTTTTTATCCTTTGTGCTTTGTCTAATTTCACGTGCTCCTAGGGTCCCGCATGCAGAGGTTCCACACCCGGCACTTCAGACCAGATTTCCTGGTGCAGAATGGCTGGGTCGACACCTCAGCTCCTGGGGCCCAGTGCAGACTCCGAGATATAGAGCCTGAGCTGCAGCCAACCCGGCCCTTGAGAGCTCCGCCCCCTCCCTCCCACTGACTCTGACAGGATCTCTACACAGCAGCCCAGCCCACAGCCCACGGGGTAGTGCATGCTCTCACCTCTCCATTCTCTGATGAAAATATAAAGTTTCCTTTGCTTGGGAACCAAACTCAGTCTCGATCTGTTGGCCCCAATGACACTGGGCAGGGGGACCCTTGTTGGGGTCCACTCTGGAGGATCAGTAACAGAAATTGAGACTATTGTAACTTCAATGAACAGATGTGTGAGCCAAACTGTAGTTAACATAGAACAGTTTATAAGGCTCGGGTAAAATAAGATGTTTCTAACACTTCCATTTGATATTTCCATCACTTTATTATAAGCAAGTTCAGTGAAAAGGTTTGTCTTATTTGTCAGGTCAATATTAGAGAAATGAAGTGATTTCTTTCCAAGGATGTACATCTAATAATCTTGGTTAAAGCTTCAATCTTGTTTTAAATGCTTTTCCATTGAAAATGATACCTCTCTTTCAGCTCCCCCATTTCTGAGAAGTATAAAATCTTATAATTTATTATTACCAAAGGGGAAAGGTGGGAGGAGGGATAAATTAACAGTTTGGAATTAACACATACACACTGCTATGTATAAAATAGATCATCAACAAGGAACTACTGTATAGCACAGGGAACTACACTCAATATTGTGCAATAACCTATAAGGGGAAATAATCGGAAAAAGAATAGATATTTTTATTGACATCATCTATCAATGACAGTTAAAGTGTAACCTAAGGGAAGCCGGTGGTGAGTGCTTCTGACCCTGAAGACTTCAGTCATCTAAAGTTTGGACTCTGCCTACTTCCCAAGGCCCTTAATGAACATATGTGTAGCCGTAGCTTAAAAAACTCCCCAGTTTGGGTTTCGGGGAGACACTGATTTTGAAAAAGCCCTGGTGTTCTCCTTACATGAATGGGACTCTTCCTACTGCTAAAACATGTCTGTCACACCCAGAGGATGGTATACCGTCTGATCGGGAAGAGTTTGGAAAAGGCATCTCATCTCCTCATCTCCTGGTGCTCGGGTTCACCCCTCCAGCGTCTTTACTAACAGTCTCCCCACTTGGAGATGTCAACACTGTCAACATCCTGTTGCGTACAGTTTGGAATTTGTCCAGAGGATGAAGCGGAAGGATGAGGAACAATGAGAGACAAGTCCTAGGTGTTCAGACAGGCACATGTCACTCTAATTTCCAATCAGGAAGATGAATTGACCAAAGGCTAGGGTTGCCCATGGAAACAGTATAGGGCTTGAGGAAATCCCACTGCTTTGTGGCCAGTTCCCATAAACACAAGTTGAACAATGGAACTCAGGGGCAGTAAAATTCACGAAACTGCAGAGTTGAAAATATCTATCACTGAAAAATGTCTTGAGGAAAGTCAAAGAAAAGGATTGGCAAGCAAGGGAGAATGGCAGGAAAGGGATTTGAGGAGGTAGAAAGGATTCGCCATTAAGCACAAGAAAAGGGGCTGAACATTTCCGACATTGCAGCTGGCCAAAAAGGCTGTATGCGTTTTTTTCTGTATATATTCAAGAAAAGGGCATACACTTTTTTAGCCAACCAAACAGGTGGGCACTGGAAATCAATACTACAAAAGATATCACTTCGCATCAGTCAGAAGAGCCATCCTCATAAAGTGTAAACGCCAGAAATGCAGGACAGGGCAAGGAGAAGAGGGAGCCCTGTGAGGCTTATAGTGGAAATGTATATTGCCAACGGCCATTCTGGAGAAGTGTATTGTGTTTACTAAAGCATCTAAAAAATGAGCTACAGAGCATAGGGCACTTGCACTCATGGGCGTATATCTTGGGAAAAACAAAAATCGAGAGGACACAGGCACCCCAATGTTTACTGCCTCTCTGTTTAAAAGATCCTCGACTAGGATATAACTTAAATGTCTCTGGAGGGAAAAAATGGATAGAGATGTGGTACTTATGTAGAGTGGAATATTACTCAGCCTGGAAATCAATGAAATATGGCCAGTTGTAACAACTCCGGAGGAGTTAAGTATGATCATTCTAAGTGACATAATTCAAAAAGAAAAAGACACATATCATAAGATATCACTTAAAGGTGGAATCCAAAATGGCTACACATGAAATAAATTACAAAACAAAAACATAGTCAAATATGTAGAAAACACGCGTAAGGCTGCTAAACGGGAAAGGTGGGGAGGGGTGAGGCATCATCCAGGAGGTTGAAATTAGCAAAGATACCATTCCAAATACCAAACTGATAATCAACAAGGCCTACACGGTAGCTAAAAGAACTGCACTCAGCACACTCAAGTCACCGGAAAAGAATATCTATGACTGGTAAGAATCTGAAAAAGAATTTATTGATGTCTCTCTGTACGTGAATCAAGTGGATGTACAGCAGCAAGAAACAGAGCTTTGAAAATCAGCTGTAACCAATATAGTAATAAATTGAAAAAAATAAACGACAGAGAGACAGAGAAAACCTCTTACAACTTTTCCTCAGGGACGGTGATGCAACATGGATTGAACACATCTAGACCCACAGCAGGATGAGACATAAGGCTGGAAACTGTTCGCGCTAAGAGAAATGTGAGGTTGGGTGAGGAAATGCACACCCTTTAAAGTAATACTACCTGGTACCCATTCAATGGGTCCCAAATCTGCAGGTTCAAGGAATCTTCCTACAGCTAAAACATGCATGGAAAACCCAGAGGACTGTACACCATGTGATCGGGAGATGTGTCTAAAATGCACCTCATTTATCCTCTCCTGGTGCTCCTGTTCATCATTCCAGCCACGTTACTTAGAATCTCCCCACTTAGAGAATCAGCACATTTAAACTTCTGTTTCACACATTTTGCAAATTGTGAGGAGGATGAACGGGAAGAGGGGGAAACAATGAGAGAATAGTTGTAGGGGTTTGGACGGGCACATGTCACTCTAATTTCCCATTAAGAATAAGAATTAAAAAAAGGCTCAGCCCGCCTCGCCGGAGCCAAAATAGGGCCTGAAGCAATCCTGCGGTTTTGAGGCCAGCTCACAAAAGAGCAACTTAAAAAATGGAGCTCAGGGTCACTGCAATTCACAAACCTGCAGAGTTATAAATGAAAACTAACGTCCAAAAATATGTTGAGGTAAGGCAAAGAAGAGGATCTGAATGCAAGACAGAATTGCAAGAAACAGATTTCAAGAGATAGATTGGACTCGCCTTTAAAGCACATGAAAAGCGGCAGAATTTCGACAATGATGCAGTTGGCCCAAAAGGGAGTATGCGTTATTTCCTGAATATATCCAGGAAAAAACGCATACGCACTTTATGGGCAACCAAGCAAGCAAGCAATGCAAATGTGCACAACAAAGAAGTCTCATTTCCCACCGGTCAAAAGGGCCATCCGAAAAAATTGTAAACACCAGAAATGCAGGACAGGCCATGGAGAACAGGGAGCCTTTATACGCTGATGGACAGTGTGTGAACTGCCGAGAGCCACTCTGGAGAAGTGTATGGTGGTTCCTAAATCATCTAAAAAACAGAGCGACAGAGCATAGGGCACTTCCAATCACGGGAGTATATCTAGGGAAGTCTAAAAATCAACAAGACACAAGCACACCACAGTTTAGGGCTACTCTGTTTACAAGAACCTCAACTTCAGTACACCTTAAATATCCCAGGAAAGAGAACAATGGATAAAGAAAATGTGGTACTTATGTACAATGGAATATCTCTTCACCATGAAATCAATGTAATAAGGCTAGTAGAAGGATAAAGAGTGGATTGAGGTCCGATAATACTACTTGAAATAAGTCAAACAGAAAAAGAAACATATCATAAGATATCACTTATAGAGGGAGGATAAATATGGCTGCACAAAAAATGAATTACAAAACAGAACAGTGTCTCACATTTAGAAAACACACTTATGTCAGCTTAAGGGGAAAGGAGAGGTGGGGTGATGCATAAAACCAGAGTTTGAAATTAGCACAGATACCGTTCAATAAACCAAATAGGTATCAGACAAGATCTACACCTCGCTCAATGAACTGGCCTCAACACACCCTATACACCGCAGAGAAATATATCTGAGTAATAAGAATCTTAAAACCCATGTATTGATATATCTCCATAAGGGAATCAAGTGTGCGCAGAGCGGCACAAACACAGCAGTGAAAATGAGCTAAACCCCATTATAGAAATAAATTTTAAAACCAAAACGCAGAAACAATGAAAGAGAAAAATTCTTACAAAATTCGCTCAGGGGCTGTGATGCAACCTGGAATGACCACATATAAACCCACAGCTGGATAAGACATAAGGCTGGACACTTGGGGCTGAAAGGATTGGAGAGCTTTGGTGAGCAACTGCTGAAAGTTTAATGCAATACTTCATGCTACTTATTCCAAGGGTCCCAACACTCCAAGTTGAAGGGAATCTTCCTACAGCTAAACCATGCATGGGAAATCCAGCGGATGGTATACCATATGATCGGGAAAGGTTTCTAAAATGCACCTCATTTTCCTCTCCTGGGGCTCCGGATCAACATTCCAGCCACTTTACTAACAACATCTCCACATGGAGAGTCAATGCCTTTAAGTTCCGGTATCGCACAGTCTGCAGTTAGTGCGGAGGATGAATGGGAATAGGGGGAACCAGTGAGAAAATAGCTGTAGCGGTTTCAATGGGCACATGTCACTCTAATTTCACATCAGGAAGAAGAATTAACCAAAGGCAGAGCAAGGCACCCCAGAAAAAGAATAGGGCCTGAAGAAATCCTGTGGATATGAGGCAAGATCACAAAAATAAGAGCTGAAAAATGGAGCTAAGGGCCACTGCAATTCAAAAACCTGCAGAGTTATAAAGGCCAACTATTCTCCAAAAGTATATTGAGGTAAGGCTATGAAGAGGCACTGAGAGCAAGGCAGAACTGCAGGAAACCGATTTCAGGAGGTAGACAGGAATTGCACTGAAAACATATGAAAACACTCAGAACGTCGACAATGATGCACTTGGCCAAAAAGGGCGTATGCGTTTTTTCCTGAATATATTCAGGAAGAAACGCATACGCACTTTCTGGCCAACCAAGCAAGCTCTCAAAGGAAATCTGCACTACAATGAAGTCTCACTTCACCCGGGTCAAAGGGCCATCTGAAAAAAGTGTAAAATCCAGAAAGGCAGGACAGGCCATGGAGAACTGGGAGCCTTGTTATGCTGATGGGCGGGATGTAAATTGCCAGCAGCCACTCTGGAGAAGTGTATGGTGTTTCCTGAAACATCTAAAAAACAAAGCAACAGAGCCTAGGGCACTTGCACTTATGGTCCTATAGCTTAGGGAAATTAAAATCAAAAAGACACAGCCACCCCAATGTTTGGGACGGCTCTGTTTACAAGAACCTCGTTTATGGTACAAGTTCAATATCACAGAAAGCGAAAAATGGATAAAGAAGTTGTGGTACTTACGTACAATGCAATATCACTCAGCAATGAAATCTATGTCATCAGGCCCGTAGCAGCATAATGAGTGGATTCAGGTACGATGATTCTAAGTGAAATAAGTCACACAGAAAAAGAAACATCATAAGATATCACCAATACACGGAATGTAAACTTGGCTACAAAGGAACTGAATTACAAAACAGAACAGGGTCTCAAATGTAGAAAACCAACTTATGCTTGCTTAAGGGGAAAGGTGAGTTGGGGTGCTGCATGAAACCAGAGATTGAAATTAGCACAGATACCGTTCCATAAGCCAAATATGCAATAGACAAGAGCTACTCCTTGCTGAACGAAGTGGACTCAACACCCCATATTAAACGCCTAAGAATATACCTGACTAGAAATAATCTTAAAACCTACGGATTTATTTGTCTCCGAAAGAGAATCAAGCGTGTGTACAGCGGCATAAACGCAGCAGTGATAGGATTGGTGAGGTTCGGTGAGCAAATGCAGACCCTTTGAAGTCATATTGCATGGTACCCATTCCATGGGTCTCAACTCTCCAGGTTTAAGGGATTCTTCCTTCAGCTAAAACATGCATGTGGAACCCAGAGTATGATCCACCGTGTGATCGGGAAACGTGTTCAAATGTGTCTCGTTTTCGTCCCCTGGTACTCGGGTGCAACATTCCAGATGCTTTACTAACACTCTCCCCACTTGGAGAGTCAGTGCCTTTAACCTCCTGTTTGGCCCAGTTTGTAATTTCTGTGGAAAATGAACAGGAATAGGGAGAACGAAAGAGAGACTAGCTGGAGGTGTCTGGACGGGCAAATTTAACTCTCATTTCCCACCAGGAAGAGGAATTAACCAAAGGCTCATCGTGCCGTGCCGGAACTACACTAGGGCCTGAAGCAATCCTGCGGTGTTGCGGCCAGCTCACAAGAAAGCGAGTTGAAGAAAGGAGCTCAGGGGCACTGTAATTCACAAACCTGCAGAGTTATAAATGACAGCTATCGTCCAAAAATATATTGAAGTAAGGCTGCCAAGAGGACTTGAAAGCGGGGCAGAATTGCAGGAAATCGATTTCAGGAGGTAGACTGGAATTGCATGTAAAGCATAGGAAAAGAGGCAGAACGTCCACAATGATGCACTTGGCCAAAAAGGGCGTATGCGTTTTTTCCTGAATATATTCAGGAAAAAACGCATACGCACTTTTTGGCCAACCAAGCAAGCTTGCAAAGGATATCTGCACTACAATGAAGTCTCACTGCCCCCCGGTCAAAAGGGCCATCTGAAAAAAGTGTAAAATCCAGAAAGGCAGGACAGGCCATGGAGAACTGGGAGCCTTGTTATGCTGATGGGCGGGATGTAAATTGCCAACAGCCACTCTGGAGAAGTGTATGGTGTTTCCTGAAACATCTAAAAAACAAAGCAACAGAGCCTAGGGCAATTCCACTTATGGTCCTATAGCTTAGGGAAATTAAATTCAAAAAGACACAGTCACCCCAAATTTGTGACGGCTCTGTTTACAAGAACCTCGTTTACGGTACAAGTTCAATATCACAGAAAGCGAAAAATGGATAAAGAAGTTGTGGTACTTACGTACAATGCAATATCACTCAGTAATGAAATCTATGTCATCAGGCCCATAGCAGCATAATGAGTGGATTCAGGTATGATGATTCTAAGTGAAATAAGTCACACAGAAAAATAAACACCATAAGATATCACTACTACACGGAATGTAAACTTGGCTACACAAGAACTGAATTACAAAACAGAACAGGGTCTCAAATGTAGAAAACCAACTTATGCTTGCTTAAGGGGAAAGGTGAGTTGGGGTGCTGCATAAAACCAGAGATTGAAATTAGCACAGATACCGTTCCATAAGCCAAATATGTAATAGACAAGAGCTACTTCTTGCTCAACGCAGTGGACTCAACACCCCATATTAAACGCCTAAGAATATACCTGACTAGAAATAATCTTAAAACCTACGGATTTATATGTCTCCGAAAGAGAATCAAGCGTGTGTACAGCGGCATAAACGCAGCAGTGATAGGATTGGTGAGGTTCGGTGAGCAAATGCAGACCCTTTGAAGTCATACTGCATGGTACCCATTCCATGGGTCTCAACTCTCCAGGTTTAAGGGATTCTTCCTTCAGCTGAAACATGCATTTGGAACACAGAGTATGATCCACCGTGTGATCAGGAAACGTGTTCAAATGTGTCTCAGTTTTCATCCCCTCGTACTCGGGTGCAACATTCAAGACGCTTTACTAACACTCTCCCCACTTGGAGAGTCAGTGTCTTTAAACTCCTGTTTGGCCAAGTTTGCAATTTCTGCGGAAAATGTACAGGAATAGGGAGAACTAATGAGAAACTAGCTGGAGGTGTCGGAACGGGCAAATTTAACTCTCATTTCCCACCAGAAAGAGGAATTAACCAAAGGCTCAGCATGCCGTGCCGGAACCACACTAGGGCCTGAAGCAATCCTGCGGTGTTGCAGCCAGCGCACAAGAAAGCGAGTTGAAGAAAGGAGCTCAGGGGCACTGTAATTCACAAACCTGCAGAGTTATAAATGACAGCTATCGTCCAAAAATATATTGAAGTAAGGCTGCCAAGAGGACTTGAAAGCGGGGCAGAATTGCAGGAAACCGATTTCAGGAGGTAGACGGGAATTGCATGTAAAGCATAGGAAAAGAGGCAGAACGTCCACATTGATGCACTTGGCCAAAAAGGGCGTATGCGTTTTTTCCTGAATATATTCAGGAAAAAACGCATACGCCCTTTTTCGCCAACCAAGCAGGCTTGCAAAGGAAATCTACACTACAATGAAGTCTCACTGCCCCCCGGTCAAAAGGGCCATCTGAAGAAAGTGTAATATCCAGAAAGGCAGGACTTGGCATGGAGAACTGGGAGCCTTGTTATGCTGATGGGCGGGATGTAAATTGCCAACAGCCACTCTGGAGAAGTGTATGGTGTTTCCTGAAACATCTAAAAAACAAAGCAACAGAGCCTAGGGCACTTCCACTTATGGTCCTATAGCTTAGGGAAATTAAAATCAAAAAGACACAGCCTCCCTAAACTTTGGGACTGCTCTGTTTAAAAGAACCTCGTTTACTGTACAAGTTCAATATCACAGAAAGCGAAAAATGGATACAGAAGTTGTGGTACTTACGTACAATGCAATATCACTCAGCAATGAAATCTATGTCATCAGGCCCGTAGCAGCATAATGAGTGGATTCAGGTATGATGATTCTAAGTGAAATAAGTCACACAGGAAAAGAAACACCATAAGATATCACTACTACACGGAAGGAAAACTTGGCTACACGAGAACTGAATTACAAAACAGAACAGGGTCTCAAATGTAGAAAACCAACTTATGCTTGCTTCAGGGGAAAGGTGAGTTGGGGTGCTGCATGAAACCAGAGATTGAAATTAGCACAGATACCGTTCCATAAGCCAAATATGTAATAGAAAAGAGCTACTCCTTGCTCAACGAAGTGGACTCAACACCCCATATTAAACGCTTAAGAATACACCTGACTAGAAATAATCTTAAAAACTACGGATTTATATGTCTCCGAAAGAGAATCAAGCGTGTGTACAGCGGCATAAACGCAGCAGTGATAGGATTGGTGAGGTTCGGTGAGCAAATGCAGACCCTTTGAAGTCATATTGCATGGTACCCATTCCATGGGTCTCAACTCTCCAAGTTTAAGGGATTCTTCCTTCAGCTAAAACATGCATGTGGAACACAGAGTATGATCCACCGTGTGATCAGGAAACGTGTTCAAATGTGTCTCAGTTTCCGTCCCCTGGTACTCGGGTGCAACACTCCAGACGCTTTACTAACACTCTCCCCACTTGGAGAGTCAGTGCCTTTAACCTCCTGTATGGCCCAGTTTGCAATTTCTGCGGAAAATGTACAGGAATAGGGAGAACCAATGAGAAACTAGCTGGAGGTGTCTGGACGGGCAAATTTAACTCTCATTTCCCACCAGAAAGAGGAATTAACCAAAGGCTCAGCATGCCGTGCCGGAACCACACTAGGGCCTGAAGCAATCCTGCGGTGTTGCGGCCAGCTCACAAGAAAGCGAGTTGAAGAAAGGAGCTCAGGGGCACTGTAATTCACAAACCTGCAGAGTTATAAATGACAGCTATCGTCCAAAAATATATTGAAGTAAGGCTGCCAAGAGGACTTGAAAGTGGGGCAGAATTGCAGGAAACCGATTTCAGGAGGTAGACAGGAATTGCATGTAAAGCATAGGAAAAGAGGCAGAACGTCCACAATGATGCACTTGGCCAAAAAGGGCGTATGCGTTTTTTCCTGAATATATTCAGGAAAAAACGCATACGCCCTTTTTGGCCAACCAAGCAAGCTTGCAAATGAAATCTGCACTACAATGAAGTCTCACTGCCCCCCGGTCAAAAGGGCCATCTGAAAAAAGTGTAAAATCCAGAAAGGCAGGAGAGGCCATGGAGAACTGGGAGCCTTGTTATGCTGGTGGGCGGGATGTAAATTGCCAACAGCCACTCTGGAGAAGTGTATGGTGTTTCCTGAAACATCTAAAAAACAAAGCAACAGAGCCTAGGGCACTTCCACTTATGGTCCTATAGCTTAGGGAAATTAAAATCAAAAAGACACAGCCACCACAAAGTTTGGGACGGCTCTGTTTACAAGAACCTCGTTTACAGTACAAGTTCAATATCACAGAAAGCAAAAAATGGATAAAGAAGTTGTGGTACTTACGTACAATGCAATATCACTCAGCACTGAAATCTATGTCATCAGGCCCGTAGCAGCATAATGAGTGGATTCAGGTACGATGATTCTAAGTGAAATAAGTCACACAGAAAAAGAAACATCATAAGATATCACCAATACACGGAATGTAAACTTGGCTACACAGGAACTGAATTAGAAAACAGAACAGGTTCTCAAATGTAGAAAACCAACTTATGCTTGCTTAAGGGGAAAGTTGAGTTGGGGTGCTGCATGAAACCAGAGATTGAAATTAGCACAGATACCGTTCCATAAGCCAAATATGCAATAGACAAGAGCTACTCCTTGCTGAACAAAGTGGACTCAACACCCCATATTAAACGCCTAAGAATATACCTGACTAGAAATAATCTTAAAACCTACGGATTTATATGTCTCCGAAAGAGAATCAAGCGTGTGTACAGCGGCATAAACACAGCAGTGATAGGATTGGTGAGGTTCGGTGAGCAAATGCAGACCCTTTGAAGTCATATTGCATGGTACCCATTCCATGGGTCTCAACTCTCCAGGTTTAAGGGATTCTTCCTTCAGCTAAAACATGCATGTGGAACCCAGAGTATGATCCACCGTGTGATCGGGAAACGTGTTCAAATGTGTCTCGTTTTCGTCCCTGGTACTCGGGTGCAACATTCCAGATGCTTTACTAACACTCTCCCCACTTGGAGAGTCAGTGCCTTTAACCTCTTTGGCCCAATTTGTAATTTCTGTGGAAAATGAACAGGAATAGGGAGAACCAATGAGAAACTAGCTGGAGGTGTCTGGACGGGCAAATTTAACTCTCATTTCCCACCAGAAAGAGGAATTAACCAAAGGCTCAGCATGCCGTGCCGGAACCACACTAGGGCCTGAAGCAATCCTGCGGTGTTGCGGCCAGCTCACAAGAAAGCGAGTTGAAGAAAGGAGCTCAGGGGCACTGTAATTCACAAACCTGCAGAGTTATAAATGACAGCTATCGTCCAAAAATATATTGAAGTAAGGCTGCCAAGAGGACTTGAAAGCGGGGCAAAATTGCAGGAAACCTATTACAGGAGGTAGACAGAAATTGCATGTAAAGCATAGGAAAAGAGGCAGAACGTCCACAATGATGCACTTGGCCAAAAAGGGCGTATGCGTTTTTTCCTGAATATATTCAGGAAAAAACGCATACGCCCTTTTTGGCCAACCAAGAAAGCTTGCAAAGGAAATCTGCACTACAATGAAGTCTCACTGCCCCCCGGTCAAAAGGGCCATCTGAAAAAAGTGTAAAATCCAGAAAGGCAGGACAGGCCATGGAGAACTGGGAGCCTTGTTATGCTGGTGGGCGGGATGTAAATTGCCAACAGCCACTCTGGAGAAGTGTATGGTGTTTCCTGAAACATCTAAAAAACAAAGCAACAGAGCCTAGGGCACTTCCACTTATGGTCCTATAGCTTAGGGAAATTAAAATCAAAAAGACACAGCCACCCCAAAGTTTGGGACGGCTCTGTTTACAAGAACCTCGTTTACGGTACAAGTTCAATATCACAGAAAGGAAAAAATGGATAAAGAAGTTGTGGTACTTACGTACAATGCAATATCACTCAGCACTGAAATCTATGTCATCAGGCCCGTAGCAGCATAATGAGTGGATTCAGGTACGATGATTCTAAGTGAAATAAGTCACACAGAAAAAGAAACATCATAAGATATCACCAATACAGGGAATGTAAACTTGGCTACACAGGAACTGAATTAGAAAACAGAACAGGTTCTCAAATGTAGAAAACCAACTTATGCTTGCTTAAGGGGAAAGTTGAGTTGGGGTGCTGCATGAAACCAGAGATTGAAATTAGCACAGATACCGTTCCATAAGCCAAATATGCAATAGACAAGAGCTACTCCTTGCTGAACGAAGTGGACTCAACACCCCATATTAAACGCCTAAGCATATACCTGACTAGAAATAATCTTAAAACCTACAGATTTATATGTCTCCAAAAGAGAATCAAGCGTGTGTACAGCGGCATAAACGCAGCAGTGATAGGATTGGTGAGGTTCAGTGAGCAAATGCAGACCCTTTGAAGTCATATTGCATGGTACCCATTCCATGGGTCTCAACTCTCCAGGTTTAAGGGATTCTTCCTTCAGCTAAAACATGCATGTGGAACCCAGAGTATGATCCACCGTGTGATCGGGAAACGTGTTCAAATGTGTCTTGTTTTCGTCCCTGGTACTCGGGTGCAACATTCCAGATGCTTTACTAACACTCTCCCCACTTGGAGAGTCAGTGCCTTTAACCTCCTGTTTGGCCCAGTTTGTAATTTCTGTGGAAAATGAACAGGAATAGGGAGAACAAAAGTGAGACTAGCTGGAGGTGTCTGGACGGGCAAATTTAACTCTCATTTCCCACCAGGAAGAGGAATTAACCAAAGGCTCAGCGTGCCGTGCCGGAACTACACTAGGGCCTGAAGCAATCCTGCGGTGTTGCGGCCAGCTCACAAGAAAACGAGTTGAAGAAAGGAGCTCAGGGGCACTGTAATTCACAAACCTGCAGAGTTATAAATGACAGCTATCGTCCAAAAATATATTGAAGTAAGGCTGCCAAGAGGACTTGAAAGCGGGGCAGAATTGCAGGAAACCGATTTCAGGAGGTAGACGGGAATTGCATATAAAGCATACGAAAAGAGGCAGAACGTCCACAATGATGCACTTGGCCAAAAAGGGCGTATGCATTTTTTCCTGAATATATTCAGGAAAAAACGCATACGCCCTTTTTGGCCAACCAAACAAGCTTGCAAAGGAAATCTGCACTACAATGAAGTCTCACTGCCCCCGGTCAAAAGAGCCATCTGAAAAAAGTGTAAAATCCAGAAAGGCAGGACAGGCCATGGAGAACTGGGAGCCTTGTTATGCTGGTGGGTGGGATGTAAATTGCCAACAGCCACTCTGGAGAAGTGTATGGTGTTTCCTGAAACATCTAAAAAACAAAGCAACAGAGCCTAGGGCACTTCCACTTATGGTCCTATAGCTTAGGGAAATTAAAATCAAAAAGACACAGCCACCCCAAAGTTTGGGACGGCTCTGTTTACAAGAACCTCGTTTACGGTACAAGTTCAATATCACAGAAAGCGAAAAATGGATAAAGAAGTTGTGGTACTTACGTACAATGCAATATCACTCAGCAATGAAATCTATGTCATCAGGCCCGTAGCAGCATAATGAGTGGATGCAGGTACGATGATTCTAAGTGAAATAAGTCACACAGAAAAAGAAACATCATAAGATATCACTACTACACGGAATGTAAACTTGGCTACACAGGAACTGAATTACAAAACAGAACAGGGTGTCAAATGTAGAAAACCAACTTATGCTTGCTTATGGGAAAGGTGAGTTGGGGTGCTGCATAAAACCAGAGATTGAAATTAGCACAGATAGCGTTCCATAAGCCAAATATGTAATAGACAAGAGCTACTCCTTGCTCAACGCAGTGGACTCAACACCCCATATTAAACGCCTAAGAATATACCTGACTAGAAATAATCTTAAAACCTACGCATTTATATGTCTCCGAAAGAGAATCAAGCGTGTGTACAGCGGCATAAACGCAGCAGTGATAGGATTTGTGAGGTTAGGTGAGCAAATGCAGACCCTTTGAAGTCATACTGCATGGTACCCATTCCATGGGTCTCAACTCTCCAGGTTTAAGGGATTCTTCCTTCAGCTGAAACATGCATGTGGAACACAGAGTATGATCCACCGTGTGATCAGGAAACGTGTTCAAATGTGTCTCAGTTTTCGTCCCCTGGTACTCGGGTGCAACATTCAAGACGCTTTACTAACACTCTCCCCACTTGGAGAGTCAGTGTCTTTAAACTCCTGTTTGGCCCAGTTTGCAATTTCTGCGGAAAATGTACAGGAATAGGGAGAACCAATGAGAAACTAGCTGGAGGTGTCAGGACGGGCAAATTTAACTCTCATTTCCCACCAGAAAGAGGAATTAACCAAAGGCTCAGCATGCCGTGCCGGAACCACACTAGGGCCTGAAGCAATCCTGCGGTGTTGCGGCCAGCTCACAAGAAAGCGAGTTGAAGAAAGGAGCTCAGGGGCACTGTAATTCACAAACCTGCAGAGTTATAAATGACAGCTATCGTCCAAAAATATATTGAAGTAAGGCTGCCAAGAGGACTTGAAAGCGGGGCAGGATTGCAGGAAACCGATTTCAGGAGGTAGACTGGAATTGCATGTAAAGCATAGGAAAAGAGGCAGAACGTCCACAATGATGCACTTGGCCAAAAAGGGCGTATGCGTTTTTTCCTGAATATATTCAGGAAAAAACGCATACGCCCTTTTTGGCCAACCACGCAAGCTTGCAAAGGAAATCTGCACTACAATGAAGTCTCACTGCCCCCTGGTCAAAAGGGCCATCTGAAAAAAGTGTAAAATCAAGAAAGGCAGGACAGGCCATGGAGAACTGGGAGCCTTGTTATGCTGATGGGCGGGATGTAAATTGCCAACAGCCACTCTGGGGAAGTGTATGGTGTTTCCTGAAACATCTAAAAAACTAAGCAACCGAGCCTAGGGCACTTCCACTTATGCTCCTATAGCTTAGGGAAATTAAAATCAAAAATACACAGCCACCCCAAAGTTTGGGACGGCTCTGTTTACAAGAACCTCGTTTACGTTACAAGTTCAATATCACAGAAAGCGAAAAATGGATAAAGAAGTTGTGGTACTTACGTACAATGCAATATCACTCAGCAATGAAATCTATGTCATCAGGCCCGTAGCAGCATAATGAGTGGATGCAGGTACGATGATTCTAAGTGAAATAAGTCAC
The DNA here is from genome assembly GCF_964270905.1 of Leucopleurus acutus. Taxonomy (NCBI): domain Eukaryota; kingdom Metazoa; phylum Chordata; class Mammalia; order Artiodactyla; family Delphinidae; genus Leucopleurus; species Leucopleurus acutus. Next base: position 99,049,488 of record NC_139142.1, on the reverse strand, counting down.
ACAGAAAAAGAAACATCATAAGGTATCACTACTACACGGAATGTAAACTTGGCTACACAGGAACTGAATTACAAAACAGAACAGGGTCTCAAATGTAGAAAACCAACTTATGCTTGCTTAAGGGGAAAGGTGAGTTGGGGTGCTGCCTAAAAGCAGAGATTGAAATTAGCACAGATACCGTTCCATAAGCCAAATATGTAATACACAAGAGCTACTCCTTGCTCAACGCAGTTGACTCAACACCCCATATTAAACGCCTATGAATATACCTGACTAGAAATAATCTTAAAACCTATGGATTTATATGTCTCCGAAAGAGAATCAAGCGTGTGTACGGCGGCATAAACTCAGCAGTGATAGGATTGGTGAGGTTCGGTGAGCAAATGTAGACCCTTTGAAGTCATACTGCATGGTACCCATTCCATGGGTCTCAACTCTCCAGGTTTAAGGGATTCTTCCTTCAGCTGAAACATGCATGTGGAACACAGAGTATGATCCACCGTGTGATCAGGAAACATGTTCAAATGTGTCTCAGTTTTCGTCCCCTGGTACTCGGGTGCAACATTCCAGACGCTTTACTAACACTCTCCCCACTTGGAGAGTCAGTGCCTTTAACCTCCTGTTTGGCCCAGTTTGCAATTTCTTCGGAAGATGAACAGGAATAAGGAGAAGCAATGGGAGACTATCTGTAGGTGTCTGGACGGGCAAATTTAACTCTCATTTCCCACCAGGAAGATAAATGAACCAAAGGCTCTGCGTGCCATGCTGGAACTAGATTAGGGCCTGAGGAGATCCTGCGGTGTTGCGGCCAGCTCACAAGAAAGCGAGTTGAAGAAAGGAGCTCAGGGGCACTGTAATTCAGAAACCTGCGGAGTTATAAATGACAGCTATCATCTAAAATTATACTGAAGTAAGGCTGCGATGAGGACTTGAATGCCGGGCAGAATTGCTGGAAACTGATTTCAGAACGTACACGGGAGTAGTTCTTAAAGCATAGGAAAAGAGACAGAACTTGGAAAATAATGCACTTGGCAAAAAAGGGCATATGTGTTTTATCCAGAGCTCTCATAACTGAGGGGAGGAGATTCCCAGCAGGCTCCAACTGCCACCTGAGGGCTCACATTGCCAAGGCAACGTGAGCATGCCAGGCAGGAGTTACCTCACAGCAGAGGTCCCACCTCACAGAAGGGTGAGAAACCCAGCCAACATCAGACTCTCACCAGAGGGCCCACATCACCAAGGGGATGGGAACCAGGCAGGAGTGTCTTCACATCAGTGGGGCCACATCATCGAAAGCTGAGGTACTCAGCACATGTGTCCTCAAACCAGAGGACCCACATCACCAAGGACCTCGGAGTGAGGCAGGCAGGAGTAACCTCACAACACTGGGCACATAGAATAAAAAAGTGAGGAATCCAGCAGTTGGAACCTCCCAGCAGGCGGCCCAGAGCACCGAGGCTATGGGATCCAGGCCACAGTGAACTCACAGAAGAGGGCCCATGTCATGAAACTGAGCAAACCAGCCATTGGGACCTCAGAGCAGGAGGCCCACATCCCCATGGGGATGGAATTCTGGTAGGAGTGTCCTCGCACCACTGAGAACGTATCAGAAAATTTTGGGCGACCAGCAGTTAGGGCCTGACGCCAGAGGACCCTCATCACCAAGGGAAGGAGGCTCCCAGCAGGCTCCAACTGCCACCAGAGGGCTGACGTCGCCAAGGCGATGTGTGCCAACCAGGCACGAATGACCTCACAGCAGAGGGCCCACCTCAGAGAAGTGTGACGAACCCAGTCAGGATCAGACTCGCACCAGAGGGCCCACATCACCAAATGGATTGGAACCAGGCAGGAGTGTCCTCACATGAGTAGGGCCACATCATCTAAAGGTGAGGAACCCAGAACATGTGGCTTCAAACCATAGGACACCCATCACCAAGGGGCTGGGAGTGAGGCAGGCAGGAGGAGCCTCATAACAGAGGGCCCAAAAATAAGAAAGGTGAGGAATCCAGCAGTTGGAACCTCCCAGCAGGCGGCCCAGAGCACAGAGGCTAGAGGAACCAGGCCAGAGTGAACTAACACCAGACAGCCCACATCATGAAACTGTGAGCAACCCAGACATTGGGACCTCAGAGCAGAAGGCCCACATCCCCATGGTGATGGGAACATGACAGGAGTGTCCTGGCATCACTGGGCTCACATCAGAAAACGTGGGGTGCTCAGAAGTTAGGGCCTGACGCTAGAGGGCACTCATCACCGAGAGGAGGAGGCTCCCAGCAGGCTCCAGCTGCCACCAGAGGGCCAACGTCGCCAAGGCGATGTGTGCCAGTCTGGCAGGAGTGACCTCACAGCAGAGGGCCCACCTCACAGAAGGGTGAGGAACACAGCCAGGATCAGACTCTCACCAGAGGGCCCACATCACCAAGGGGATGGGAACCAGGCAGGAGTGTCCCCACACCAGTGGGACAACATCATCGAAAGGTGAGGATCCCAGCACATGTGTCCTCAAACCAGAGGAACCACATCACCAAGGGGTTCGGAATGAGGCTGGCAGGACTGGCCTCACAACACAGGGTCCATAGAATATAAAAGTTGAGGAATCCAGCAGTTGGAACCTCCCAGCAAGTGGCCCAGAGCACCGAGGCTATGGGATCCAGGCCGCAGTGAACTCACAGCAGAGGGCCCACATCATGAACCTGTGAGCAGCCCAGCTGTTGGGACCTCAGAACAGAAGGCCCACATCCCCATTGGGATGGGAACCTGGCAGGAGTGGCTTTGCACCACTTAGCACATATCAGAAAAAGTTAGGAGCCCAGCAGTTAGGGCCTGATGCCAGGGGGCCCTCATAACTGAGGGGAGGAGACTCCCAGCAGGTTCCAACTGCCAACAGAGGGCCCACATCTACAAGGTGGCATGCGCCAGCCAGGCAGTAGTGACCTCACAGCAGAGGGCCTATCTCACAGAAGGGTGAGGAACCGAGGCAGGATGAGACTCTCACCAGAGGGCCCACAACACCAAGGGGATGGGAACCAGTCAGGACTGTCCTCCCACCAGTGGGGCCACATCATCGAAAGGTGAGGAACCCAGCACATGTGGCCTCATATCAGAGGACATACATCACAAAGGGGATGGGAGTGAGGCAGGTAGGAGTAGCCTAAAAACAGAGGGCCCAAAGAATAAAAAAAGTGAGGAATCCAGCATTTGGAACCTCCCAGCAGGCGGCCGAGAGCACAGAAGCTATGGGATGCAGGCAGGAGTGAACTAACAGCAGAGAGCCCACATCATGAAACTGTGAGCAACCCAGGCATTGGGACCTCAGAGCAGAAAGCCCACATCCCCATGGGGATGGGAACCTGACAGGAGTGTCCTGGCATCACTGGGCTCACATCAGAAAACGTGGGGAGCCCAGCAGTTAGAGCCTGATGCTAGAGGGCCGTCATCACCGAGGGCAGGAGGCTCCCAGCAGGTTCCATGTGCCAACAGAGGGCCCACGTCGCCAAGGTGATGTGTGCAAGTCAGGCAGGATTGACCTCACAGCAGAGGGCCTACCTCACAGAAGAGTGAGGAACCCAGCCAGGATAAGACTGTCACCAGAAGGCCCACATCACCAAGGGGATGGGAACCAGGCAGGAGTGTCCTCACACCAGTGGGGCCACATCATTGAAAGTTGCCTAACCCAGCACATGTGGCCTCAAACCAGAAGACCCACATCACGAAGGGGTTGCGAGTGAGGCAGGCAGGAGGAGCATCACAACACAGGACCCATAGAATACAAAAGTTGAGGAATCGAGCAGTTGGAACCTCCCAGCAGGCAGCCAAGACCACAGAGGCTATGGGATCCAGGCCACAGTGAACTAACACCAGAGAGCCCACATCATGAAATTGTGATCAACCCAGCCGTTGGAACCTCAGAGCAGAAGGCCCACATCCCCATGGGGATGGGAACCTAAGAGGAGTGCTTGAGCAACACTGGGCTCACTAAGAAAAGTTGGGGAGCCCAGCAGTTAGGGCCTGACGTCAGAGGGCCCTCATCACAGAGCTGAGGAGGCTCCCAGCAGGGTCCAATTGCCACCAGAGGGCTCATGTCAACAAGGCGAGGTGAGCAACCCAGGCAAGAGTTACCTGATAGTAGAGGGCCCACCTCACAGATGGGTGAGGAACCCAGCCAGGATCAGACTCTCACCAGAGGGCCCACATCACAAAGGGGATGGGACCCAGTCAGGATTATCCTCACACCAGTGGGGCCTCATCATCTTAAGGTGAGGAACCCAGCACATGTGTCCTCAAACCAGAGGACCCACATCACCAAGGGCCTTGGAGTGAGGCAGGCAGGAGTAGCCTCACAACACAGGGCACATAATATAAAAAACGTGAGAATTCCAGCATTTAGACCTTCCAGCAGGCGGCCCAGAACACCGAGGCTATGGGATCCAGGCCACAGTGAACTCACAGCAGAGGGCCCACATCACGAAACTGTGAGCAACCCAGGAGTTGAGACCTCAGCGCAGAAGGCCCACATCCCCATGGGAATGGGAACCTGGCTGGAGTGTCCTCGCACCACTGGGCGCACATCAGAAAATGTGGGGAGCCCACCATTTAGGGCCTGACGCCAGAGGGCCGTCATCACCGAGAGGAGGAGGTGCCCTGCACGCTCCAACTGCCACCAGAGGGCTCACGTCTCCAAGGTGACGTGTGCCAGCCAGGCAGGAGTGACCTCACAGAAGAGGGCCTACCTCACAGAACGTTGAGGAACCCAGCCAGGATTAGACTCTCGCCAGAGGGCCCACCTCACCAAGGGGATGGGAACCAGGCAGGAGTGTCCTCACACGAGTGGGGTCACATCATCGAAAGGTGAGGAACGCAGCACATGTGGCCTCAAGCCATAGGACAGTCATCACCAAGGGGCTGGCAGTGAGGCAGGCAGGAGGAGCCTCACAACAGAGGGCACATAGAATAAAAAAGTTGAGGAATCCAGCAGTTGGAACCTCCCAGCAGGCGGCCCAGAGCACCGATGATAAGGGATCCTTGCCGGAGTGAACTCACAGCAGAGGGCCCACATCATGGTACTGTGAGCAAGCCAGCCGTTTTGACCTCAGAGCAGAAGGCCCATATCGCCATGGGGATGGGAACCTGGCAAGAGTCTCCTCACTCACTTGGCGCACATCAGAAAATGTGGGGAGCCCAGCAGTTATGGCCTAAGGCAAGAGGGCCCTCATCACCGAGGGGAGGAGGATCCCAGCACACTCCAACTGCCACCAGAGGGCCCACGTCACCAAGGTGACGTGTGCCAGACAGGCATGATTGACCTCACAGCAGAGGGCCCACCTCACAGAAGGGTGAGGAACCCAGCCAGGATCAGACTCTCAACAGAGGGCCCACATCACCAAGGGGATGTGAACCAGGCAGGAGTCTCCTAAGACCATTGGTCCCACATCATCGAAAGGTGAGGAACCCAGCACATGTGGCCTCAAACCAGACGACACACATCACGAAGGGGATGGGAGTGAGGAAGGCAGGAGGATCCTCACAACAGAGGGCCCAAAAAATTAAAAAAGTGAGGAATCCAGCAGTTGGAACCTCCCAGCAGGCGGCCAAGAGCACAGAGGCTATGGGATCCAGGCTTCTGTGAACACCAGAGAGCCCACATCATGAAAATGTGAACAACCCAGCCGTTGGGACCTCAGAGCAGAAGGCCCACAACCCCATGGAGATGGGATCCTAAGAGGAGTGCCAAAGCATCACCGGGCTCCCTAAGAAAAGTTGGTGAGTCCAGCAGTTAGGGCCTGACGCAAGAGGGTCCTCATCACCGGGGGGAGGAGATTCCCAGCACGCTCCAACTGCCACCACACGGCTGACTTCACCAAGGCAATGTGTGCCAGCCATGCAGGAGTGACCTATCAGCAGAGGGTCTCCCTCACAGGTGGGTGAGGAACAAAGCCAGGAACAGACTCTCACCAGGGGGTCCACATAACCACGTGGATGAGAACCAAGCAGGAGTGTCCTCACACTAGTGGGGCCACATCATCGAAAGGTGAGGAACCCAGCAAAGGTGGCCACAAACCAGAGGACCCACATCACCAAGGGGTTGAGAGTGAGGTAGGTGTCTGGACGGGTATATTTAACACTCATTTCCCACCAGGAAGAGAAATTAACCAAAGGCTCAGCGTGCCCTGCCAGAAGCAGATTAGGGCCTGAAGCAGTCTTGCGGGTTTGCGGCCAGCTCACAAGAAAGCGAGTTGAAGAAAGGAGCTCAGGGGCCCTGTAATTCACAAATCTGGAGAGTTATAAATAACAGATAACGTCCAAAAATATATTGAAGTAAGGCTGCGAAGAGGACTTGAAAGCGGGGCAGAATTTCAGGAAACCGATTTCAGGAGGTAGACTGGAATTGCATTTAAAGCATAGGAAAAGAGGCAGAACATCGACAATGATGCACTTGGCAACAAAGGGCGTATGAGTTTGTTCCTGAATATATTCAGGAAAAAACACATATGCCCTTTTTGGCAAACCAAGCAAGCTTGCAATGGAAATCCGAACTACTATGAAGTGTCACTTCCCCCCGGTCTAAAGGGCCATCTGAGAAAAGTGTAAAATCCAGAAAGGCAAGACAGGCCATGGGGAAAAAGGAGCCTTGTTATGCTGATGGGCGGGATGTAAATTGCCAACAGCCACTCTGGAGAAGTGTATGGTGTTTCCTGATACATCTGAAAAACAAAGCAACAGAGTCTAGGGCATTTCCACTTATGGTCCTATAGCTTAGGGAAATTAAAATCAAAAAGACACAGCCACCCCAAAATTTGGGACGGCTCTGTTTACAGGAACCTCTTCTACAGTACGAGTTAAATATCCCAGAGAACAAATAATTGATAAAGAAGTTGCAGTACTTACGTACAACAGAATACCACTCAGCAATGAAATCTGTGTCACCAGGCCTGTACCAGCATAATGAGTGGATTGAGGCATGATGATTCTAAGTGAAATAAGTCACACAGAAAAAGAAACATCATAAGGTATCACTAATGCACGGAATGTAAACTTGGCTACACATGAACTGAATTACAAAACAGAACAGGGTCTCAAGATTAGAAAACCAACTTATGCTTGCTTAAAGGGAAAGGTGAGTTAAGGGGGTGCTGCATAAAACCAGAGATTGAAATTAGCACAGATACCGTTCCATAAGCCAAATATGTAATAGACAAGACCTACCCCCTGCTCAACGAAATGGACTCAACAATGAGGTATCACCTCACACCTGTTAGAATGGGCATCATCTGAAAATCTACAAACAACAAATGCTGGAAAGGGTGTGGAGAAAAGGAACCCTCTTCCACTATTGTTGGGAATATAAGTTGATACAGTCACTATGGAGAACAATATGGAGTTTCTTAAGAAACTAATAATAGAATTACCATATGATACAGCGATCCCAGGACTGGACATATACCCAGACAAAACCATAAATCAAAAAGAGACATTCACCGCAATGTTCATTGCATCACTATTTACAATATCGAGGTAATGGAAGCAACCTAAATGCCCACAGACAGACGAATGCATAAAGATGTGGTACATATATAAAATGGAATATTACTAAGCCATGAAAGGAATGAAATTGGGTCATTTGTAGAGACGTCGATGGATCTAGAGACTGTCATACAGAGTGAAGTAAGTCAGAAAGAGAAAAACAAATCTTGTATATTCATGCATATATGTGGAACCTAGAAAAACTGTACAGATTAACCGTTTTGCAAGGCATAAATAGAGCAACAGATGTAGACAACAATCGTATGGACAACAAGGGGGGAAAGCTCTTGGAGGGGTGGTGGTGGGAGGAGTTGAGAGATTGGGATTGGCATGTAAACATTTATATGTATAAAATAGATAACCAATGAGAAGCTGCTGTATAAAAATATAAAATAAAATTCAAAATTAAAAAGAAATAAAATTTAAAAAATAAAACAGAAAAAACAATTATTCCCTTCACATACATTTATATGAATAAATTATTTCCATGCTTATATCTGTAAATACAAAAAAGAGGAATAAAATCTACCTTGAACCAAAAACAAAAAAGAGAAAAAAAAAAAACAGAACCCACCAGTTACTCAGAGGAAAACCGTATCAGGGCACTTGCTCCAGTTGTAAACAATTCTGAAGTTGGTCAGTGGTGGGGAATCGTCTCCCATTCAGCCAGCAGCCCCCACACAACAAGCGTCCTCATTGCAAAGCTGGGGCACCGTGCCGAGGCATCTGTGAGTAAACGTGAGCTGAGCCCCAGGCCAGTTGCTGCTGAACTGTTCCCGCCCTTCCCAGGTAAAACACCTGAATATATACAAGGACTTGAAAGCCTAGAGGAAGGGCCATGGAGCCACACGAGTGACAGCATGCCAGCTGACTTGGTGCCTGCAGGCCAGCCAGGATGGTCCTGGCCCTGGGTGCTCTTCTGGAAGATTTCCATTTCCCTGCCTGAGATACCCGTCCTGTCCCTGCCCCCACTGCTTTTTTCCTTCCTCACCTCTGCCCAGGGAGAAATTCCAGCAGCAGGTATGGGTGACACATCCTCTTCTTTAGCAGGTGGCAGCCTGGCAACTGCTGCAGAAAGTCCAGCAGAGCCCCACTCACACTGGGCCACCCACAAAGCCGTGGCCTCTCACTCCCTCCCACCAGCCCAGCCCCGAGACTGCTGACAGGGCAGAGAAAATGGCGTCAGGCACAGCTGCAGGGGCTTTTGCTGCCTGGAGTGGTATTTATATTGATCTCAACCCAGGCACACCTGGGGAGGGCTGGCCGGCATGGTAAGGCTGCCCAGGTAGCCAATCATCACCCCTCAGGGGCTCACAGTTGCAGAAAATGGAACTTGCTGAACCAGCCAGGTCCAAGGAACAGGTGTGGGCTCCTGAGAGTCAGGATAGACAAGGGGCTGCAGCTTTGGCTTGTTTTCTAATCATTTTATCTGGCCCATGAGTGGGAGACAACTTCAAGAAAACCCTCTCCTAATGAGAGGAACCCAGGAGTCAGGGAGAGGAGGGGTGGGTGGTGGTTGGAGACAGAGGCCTGGTGCCCTGGGTGCAGTGGAAGTCTCTGGAAGACCAGGTGGAGGGAGGCCACACAGAGTGATGCCCAGGGTCACAGACCTGTCGGAGCTGCTGTTTGTTAGTTCAAGTCCTGCTCTGAGGTGCTCTGTGTCAGCTCTGAGCGACAGGTGAGCTGGGGGTGCTCTTCAATGAGGGCTATGTGCACGGTTCCTGTGTGCCCAGCCCTGCCACGGTACCTGCAAGGGTAGCTCTGTATCCTGGGAGGGGCCTGACCATGAGAGCCCCGTGGGCTGGGTTGGGGGTGGGGTACCTGCCCAGGAGAGCTCCATATCCTGGGATTGGCCTGACCACGAGAGCCCCATGGGCTGCTGGGGACCTGGTAAAGGATGTCAGGACAGTCAGTGAAGCCACCGAGGATATACCTCCAGTTGCTCCTGATTCCTACACCCTGCTGGTCATTCTACCAACCACCAGGACATGGTATTCTGTATTAGTCTTCAATGATGCCTTCTTTTGTATTCCATTAGTCCCAGAGTCACAAGAAATTTTGGCTTGTGAGTGGCAGGACTCAACATACAACTAAAACAATACTTCCGGGCCGTCTTGCCCCAAGGGTTCAAAAATTCCCACACCATCTTTGGGGAAAGCTTAGCTAAAGACCGAAAAGTTCTACCTCTGGAAAAGGAAACCCTCCTTCAATATGCAGACGACATTCTGATCGCCAGCCCTACTAAGGAGGCCTCTGAACTACCAAGCCAATAAAGGATAGAAGTTGTCCAAGAAAAAGCTCAAATATCACAGACTGCAGTGACCTGCCTGGGCTTCATTCTCACACAAGGTCAGAGAAGCCCATCCCAGGAAAGGGAAGAAACCATTTGCAGCCTTACCCCTTTCTAAAACTAGAAGACAGCTTAGGGGTTCCTGGGGAGGCCAGGGTTTGCTGCTTCTGGATCCCTAACTACAGTCTACTAGCTGGGCCTCTATATGAAACACTGAAAGGAAAAGATGATGATCCTTTTGAACAGAATCCAGAAGTGGCCTTTCAAGAATGGAAAGAGCAGTCAATTCAGACCCTTGCCCTGGAACTCCCTAATTGAGCTAAACCCTTTGACCTTTCCATTCCCGGTGAAAGGTGAATCGCCATTGGAGAATTAGTGCAAAAACTGGGACCACTTGAAATGGAACAACGCAAGAATGCCATCCAGGTAGGATAAACTACAGTCACCAAGGGGCTTGGCCCACTGCCACATCTGGCCAAGATACTGGCGGTATCTAAAAACCTGGAAATCAGCAGCCCAAAAGGCCACCTCCCTCCTAAGGGAAAAGGACCCCACGTGGTGATCCTAATCACCAACCATGCCCTGAAGTTGCAGGGTTCGCTCCGTGGGCACACCGACCTCGAGTGAGGAGGCCCTCCAACTCCAACATCCAGAGAGATAACCGGGGGCAACAGGGCACCATGACGACTCATGTGAACATCACTTGACCTGGAGTTTCTCTCATAAAACAACAATAGTGTGTCCCGAAGGAGTAGACTACTGCTTGCAGGACTTCCTGCACCCGGAGGGGAGCTAATAATCTTGGCGGGGGAACCGTATATCACACCGTCACCATAGAAAAGCCTACAGACACCGTGATGATGGTGGCCAATAAGACCGGCTGGACTCCTGTTTACTTCAAAAGGCTGTTGACTCAGTGGCCATCATGGTCCTTGATCACCACTGACCCTGGACTGTCTGGGAGTTGAGCGGGCAGGGCTCTGACACCTGGTGCTGTTTTTACGTTAATTCAGGGGCCTAATTGAAGAAAGAGCAGACTACTGGTCAGAGCATCTAGGCTGGCAGAAACGGTCAGCCTAAGGTGGCCGAACAAATGTGGGGCGGGGTGAAACCGGCCCCCACAGCGTCTCTGCACATCTCTTTCCTGGACCCTTAAAGGTCATTAGAATCTATAACACTTCCAATGCTGGTGCTCAGGCGGACGAGCAGGGAGGCAGGGGTCCTGGGGCCAATCAACGTCACCTGGAGGCTGCTGGGGAGAAGTTCTGACCCTCGTCCCCTGGTATGAGGGCTCCCAACTCAGCACTCAGCAGTTACAGAAGAAGGGTCTGCACCCTCAGCACTCCAAGAATGAGGAACGGGACAAAAGGCAGAGGAGGGGTTTGTCCCCAGCAAAGCCCATTAAAAATCCCTGGGAGATAAAAATAGAATGTGGGCAATAAAGTCAAGTCTGACCTTTTTTATCCTTTGTGCTTTGTCTAATTTCACGTGCTCCTAGGGTCCCGCATGCAGAGGTTCCACACCCGGCACTTCAGACCAGATTTCCTGGTGCAGAATGGCTGGGTCGACACCTCAGCTCCTGGGGCCCAGTGCAGACTCCGAGATATAGAGCCTGAGCTGCAGCCAACCCGGCCCTTGAGAGCTCCGCCCCCTCCCTCCCACTGACTCTGACAGGATCTCTACACAGCAGCCCAGCCCACAGCCCACGGGGTAGTGCATGCTCTCACCTCTCCATTCTCTGATGAAAATATAAAGTTTCCTTTGCTTGGGAACCAAACTCAGTCTCGATCTGTTGGCCCCAATGACACTGGGCAGGGGGACCCTTGTTGGGGTCCACTCTGGAGGATCAGTAACAGAAATTGAGACTATTGTAACTTCAATGAACAGATGTGTGAGCCAAACTGTAGTTAACATAGAACAGTTTATAAGGCTCGGGTAAAATAAGATGTTTCTAACACTTCCATTTGATATTTCCATCACTTTATTATAAGCAAGTTCAGTGAAAAGGTTTGTCTTATTTGTCAGGTCAATATTAGAGAAATGAAGTGATTTCTTTCCAAGGATGTACATCTAATAATCTTGGTTAAAGCTTCAATCTTGTTTTAAATGCTTTTCCATTGAAAATGATACCTCTCTTTCAGCTCCCCCATTTCTGAGAAGTATAAAATCTTATAATTTATTATTACCAAAGGGGAAAGGTGGGAGGAGGGATAAATTAACAGTTTGGAATTAACACATACACACTGCTATGTATAAAATAGATCATCAACAAGGAACTACTGTATAGCACAGGGAACTACACTCAATATTGTGCAATAACCTATAAGGGGAAATAATCGGAAAAAGAATAGATATTTTTATTGACATCATCTATCAATGACAGTTAAAGTGTAACCTAAGGGAAGCCGGTGGTGAGTGCTTCTGACCCTGAAGACTTCAGTCATCTAAAGTTTGGACTCTGCCTACTTCCCAAGGCCCTTAATGAACATATGTGTAGCCGTAGCTTAAAAAACTCCCCAGTTTGGGTTTCGGGGAGACACTGATTTTGAAAAAGCCCTGGTGTTCTCCTTACATGAATGGGACTCTTCCTACTGCTAAAACATGTCTGTCACACCCAGAGGATGGTATACCGTCTGATCGGGAAGAGTTTGGAAAAGGCATCTCATCTCCTCATCTCCTGGTGCTCGGGTTCACCCCTCCAGCGTCTTTACTAACAGTCTCCCCACTTGGAGATGTCAACACTGTCAACATCCTGTTGCGTACAGTTTGGAATTTGTCCAGAGGATGAAGCGGAAGGATGAGGAACAATGAGAGACAAGTCCTAGGTGTTCAGACAGGCACATGTCACTCTAATTTCCAACCAGGAAGATGAATTGACCAAAGGCTAGGGTTGCCCATGGAAACAGTATAGGGCTTGAGGAAATCCCACTGCTTTGTGGCCAGTTCCCATAAACACAAGTTGAACAATGGAACTCAGGGGCAGTAAAATTCACGAAACTGCAGAGTTGAAAATATCTATCACTGAAAAATGTCTTGAGGAAAGTCAAAGAAAAGGATTGGCAAGCAAGGGAGAATGGCAGGAAAGGGATTTGAGGAGGTAGAAAGGATTCGCCATTAAGCACAAGAAAAGGGGCTGAACATTTCCGACATTGCAGTTGGCCAAAAAGGCTGTATGCATTTTTTTCTGTATATATTCAAGAAAAGGGCATACACTTTTTTAGCCAACCAAACAGGTGGGCACTGGAAATCAATACTACAAAAGATATCACTTCGCATCAGTCAGAAGAGCCATCCTCATAAAGTGTAAACGCCAGAAATGCAGGACAGGGCAAGGAGAAGAGGGAGCCCTGTGAGGCTTATAGTGGAAATGTATATTGCCAACGGCCATTCTGGAGAAGTGTATTGTGTTTACTAAAGCATCTAAAAAATGAGCTACAGAGCATAGGGCACTTGCACTCATGGGCGTATATCTTGGGAAAAACAAAAATCGAGAGGACACAGGCACCCCAATGTTTACTGCCTCTCTGTTTAAAAGATCCTCGACTAGGATATAACTTAAATGTCTCTGGAGGGAAAAAATGGATAGAGATGTGGTACTTATGTAGAGTGGAATATTACTCAGCCTGGAAATCAATGAAATATGGCCAGTTGTAACAACTCCGGAGGAGTTACGTATGATCATTCTAAGTGACATAATTCAAAAAGAAAAAGACACATATCATAAGATATCACTTAAAGGTGGAATCCAAAATGGCTACACATGAAATAAATTACAAAACAAAAACATAGTCAAATATGTAGAAAACACGCGTAAGGCTGCTAAACGGGAAAGGTGGGGAGGGGTGAGGCATCATCCAGGAGGTTGAAATTAGCAAAGATACCATTCCAAATACCAAACTGATAATCAACAAGGCCTACACGGTAGCTAAAAGAACTGCACTCAGCACACTCAAGTCACCGGAAAAGAATATCTATGACTGGTAAGAATCTGAAAAAGAATTTATTGATGTCTCTCTGTACGTGAATCAAGTGGATGTACAGCAGCAAGAAACAGAGCTTTGAAAATCAGCTGTAACCAATATAGTAATAAATTGAAAAAAATAAACGACAGAGAGACAGAGAAAACCTCTTACAACTTTTCCTCAGGGACGGTGATGCAACATGGATTGAACACATCTAGACCCACAGCAGGATGAGACATAAGGCTGGAAACTGTTCGCGCTAAGAGAAATGTGAGGTTGGGTGAGGAAATGCACACCCTTTAAAGTAATACTACCTGGTACCCATTCAATGGGTCCCAAATCTGCAGGTTCAAGGAATCTTCCTACAGCTAAAACATGCATGGAAAACCCAGAGGACTGTACACCATGTGATCGGGAGATGTGTCTAAAATGCACCTCATTTATCCTCTCCTGGTGCTCCTGTTCATCATTCCAGCCACGTTACTTAGAATCTCCCCACTTAGAGAATCAGCACATTTAAACTTCTGTTTCACACATTTTGCAAATTGTGAGGAGGATGAACGGGAAGAGGGGGAAACAATGAGAGAATAGTTGTAGGGGTTTGGACGGGCACATGTCACTCTAATTTCCCATTAAGAATAAGAATTAAAAAAAGGCTCAGCCCGCCTCGCCGGAGCCAAAATAGGGCCTGAAGCAATCCTGCGGTTTTGAGGCCAGCTCACAAAAGAGCAACTTAAAAAATGGAGCTCAGGGTCACTGCAATTCACAAACCTGCAGAGTTATAAATGAAAACTAATGTCCAAAAATATGTTGAGGTAAGGCAAAGAAGAGGATCTGAATGCAAGACAGAATTGCAAGAAACAGATTTCAAGAGATAGATTGGACTCGCCTTTAAAGCACATGAAAAGCGGCAGAATTTCGACAATGATGCAGTTGGCCCAAAAGGGAGTATGCGTTATTTCCTGAATATATCCAGGAAAAAACGCATACGCACTTTATGGGCAACCAAGCAAGCAAGCAATGCAAATGTGCACAACAAAGAAGTCTTATTTCCCACCGGTCAAAAGGGCCATCCGAAAAAATTGTAAACACCAGAAATGCAGGACAGGCCATGGAGAACAGGGAGCCTTTATACGCTGATGGACAGTGTGTGAACTGCCGAGAGCCACTCTGGAGAAGTGTATGGTGGTTCCTAAATCATCTAAAAAACAGAGCGACAGAGCATAGGGCACTTCCAATCACGGGAGTATATCTAGGGAAGTCTAAAAATCAACAAGACACAAGCACACCACAGTTTAGGGCTACTCTGTTTACAAGAACCTCAACTTCAGTACACCTTAAATATCCCAGGAAAGAGAACAATGGATAAAGAAAATGTGGTACTTATGTACAATGGAATATCTCTTCACCATGAAATCAATGTAATAAGGCTAGTAGAAGGATAAAGAGTGGATTGAGGTCCGATAATACTACTTGAAATAAGTCAAACAGAAAAAGAAACATATCATAAGATATCACTTATAGAGGGAGGATAAATATGGCTGCACAAAAAATGAATTACAAAACAGAACAGTGTCTCACATTTAGAAAACACACTTATGTCAGCTTAAGGGGAAAGGAGAGGTGGGGTGATGCATAAAACCAGAGTTTGAAATTAGCACAGATACCGTTCAATAAACCAAATAGGTATCAGACAAGATCTACACCTCGCTCAATGAACTGGCCTCAACACACCCTATACACCGCAGAGAAATATATCTGAGTAATAAGAATCTTAAAACCCATGTATTGATATATCTCCATAAGGGAATCAAGTGTGCGCAGAGCGGCACAAACACAGCAGTGAAAATGAGCTAAACCCCATTATAGAAATAAATTTTAAAACCAAAACGCAGAAACAATGAAAGAGAGAAAAATTCTTACAAAATTCGCTCAGGGGCTGTGATGCAACCTGGAATGACCACATATAAACCCACAGCTGGATAAGACATAAGGCTGGACACTTGGGGCTGAAAGGATTGGAGAGCTTTGGTGAGCAACTGCCGAAAGTTTAATGCAATACTTCATGCTACTTATTCCAAGGGTCCCAACACTCCAAGTTGAAGGGAATCTTCCTACAGCTAAACCATGCATGGGAAATCCAGCGGATGGTATACCATATGATCGGGAAAGGTTTCTAAAATGCACCTCATTTTCCTCTCCTGGGGCTCCGGATCAACATTCCAGCCACTTTACTAACAACATCTCCACATGGAGAGTCAATGCCTTTAAGTTCCGGTATTGCACAGTCTGCAGTTAGTGCGGAGGATGAATGGGAATAGGGGGAACCAGTGAGAAAATAGCTGTAGCGGTTTCAATGGGCACATGTCACTCTAATTTCACATCAGGAAGATGAATTAACCAAAGGCAGAGCAAGGCGCCCCAGAAGAAGAATAGGGCCTGAAGAAATCCTGTGGATATGAGGCAAGATCACAAAAATAAGAGCTGAAAAATGAAGCTAAGGGCCACTGCAATTCAAAAACCTGCAGAGTTATAAAGGCCAACTATTCTCCAAAAGTATATTGAGGTAAGGCTATGAAGAGGCACTGAGAGCAAGGCAGAACTGCAGGAAACCGATTTCAGGAGGTAGACAGGAATTGTACTGAAAACATATGAAAACACTCAGAACGTCGACAATGATGCACTTGGCCAAAAAGGGCGTATGCGTTTTTTCCTGAATATATTCAGGAAGAAACGCATACGCCCTTTCTAGCCAACCAAGCAAGCTCTCAAAGGAAATCTGCACTACAATGAAGTCTCACTTCAACCCGGTCAAAGGGCCATCTGAAAAAAGTGTAAAATCCAGAAAGGCAGGACAGGCCATGGAGAACTGGGAGCCTTGATATGCTGATGGGCGGAATGTAAATTGCCAGCAGCCACTCTGGAGAAGTGTATGGTGTTTCCTGAAACATCTAAAAAACAAAGCAACAGAGCCTAGGGCACTTCCACCTATGGTCCTATAGCTTATGGAAATTAAAATCAAAAAGACACAGCCACCCCAAAGTTTGGGACGGCTCTGTTTACAAGAACCTCGTTTACGGTACAAGTTCAATATAAGAGAAAGCGAAAAATGGATAAAGAAGTTGTGGTACTTACGTACAATGCAATATCACTCAGCAATGAGATCTATGTCATCAGGCCCGTAGCAGCATAATGAGTGGATTCAGGTACGATGATTCTAAGTGAAATAAGTCACACAGAAAAAGAAACACCATAAGATATCACTACTACACGGAAGGTAAACTTGGCTACACAGGAACTGAATTACAAAACAGAACAGGGTCTCAAATGTAGAAAACCAACTTATGCTTGCTTAAGAGGAAAGGTGAGTTGGGGTGCTGCATGAAACCAGAGATTGAAATTAGCACAGATACCGTTCCATAAGCCAAATATGTAATAGACAAGAGCTACTCCTTGCTCAACGAAGTGGACTCAACACCCCATATTAAACGCCTAAGAATATAACTGACGAGTAAGAATCTTAAAACCTATGGATTTATATGTCTCCGAAAGAGAATCAAGCGTGTGTACAGCGGCATAAACGCAGCAGTGATAGGATTGGTGAGGTTCGGTGAGCAAATGCAGACCCTTTGAAGTCATACTGCATGGTACCCATTCCATGGGTCTCAACTCTCCAGGTTTAAGGGATTCTTCCTTCAGCTAAAACATGCATGTGGAACACAGATTATGATCCACCGTGTGATTGGGAAACGTGTTCAAATGTGTCTCAGTTTTCGTCCCCTGGTACTCGGGTGCAACACTCCAGACGCTTTACTAACACTCTCCCCACTTGCAGAGTCAGTGCCTTTAAACTCCTGTATGGCCCAGTTTGCAATTTCTGCGGAAAATGTACAGGAATAGGGAGAACCAATGATAAACTAGCTGGAGGTGTCTGGACGGGCAAATTTAACTCTCATTTCCCACCAGAAAGAGGAATTAACCAAAGGCTCAGCATGCCGTGCCGGAACCACACTAGGGCCTGAAGAAATCCTGCGGTGTTGCGGCCAGCTCACAAGAAAGCGAGTTGAAGAAAGGAGCTCAGGGGCACTGTAATTCACAAACCTGCAGAGTTATAAATGACAGCTATCGTCCAAAAATATATTGAAGTAAGGCTGCCAAGAGGACTTGAAAGTGGGGCAGAATTGCAGGAAACCGATTTCAGGAGGTAGACGGGAATTGCATGTAAAGCATAGGAAAAGAGGCAGAACGTACACAATGAAGCACTTGGCCAAAAAGGGCATATGCGTTTTTTCCTGAATATATTCAGGAAAAAACGCATACGCCCTTTTTGGCCAACCAAGCAAGCTTGCAAAGGAAATCTGCACTACAATGAAGAATCGCTGCCCCCGGTCAAAAGGGCCATATGAAAAAAGTGTAAAATCCAGAAAGGCAGGACAGGTCATGAAGAACTGGGAGCCTTCTTATGCTGATGGGTGGGATGTAAATTGCCAACAGCCACTCTGGAGAAGTGTATGGTGTTTCCTGTAACATCTAAAAAACTAAGCAACAGAGCCTAGGGCACTTCCACTTATGGTCCTATAGCTTAGGGCAATTAAAATGAAAGAGACACAGCCACCCCAAAGTTTGGGACGGCTCTGTTTACAAGAATCTTGTTTACGGTACAAGTTCAATATCACAAAAGCGAAAAATGGTTAAAGAAGTTATGGTACTTACGTACAATGCAATATCACTCAGCAATGAAATCTATGTCATCAGGCCCGTAGCAGCATAATGAGTGGATTCAGGTACGATGATTCTAAGTGAAATAAGTCACACAGAAAAAGAAACATCATAAGATATCACTACTACACGGAATGTAAACTTGGCTACACAGGATCTGAATTACACAACAGAACAGGGTCTCAAATGTAGAAAACCAACTTATGCTTGCTTAAGGGGAAAGGTGAGTTGGGGTGCTGCATGAAACCACAGATTGAAATTAGCACAGATACCGTTCCATAAGCCAAATATGTAATAGACAAGAGCTACTCCTTGCTCAACGAAGTGTACTCAACACCCCATATTAAACGCCTAACAATATACCTGACTAGAAATAATCTAAAAACCTACCGATTTATATGTCTCCGAAAGAGAAACAAGCGTGTGTACAGCGACATAAACGCAGCGGTGATAGGATTGGTGAGGTTCGGTGAGCAAATGCAGACCCTATGAAGTCATATTGCATGGTACCCATTCCATGGGTCTCAACTCTCCAGGTTTAAGGGATTCTTCCTTCAGCTAAAACATGCATGTGGAACCCAGAGTATGATCCAGCGTGTGATCGGGAAACGTGTTCAAATGTGTCTCGTTTTCGTCCCCTGGTACTCGAGTGCAACATTCCAGATGCTTTACTAACACTCTCCCCACTTGGAGAGTCAGTGGCTTTAACCTCCTGTTTGGCCCAGTTTGCAGTTTCTGTGGAAAATGAACAGGAATAGGGAGAACGAAAGAGAGACTAGCTGGAGGTGTCTGGACGGGCAAATTTAACTCTCATTTCCCACCAGGAAGAGGAATTAACCAAAGGCTCAGCGTGCCGTGCCGGAACCACACTAGGGCCTGAAGCAATCCTGCGGTGTTGCGGCCAGCTCACAAGAAAGCGAGTTGAAGAAACGAGCTCAGGGGCACTGTAATTCACAAACCTGCAGAGTTATAAATGACAGCTATCGTCCAAAAATATATTGAAGTAAGGCTGCCAAGAGGACTTGAAAGCGGGCAGAATTGCAGGAAACCGATTTCAGGAGGTAGACGGGAATTGCATGTAAAGCATAGGAAAAGAGGCAGAACGTCCACAATGATGCACTTGGCCAAAAAGGGCGTATGCGTTTTTTCCTGAATATATTCAGGAAAAAACGCATACGCCCTTTTTGGCCAACCAAGCAAGCTTGCAAAGGATATCTGCACTACAATGAAGTCTCACTGCCCCCCGGTCAAAAGGGCCATCTGAAAAAAGTGTAAAATCCAGAAAGGCAGGACAGGCCATGGAGAACTGGGAGCCTTGTTATGCTGGTAGGCGGGATGTAAATTGCCAACAGCCACTCTGGAGAAGTGTATGGTGTTTCCTGAAACATCTAAAAAACTAAGCAACAGAGCCTAGGGCACTTCCACTTATGGTCCTATAGCTTAGGGAAATTAAAATGAAAGAGACACAGCCACCCCAAAGTTTGGGACGGCTCTGTTTACAAGAATCTTGTTTACGGTACAAGTTCAATATCACAAAAGCGAAAAATGGATAAAGAAGTTGTGGTACTTACGTACAATGCAATATCACTCAGCAATGAAATCTATGTCATCCGGCCCGTAGCAGCATAATGAGTGGATTCAGGTATGATGATTCTAAGTGAAATAAGTCACACAGAAAAAGAAACATCATAAGATATCACTACTACACGGAATGTAAACTTGGCTACACAGGATCTGAATTACAAAACAGAACAGGGTCTCAAATGTAGAAAACCAAGTTTTGCTTGCTTAAGGGGAAAGGTGAGTTGGGGTGCTGCATGAAACCAGAGATTGAAATTAGCACAGATACCGTTCCATAAGCCAAATATGTAATAGACAAGATCTACTCCTTGCTCAACGAAGTGGACTCAACACCCCATATTAAACGCCTAAGAATATACCTGACTAGAAATAATCTAAAAACCTACCGATTTATATGTCTCCGAAAGAGAATCAAGCGTGTGTACAGCGACATAAACGCAGCAGTGATAGGATTGGTGAGGTTCGGTGAGCAAATGCAGACCCTATGAAGTCATATTGCATGGTACCCATTCCATGGGTCTCAACTCTCCAGGTTTAAGGTATTCTTCCTTCAGCTAAAACATGCATGTGGAACACAGAGTATGATTCACCGTGTGATCAGGAAACGTGTTCAAATGTGTCTCAGTTTTCATCCCCTCGTACTCGGGTGCAACATTCAAGACGCTTTACTAACACTCTCCCCACTTGGAGAGTCAGTGCCTTTAACCTCCTGTTTCGCCCAGTTTGTAATTTCTGTGGAAAATGAACAGGAATAGGGAGAACGAAAGAGAGACTAGCTGGAGGTGTCTGGACGGGCAAATTTAACTCTCATTTCCCACCAGGAAGAGGAATTAACCAAAGGCTCAGCGTGCCGTGCCGGAACTACACTAGGGCCTGAAGCAATCCTGCGGTGTTGCGGCCAGCTCACAAGAAAGCGAGTTGAAGAAACGAGCTCAGGGGCACTGTAATTCACAAACCTGCAGAGTTATAAATGACAGCTATCGTCCAAAAATATATTGAAGTAAGGCTGCCAAGAGGACTTGAAAGCGGGGCAGAATTGCAGGAAACCTACTTCAGGAGGTAGACAGGAATTGCATGTAAAGCATAGGAAAAGAGGCAGAACGTCCACAATGATGCACTTGGCCAAAAAGGGCGTATGCGTTTTTTCCTGAATATATTCAGGAAAAAACGCATACGCCCTTTTTGGCCAACCAAGAAAGCTTGCAAAGGAAATCTGCACTACAATGAAGTCTCACTGCCCCCCGGTCAAAAGGGCCATCTGAAAAAAGTGTAAAATCCAGAAAGGCAGGACAGGCCATGGAGAACTGGGAGCCTTGTTATGCTGGTGGGCGGGATGTAAATTGCCAACAGCCACTCTGGAGAAGTGTATGGTGTTTCCTGAAACATCTAAAAAACAAAGCAACAGAGCCTAGGGCACTTCCACTTATGGTCCTATAGCTTAGGGAAATTAAAATCAAAAAGACACAGCCACCCCAAAGTTTGGGACGGCTCTGTTTACAAGAACCTCGTTTACGGTACAAGTTCAATATCACAGAAAGCGAAAAATGGATAAAGAAGTTGTGGTACTTACGTACAATGCAATATCACTCAGCACTGAAATCTATGTCATCAGGCCCGTAGCAGCATAATGAGTGGATTCAGGTACGATGATTCTAAGTGAAATAAGTCACACAGAAAAAGAAACATCATAAGATATCACCAATACACGGAATGTAAACTTGGCTACACAGGAACTGAATTAGAAAACAGAACAGGTTCTCAAATGTA
This sequence comes from Leucopleurus acutus, assembly GCF_964270905.1. Classification (NCBI taxonomy): domain Eukaryota; kingdom Metazoa; phylum Chordata; class Mammalia; order Artiodactyla; family Delphinidae; genus Leucopleurus; species Leucopleurus acutus. Next base: position 99,027,648 of record NC_139142.1, on the reverse strand, counting down.
GAAAACCAACTTATGCTTGCTTAAGGGGAAAGTTGAGTTGGGGTGCTGCATGAAACCAGAGATTGAAATTAGCACAGATACCGTTCCATAAGCCAAATATGTAATAGACAAGAGCTACTCCTTGCTGAACGAAGTGGACTCAACACCCCATATTAAACGCCTAAGAATATACCTGACTAGAAATAATCTTAAAACCTACGGATTTATATGTCTCCGAAAGAGAATCAAGCATGTGTACAGCGGCATAAACACAGCAGTGATAGGATTGGTGAGGTTCGGTGAGCAAATGCAGACCCTTTGAAGTCATATTGCCTGGTACCCATTCCATGGGTCTCAACTCTCCAGGTTTAAGGGATTCTTCCTTCAGCTAAAACATACATGTGGAACCCAGAGTATGATCCACCGTGTGATCGGGAAACGTGTTCAAATGTGTCTCGTTTTCGTCCCTGGTACTCGGGTGCAACATTCCAGATGCTTTACTAACACTCTCCCCACTTGGAGAGTCAGTGCCTTTAACCTCCTGTTTGGCCCAGTTTGTAATTTCTGTGGAAAATGAACAGGAATAGGGAGAACGAAAGAGAGACTATCTGGAGGTGTCTGGACGGGCAAATTTAACTCTCATTTCCCACCAGGAAGAGGAATTAACCAAAGGCTCATCGTGCCGTGCCGGAACTACACTAGGGCCTGAAGCAATCCTGCGGTGTTGCGGCCAGCTCACAAGAAAGCGAGTTGAAGAAAGGAGCTCAGGGGCACTGTAATTCACAAACCTGCAGAGTTATAAATGACAGCTATCGTCCAAAAATATATTGAAGTAAGGCTGCCAAGAGGACTTGAAAGCGGGGCAGAATTGCAGGAAATCGATTTCAGGAGGTAGACTGGAATTGCATGTAAAGCATAGGAAAAGAGGCAGAACGTCCACAATGATGCACTTGGCCAAAAAGGGCGTATGCGTTTTTTCCTGAATATATTCAGGAAAAAACGCATACGCCCTTTTTGGCCAACCAAGCAAGCTTGCAAAGGATATCTGCACTACAATGAAGTCTCACTGCCCCCCGGTCAAAAGGGCCATCTGAAAAAAGTGTAAAATCCAGAAAGGCAGGACAGGCCATGGAGAACTGGGAGCCTTGTTATGCTGGTGGGCGGGATGTAAATTGCCAACAGCCACTCTGGAGAAGTGTATGGTGTTTCCTGAAACATCTAAAAAACAAAGCAACAGAGCCTAGGGCACTTCCACTTATGGTCCTATAGCTTAGGGAAATTAAAATCAAAAAGACACAGTCACCCCAAAGTTTGGGACGGCTCTGTTTACAAGAACCTCGTTTACGGTACAAGTTCAATATCACAGAAAGCAAAAAATGGATAAAGAAGTTGTGGTACTTACGTACAATGCAATATCACTCAGCAATGAAATCTATGTCATCAGGCCCGTAGCAACATAATGAGTGGATTCAGGTATGATGATTCTAAGTGAAATAAGTCACACAGGAAAAGAAACACCATAAGATATCACTACTACACGGAAGGTAAACTTGGCTACACAAGAACTGAATTACAAAACAGAACAGGGTCTCAAATGTAGAAAACCAACTTATGCTTGCTTAAGGGGAAAGGTGAGTTGGGGTGCTGCATGAAACCAGAGATTGAAATTAACACAGATACCGTTCCATAAGCCAAATATGTAATAGACAATAGCTACTCCTTGCTCAACGAAGTGGACTCAACACCCCATATTAAACGCTTAAGAATACACCTGACTAGAAATAATCTTAAAAACTACGGATTTATATGTCTCCGAAAGAGAATCAAGCGTGTGTACAGCGGCATAAACGCAGCAGTGATAGGATTGGTGAGGTTCGGTGAGCAAATGCAGACCCTTTGAAGTCATATTGCATGGTACCCATTCCATGGGTCTCAACTCTCCAGGTTTAAGGGATTCTTCCTTCAGCTAAAACATGCATGTGGAACACAGATTATGATCCACCGTGTGATCAGGAAACGTGTTCAAATGTGTCTCAGTTTTCGTCCCCTGGTACTCGGGTGCAACACTCCAGACGCTTTACTAACACTCTCCCCACTTGGAGAGTGAGTGCCTTTAACCTCCTGTATGGCCCAGTTTGCAATTTCTGCGGAAAATGTACAGGAATAGGGAGAACCAATGAGAAACTAGCTGGAGGTGTCTGGACGGGCAAATTTAACTCTCATTTCCCACCAGAAAGAGGAATTAACCAAAGGCTCAGCATGCCGTGCCGGAACCACACTAGGGCCTGAAGCAATCCTGCGGTGTTGTGGCCAGCTCACAAGAAATCGAGTTGAAGAAAGGAGCTCAGGGGCACTGTAATTCACAAACCTGCAGAGTTATAAATGACAGCTATCGTCCAAAAATATATTGAAGTAAGGCTGCCAAAAGGACTTGAAAGCGGGGCAGAATTGCAGGAAACCGATTTCAGGAGGTAGACGGGAATTGCATGTAAAGCATAGGAAAAGAGGCAGAACGTCCACAATGATGCACTTGGCCAAAAAGTGCGTATGCGTTTTTTCCTGAATATATCAGGAAAAAACGCATACGCCCTTTTTGGCCAACCAAGAAAGCTTGCAAAGGAAATCTGCACTACAATGAAGTCTCACTGCCCCCCGGTCAAAAGGGCCATCTGAAAAAAGTGTAAAATCCAGAAAGGCAGGACAGGCCATGGAGAACTGGGAGCCTTGTTATGCTGGTGGGCGGGATGTAAATTGCCAACAGCCACTCTGGAGAAGTGTATGGTGTTTCCTGAAACATCTAAAAAACAAAGCAACAGAGCCTAGGGCACTTCCACTTATGGTCCTATAGCTTAGGGAAATTAAAATCAAAAAGACACAGCCACCCCAAAGTTTGGGACGGCTCTGTTTACAAGAACCTCGTTTACGGTACAAGTTCAATATCACAGAAAGCAAAAAATGGATAAAGAAGTTGTGGTACTTACGTACAATGTAATATCACTCAGCAATGAAATCTATGTCATCAGGCCCGTAGCAGCATAATGAGTGGATTCAGGTATGATGATTCTAAGTGAAATAAGTCACACAGGAAAAGAAACACCATAAGATATCACTACTACACGGAAGGTAAACTTGGCTACACAAGAACTGAATTACAAAACAGAACAGGGTCTCAAATGTAGAAAACCAACTTATGCTTGCTTAAGGGGAAAGGTGAGTTGGGGTGCTGCATGAAACCAGAGATTGAAATTAGCACAGATACCGTTCCATAAGCCAAATATGCAATAGACAAGAGCTACTCCTTGCTCAACGAAGTGGACTCAACACCCCATATTAAACGCCTAAGAATATACCTGAATAGAAATAATCTTAAAACCTACGGATTTATATGTCTCCGAAAGAGAATCAAGCGTGTGTACAGCGGCATAAACGCAGCAGTGATAGGATTGGTGAGGTTCGGTGAGCAAATGCAGACCCTTTGAAGTCATATTGCATGGTACCCATTCCATGGGTCTCAACTCTCCAGGTTTAAGGGATTCTTCCTTCAGCTAAAACATGCATGTGGAACCCAGAGTATGATCCACCGTGTGATCGGGAAACGTGTTCAAATGTGTCTCGTTTTCGTCCCTGGTACTCGGGTGCAACATTCCAGATGCTTTACTAACACTCTCCCCACTTGGAGAGTCAGTGCCTTTAACCTCCTGTTTGGCCCAGTTTGTAATTTCTGTGGAAAATGAACAGGAATAGGGAGAACAAAAGAGAGACTAGCTGGAGGTGTCTGGACGGGCAAATTTAACTCTCATTTCCCACCAGGAAGAGGAATTAACCAAAGGCTCAGCGTGCCGTGCCGGAACTACACTAGGGCCTGAAGCAATCCTGCGGTGTTGCGGCCAGCTCACAAGAAAACGAGTTGAAGAAAGGAGCTCAGGGGCACTGTAATTCACAAACCTGCAGAGTTATAAATGACAGCTATCGTCCAAAAATATATTGAAGTAAGGCTGCCAAGAGGACTTGAAAGCGGGGCAGAATTGCAGGAAATCGATTTCAGGGGGTACACTGGAATTGCATGTAAAGCATAGGAAAAGAGGCAGAACGTCCACAATGATGCACTTGGCCAAAAAGGGCGTATGCGTTTTTTCCTGAATATATTCAGGAAAAAACGCATACGCCCTTTTTGGCCAACCAAGCAAGCTTGCAAAGGAAATCTGCACTACAATGAAGTCTCACTGCCCCCCGGTCAAAAGGGCCATTAGAAAAAAGTGTAAAATCCAGAAAGGCAGGACAGGCCATGGAGAACTGGGAGTCTTGTTATGCTGGTGGGCGGGATGTAAATTGCCAACAGCCACTCTGGAGAAGTGTATGGTGTTTCCTGAAACATCTAAAAAACAAAGCAACAGAGCCTAGGGCACTTCCACTTATGGTCCTATAGCTTAGGGAAATTAAAATCAAAAAGACACAGCCACCCCAAAGTTTGGGACGGCTCTGTTTACAAGAACCTCGTTTACGGTACAAGTTCAATATCACAGAAAGCGAAAAATGGATAAAGAAGTTGTGGTACTTACGTACAATGCAATATCACTCAGCACTGAAATCTATGTCATCAGGCCCGTAGCAGCATAATGAGTGGATTCAGGTACGATGATTCTAAGTGAAATAAGTCACACAGAAAAAGAAACATCATAAGATATCACCAATACACGGAATGTAAACTTGGCTACACAGGAACTGAATTAGAAAACAGAACAGGTTCTCAAATGTAGAAAACCAACTTATGCTTGCTTAAGGGGAAAGTTGAGTTGGGGTGCTGCATGAAACCAGAGATTGAAATTAGCACAGATACCGTTCCATAAGCTAAATATGCAATAGACAAGAGCTACTCCTTGCTGAACGAAGTGGACTCAACACCCCATATTAAACGCCTAAGAATATACCTGACTAGAAATAATCTTAAAACCTACGGATTTATATGTCTCCGAAAGAGAATCAAGCGTGTGTACAGCGGCATAAACACAGCAGTGATAGGATTGGTGAGGTTCGGTGAGCAAATGCAGACCCTTTGAAGTCATATTGCATGGTACCCATTCCATGGGTCTCAACTCTCCAGGTTTAAGGGATTCTTCCTTCAGCTAAAACATCCATGTGGAACCCAGAGTATGATCCACCGTGTGATCGGGAAACGTGTTCAAATGTGTCTCGTTTTCGTCCCTGGTACTCGGGTGCAACATTCCAGATGCTTTACTAACACTCTCCCCACTTGCAGAGTCAGTGCCTTTAACCTCCTGTTTGGCCCAGTTTGTAATTTCTGTGGAAAATGAACAGGAATAGGGAGAACGAAAGAGAGACTATCTGGAGGTGTCTGGACGGGCAAATTTAACTCTCATTTCCCACCAGGAAGAGGAATTAACCAAAGGCTCATCGTGCCGTGCCGGAACTACACTAGGGCCTGAAGCAATCCTGCGGTGTTGCGGCCAGCTCACAAGAAAGCGAGTTGAAGAAAGGAGCTCAGGGGCACTGTAATTCACAAACCTGCAGAGTTATAAATGACAGCTATCGTCCAAAAATATATTGAAGTAAGGCTGCCAAGAGGACTTGAAAGCGGGGCAGAATTGCAGGAAATCGATTTCAGGAGGTAGACTGGAATTGCATGTAAAGCATAGGAAAAGAGGCAGAACGTCCACAATGATGCACTTGGCCAAAAAGGGCGTATGCGTTTTTTCCTGAATATATTCAGGAAAAAACGCATACGCCCTTTTTGGCCAACCAAGCAAGCTTGCAAAGGATATCTGCACTACAATGAAGTCTCACTGCCCCCCGGTCAAAAGGGCCATCTGAAAAAAGTGTAAAATCCAGAAAGGCAGGACAGGCCATGGAGAACTGGGAGCCTTGTTATGCTGGTGGGCGGGATGTAAATTGCCAACAGCCACTCTGGAGAAGTGTATGGTGTTTCCTGAAACATCCAAAAAACAAAGCAACAGAGCCTAGGGCACTTCCACTTATGGTCCTATAGCTTAGGGAAATTAAAATCAAAAAGACACAGTCACCCCAAAGTTTGGGACGGCTCTGTTTACAAGAACCTCGTTTACGGTACAAGTTCAATATCACAGAAAGCAAAAAATGGATAAAGAAGTTGTGGTACTTACGTACAATGCAATATCACTCAGCAATGAAATCTATGTCATCAGGCCCGTAGCAACATAATGAGAGGATTCAGGTATGATGATTCTAAGTGAAATAAGTCACACAGGAAAAGAAACACCATAAGATATCACTACTACACGGAAGGTAAACTTGGCTACACAAGAACTGAATTACAAAACAGAACAGGGTCTCAAATGTAGAAAACCAACTTATGCTTGCTTAAGGGGAAAGGTGAGTTGGGGTGCTGCATGAAACCAGAGATTGAAATTAGCACAGATACCGTTCCATAAGCCAAATATGCAATAGACAAGAGCTACTCCTTGCTCAACGAAGTGGACTCAACACCCCATATTAAACGCCTAAGAATATACCTGAATAGAAATAATCTTAAAACCTACAGATTTATATGTCTCCGAAAGAGAATCAAGCGTGTGTACAGCGGCATAAACGCAGCAGTGATAGGATTGGTGAGGTTCGGTGAGCAAATGCAGACCCTTTGAAGTCATATTGCATGGTACCCATTCCATGGGTCTCAACTCTCCAGGTTTAAGGGATTCTTCCTTCAGCTAAAACATGCATGTGGAACCCAGAGTATGATCCACCATGTGATCGGGAAACGTGTTCAAATGTGTCTCGTTTTCGTCCCTGGTACTCGGGTGCAACATTCCAGATGCTTTACTAACACTCTCCCCACTTGGAGAGTCAGTGCCTTTAACCTCCTGTTTGGCCCAGTTTGTAATTTCTGTGGAAAATGAACAGGAATAGGGAGAACAAAAGAGAGACTAGCTGGAGGTGTCTGGACGGGCAAATTTAACTCTCATTTCCCACCAGGAAGAGGAATTAACCAAAGGCTCAGCGTGCCGTGCCGGAACTACACTAGGGCCTGAAGCAATCCTGCGGTGTTGCGGCCAGCTCACAAGAAAACGAGTTGAAGAAAGGAGCTCAGGGGCACTGTAATTCACAAACCTGCAGAGTTATAAATGACAGCTATCGTCCAAAAATATATTGAAGTAAGGCTGCCAAGAGGACTTGAAAGCGGGGCAGAATTGCAGGAAATCGATTTCAGGGGGTACACTGGAATTGCATGTAAAGCATAGGAAAAGAGGCAGAACGTCCACAATGATGCACTTGGCCAAAAAGGGCGTATGCGTTTTTTCCTGAATATATTCAGGAAAAAACGCATACGCCCTTTTTGGCCAACCAAGCAAGCTTGCAAAGGAAATCTGCACTACAATGAAGTCTCACTGCCCCCCGGTCAAAAGGGCCATTTGAAAAAAGTGTAAAATCCAGAAAGGCAGGACAGGCCATGGAGAACTGGGAGTCTTGTTATGCTGGTGGGCGGGATGTAAATTGTCAACAGCCACTCTGGAGAAGTGTATGGTGTTTCCTGAAACATCTGAAAAACAAAGCAACAGAGCCTAGGGCACTTCCACTTATGGTCCTATAGCTTAGGGAAATTAAAATCAAAAAGACACAGCCACCCCAAAGTTTGGGACGGCTCTGTTTACAAGAACCTCGTTTACGGTACAAGTTCAATATCACAGAAAGCGAAAAATGGATAAAGAAGTTGTGGTACTTACGTACAATGCAATATCACTCAGCACTGAAATCTATGTCATCAGGCCCGTAGCAGCATAATGAGTGGATTCAGGTACGATGATTCTAAGTGAAATAAGTCACACAGAAAAAGAAACATCATAAGATATCACCAATACACGGAATGTAAACTTGGCTACACAGGAACTGAATTAGAAAACAGAACAGGTTCTCAAATGTAGAAAACCAACTTATGCTTGCTTAAGGGGAAAGTTGAGTTGGGGTGCTGCATGAAACCAGAGATTGAAATTAGCACAGATACCGTTCCATAAGCCAAATATGCAATAGACAAGAGCTACTCCTTGCTGAACGAAGTGGACTCAACACCCCATATTAAACGCCTAAGAATATACCTGACTAGAAATAATCTTAAAACCTACGGATTTATATGTCTCCAAAAGAGAATCAAGCGTGTGTACAGCGGCATAAACACAGCAGTGATAGGATTGGTGAGGTTCGGTGAGCAAATGCAGACCCTTTGAAGTCATATTGCATGGTACGAATTCCATGGGTCTCAACTCTCCAGGTTTAAGGGATTCTTCCTTCAGCTAAAACATGCATGTGGAACCCAGAGTATGATCCACCGTGTGATCGGGAAACGTGTTCAAATGTGTCTCGTTTTCGTCCCTGGTACTCGGGTGCAACATTCCAGATGCTTTACTAACACTCTCCCCACTTGGAGAGTCAGTGCCTTTAACCTCCTGTTTGGCCCAGTTTGTAATTTCTGTGGAAAATGAACAGGAATAGGGAGAACGAAAGAGAGACTATCTGGAGGTGTCTGGATGGGCAAATTTAACTCTCATTTCCCACCAGGAAGAGGAATTAACCAAAGGCTCAGCGTGCCGTGCCAGAACTACACTAGGGCCTGAAGCAATCCTGCAGTGTTGCGGCCAGCTCACAAGAAAGCGAGTTGAAGAAAGGAGCTCAGGGGCACTGTAATTCACAAACCTGCAGAGTTATAAATGACAGCTATCCTCCAAAAATATATTGAAGTAAGGCTGCCAAGAGGACTTGAAAGCGGGGCAGAATTGCAGGAAATCGATTTCAGGAGGTAGACTGGAATTGCATGTAAAGCATAGGAAAAGAGGCAGAACGTCCACAATGATGCACTTGGCCAAAAAGGGCGTATGCGTTTTTTCCTGAATATATTCAGGAAAAAACGCATACGCCCTTTTTGGCCAACCAAGCAAGCTTGCAAAGGATATCTGCACTACAATGAAGTCTCACTGCCCCCCGGTCAAAAGGGCCATCTGAAAAAAGTGTAAAATCCAGAAAGGCAGGAGAGGCCATGGAGAACTGGGAGCCTTGTTATGCTGGTGGGCGATATGTAAATTGCCAACAGCCACTCTGGAGAAGTGTATGGTGTTTCCTGAAACATCTAAAAAACAAAGCAACAGAGCCTAGGGCACTTCCACTTATGGTCCTATAGCTTAGGGAAATTAAAATCAAAAAGACACAGCCACCCCAAAGTTTGGGACGGCTCTGTTTACAAGAACCTCGTTTACGGTACAAGTTCAATATCACAGAAAGCGAAAAATGGATAAAGAAGTTGTGGTACTTACGTACAATGCAATATCACTCAGCAATGAAATCTATGTCATCAGGCCCATAGCAGCATAATGAGTGGATGCAGGTACGATGATTCTAAGTGAAATAAGTCACACAGAAAAAGAAACATCATAAGATATCACTACTACACGGAATGTAAACTTGGCTACACAGGAACTGAATTACAAAACAGAACAGGGTGTCAAATGTAGAAAACCAACTTATGCTTGCTTAAGGGGAAAGGTGAGTTGGGGTGCTGCATAAAACCAGAGATTGAAATTAGCACAGATAGCGTTCCATAAGCCAAATATGTAATAGACAAGAGCTACTCCTTGCTCAACGCAGTGGACTCAACACCCCATATTAAACGCCTAAGAATATACCTGACTAGAAATAATCTTAAAACCTACGCATTTATATGTCTCCGAAAGAGAATCAAGCGTGTGTACAGCGGCATAAACGCAGCAGTGATAGGATTTGTGAGGTTCGGTGAGCAAATGCAGACCCTTTGAAGTCATACTGCATGGTACCCATTCCATGGGTCTCAACTCTCCAGGTTTAAGGGATTCTTCCTTCAGCTGAAACATGCATGTGGAACACAGAGTATGATCCACCGTGTGATCAGGAAACGTGTTCAAATGTGTCTCAGTTTTCGTCCCCTGGTACTCGGGTGCAACATTCAAGACGCTTTATTAACACTCTCCCCACTAGGAGAGTCAGTGTCTTTAAACTCCTGTTTGGCCCAGTTTGCAATTTCTGCGGAAAATGTACAGGAATAGGGAAAACCAAAGAGAGACTAGCTGGAGGTGTCTGGACGGGCAAATTTAACTCTCATTTCCCACCAGGAAGAGGAATTAACCAAAGGCTCAGCGTGCCGTGCCGGAACCACACTAGGGCCTGAAGCAATCCTGCGGTGTTGCGGCCAGCTCACAAGAAAGCGAGTTGAAGAAAGGAGCTCAGGGGCACTGTAATTCACAAACCTGCAGAGTTATAAAGGACAGCTATCGTCCAAAAATATATTGAAGTAAGGCTGCCAAGAGGACTTGAAAGCGGGGCAGAATTGCAGGAAACCGATTTCAGGAGGTAGACGGGAATTGCATGTACAGCATAGGAAAAGAGGCAGAACGTCCACAATGATGCACTTGGCCAAAAAGGGCGTATGCGTTTTTTCCTGAATATATTCAGGAAAAAACGCATACGCCCTTTTTGGCCAACCAAGCAAGCTTGCAAAGGAAATCTGCACTACAATGAAGTCTCACTGCCCCCCGGTCAAAAGGGCCATCTGAAAAAAGTGTAAAATCCAGAAAGGCAGGACAGGCCATGGAGAACTGGGAGCCTTGTTATGCCGGTGGGCGGGATGTAAATTGCCAACAGCCACTCTGGAGAAGTGTATGGTGTTTCCTGAAACATCTAAAAAACAAAGCAACAGAGCCTAGGGCACTTCCACTTATGGTCCTATAGCTTAGGGAAATTAAAATCAGAAAGACACAGCCACCCCAAAGTTTGGGCCTGCTCTGTTTACAAGAACCTCGTTTACGGTACAAGTTCAATATCACAGAAAGTGAAAAATGGATAAAGAAGTTGTGGTACTTACGTACAATGCAATATCACTCAGCAATGAAATCTATGTCATCAGGCCCGTCGCAGCATAATGAGTGGATTTAGGTACGATGATTCTAAGTGAAATAAGTCACACAGAAAAAGAAAGATCATAAGATATCACTACTACACGGAATGTAAACTTGGCTACTCAGGAACTGAATTACAAAACAGAACAGGGTCTCAAATGTAGAAAACCAACTTATGCTTGCTTAAGGGGAAAGGTGAGTTGGGGTGCTGCATGAAACCAGAGATTGAAATCAGCACAGATACCGTTCCATAAGCCAAATATGCAATAGACAAGAGCTACTCCTTGCTGAACGAAGTGGACTCAACACCCCATATTAAACGCCTAAGAATATACCTGACTAGAAATAATCTTAAAACCTACGGATTTATATGTCTCCGAAAGAGAATCAAGCGTGTGTACCGTGGCATAAACGCAGCAGTGATAGGATTGGTGAGGTTCGGTGAGCAAATGCAGACCCTTTGAAGTCATATTGCATGGTACCAATTCCATGGGTCTCAACTCTCCAGGTTTAAGGGATTCTTCCTTCAGCTGAAACATGCATGTGGAACACAGAGTATGATCCACCGTGTGATCAGGAAACGTGTTCAAATGTGTCTCAGTTTTCGTCCCCTGGTACTCGGGTGCAACATTCAAGACGCTTTACTAACACTCTCCCCACTTGGAGAGTCAGTGCCTTTAAACTCCTGTTTGGCCCAGTTTGCAATTTCTGCGGAAAATGTACAGGAATAGGGAGAACCAATGATAGACTAGCTGGAGGTGTGTGGACGGGCAAATTTAACTCTCATTTCCCACCAGGAAGAGGAATTAACCAAAGGCTCAGCGTGCCGTGCCGGAACCACACTAGGGCCTGAAGCAATCCTGCGGTGTTGCGGCCAGCTCACAAGAAAGCGAGTTGAAGAAAGGAGCTCAGGGGCACTGTAATTCACAAACCTGCAGAGTTATAAATGACAGCTATCGTCCAAAAATATATTGAAGTAAGGCTGCCAAGAGGAGTTGAAAGCGGGGCAGAATTGCAGGAAACCGATTTCAGGAGGTAGACGGGAATTGCATGTAAAGCATAGGAAAAGAGGCAGAACGTCCACAATGATGCACTTGGCCAAAAAGGGCGTATGCGTTTTTTCCTGAATATATTCAGGAAAAAACGCATACGCCCTTTTTGGCCAACCAAGCAAGCTTGCAAAGGAAATCTGCACTACAATGAAGTCTCACTGCCCCCCGGTCAAAAGGGCCATCTGAAAAAAGTGTAAAATCCAGAAAGGCAGGACAGGCCATGGAGAACTGGGAGTCTTGTTATGCTGGTGGGCGGGATGTAAATTGCCAACAGCCACTCTGGAGAAGTGTATGGTGTTTCCTGAAACATCTAAAAAACTAAGCAACAGAGCCTAGGGCACTTCCACTTATGGTCCTATAGCTTAGGGAAATTAAAATCAAAAAGACAAAGCCACCCCAAAGTTTGGGACGGCTCTGTTTACAAGAACCTCGTTTACAGTACAAGTTCAATATCACAGAAAGCAAAAAATGGATAAAGAAGTTGTGGTACTTACGTACAATGCAATATCACTCAGCAATGAAATCTATGTCATCAGGCCCGTAGCAGATAATGAGTGGATTTAGGTACGATGATTCTAAGTGAAATAAGTCACACAGAAAAAGAAACACCAGAAGATATCACTACTACACGGAAGGTAAACTTGGCTACACAAGAACTGAATTACAAAACAGAACAGGGTCTCAAATGTAGAAAACCAACTTATGGTTGATTGAGGGGAAAGGTGAGTTGGGGTGCTGCATGAAACCAGAGATTGAAATTCGCACAGATACCATAAGCCAAATATGTAATAGACAAGAGCTACTCCTTGCTCAACGCAGTGGACTCAACACCCCATATTAAACGCCTAAGAATATACCTGACTAGAAATAATCTTAAAACCTATGGATTTATATGTCTCCGAAAGAGAATCAAGCGTGTGTACGGCGGCATAAACGCAGCAGTGATAGGATTGGTGAGGTTCGGTGAGCAAATGCAGACCCTTTGAAGTCATACTGCATGGTACCCATTCCATGGGTCTCAACTCTCCAGGTTTAAGGGATTCTTCCTTCAGCTGAAACATGCATGTGGAACACAGTGTATGATCCACTGTGTGATCAGGAAACGTGTTCAAATGTGTCTCAGTTTTCGTCCCCTGGTACTCGGGTGCAACATTCAAGACGCTTTACTAACACTCTCCCCACTTGGAGAGTCAGTGCCTTTAAACTCCTGTTTGGCCCAGTTTGCAATTTCTGCGGAAAATGTACAGGAATAGGGAGAACCAATGAGAGACTAGCTGGAGGTGTGTGGACGGGCAAATTTAACTCTCATTTCCCACCAGGAAGAGGAATTAACCAAAGGCTCAGCGTGCCGTGCCAGAACCACACTAGGGCCTGAAGCAATCCTGCGGTGTTGCGGCCAGCTCACAAGAAAGCGAGTTGAAGAAAGGAGCTCAGGGGCACTGTAATTCACAAACCTGCAGAGTTATAAATGACAGCTATCGTCCAAAAATATATTGAAGTGAGGCTGCCAAGAGGACTTGAAAGCGGGGCAGAATTGCAGGAAACCGATTTCAGGAGGTAGACTGGAATTGCATGTAAAGCATAGGAAAAGAGGCAGAACGTCCACAATGATGCACTTGGCCAAAAAGGGCGTATGTGTTTTTTCCTGAATATATTCAGGAAAAAACGCATACGCCCTTTTTGGCCAACCAAGCAAGCTTGCAAAGGAAATCTGCACTACAATGAAGTCTCACTGCCCCCCCGGGTCAAAAGGGCCATCTGAAAAAAGTGTAAAATCCAGAAAGGCAGGACAGGCCATGGAGAACTGGGAGCCTTGTTATGCTGATGGTTGGGATGAAAATTACCAGCAGCCACTCTGGAGAAGTGTATGGTGTTTCCTGAAACATCCAAAAAACAAAGCAACAGAGCCTAGGGCACTTCCACTTATGGTCCTATAGCTTAGGGAAATTAAAATCAAAAAGACACAGCCACCCCAAAGTTTGGGACGGCTCTGTTTAAAAGAACCTCATTTACGGTACAAGTTCAATATCACAGAAAGCGAAAAATGGATAAAGAAGTTGTGGTACTTACATACAATGCAATATCACTCAGCAATGAAATCTATGTCATCAAGCCCGTAGCAGAATAATGAGTGGATTCAGGTACGATGATTCTAAGTGAAATAAGTCACACAGAAAAAGAAACATCATAAGATATCACTACTACACGGAATGTAAACTTGGCTACACAGGAACAGAATTACTAAACAGGACAGGGTGTCAAATGTAGAAAACCAACTTATGCTTGCTTAAGGGGAAAGGTGAGTTGGGGTGTTGCATACAACAAGAGATTGAAATTAGCACAGATACCATTCCATGAGCCAAATATGTAATAGACAAGAGCTACTCCTTGCTCAACGAAGTGGACTCAACACCCCATATTAAACGCCTAACAATATACCTGACTAGTAAGAATCTTAAAACCTACGGATGTATATGTCTCCGAAAGAGAATCAAGCGTGTGTACAGCGGCATAAACGCAGCAGTGATAGGATTGGTGAGGTTCGGTGAGCAAATGCAGACCCTTTGAAATCATATTGCATGGTACCCATTCCATAGGTCTCAACTCTCCAGGTTTAAGGAATTCTTCCTTCAGCTAAAACATGCATGTGGAACCCAGAGTATGACCCACCGTGTGATCGGGAAACGTGTTCAAATGTGTCTCAGTTTTTGTCCCCTGGTACTCGGGTGCAACATTGCAGATGCTTTACTAACACTCTCCCCACTTGGAGAGTGAGTGCCTTTAACTTCCTGTTTGTCCCAGTTTGCAATTTCTGTGGAAAATAAACAGGAATAGGGAGAACCAATGAGAGACTAGGTGGAGGTGTCTGGACGGGCAAATTTAACTCTCATTTCCCACCAGGAAGAGGAAGTAACCAAAGGCTCAGCATGCCGTGCCGCAACCAAACTAGGGCCTGAAGCAATCCTGCGGTGTTGCGGCCAGCTCACAAGAAAGCGAGTTGAAGAAAGGAGCTCAGGGGCACTGTAATTCACAAACCTGCAGAGTTATAAATGACAGCTATCCTCCAAAAATATATTGAAGTAAGGCTGCCAAGAGGAGTTGAAAGCGGGGCAGAATTGCAGGAAACCGATTTCAGGAGGTAGACTGGAATTGCATGTAAAGCATAGGAAAAGAGGCAGAACGTCCACAATGATGCACTTGGCCAAAAAGGGCGTATGCGTTTTTTCCTGAATACATTCAGGAAAAAACGCATACGCCCTTATTGGCCAACCAAGCAAGCTTGCAAAGGAAATCTGCACTACCATGAAGTCTCACTGCCTCCCGGTCAAAAGGGTCATCTGAAAAAAGTGTAAAATCCAGAAAGGCAGGACAGGCCAAGGAGAACTAGGAGCCTTGTTATGCTGATGGGCGGGATGTAAATTGCCAGCAGCCACTCTGGAGAAGTGTATGGTGTTTCCTGAAACATTCAAAAAACAAAGCAACAGAGCCTAGGGCACTTCCACTTATGGTCCTATAGCTTAGGGAAATTAAAATCAAAAAGACACAGCCACCCCAAAGTTTGGGACGGCTCTGTTTACAAGAACCTCGTTTACGGTACAAGTTCAATATCACAGAAAGCGAAAAATGGATAAAGAAATTGTGGTACTTACGTACAATGCAATATCACTCAGCAATGAAATCTATGTCATCAGGCCCATAGCAGCATAATGAGTGGATTCAGGTAGGATGATTCTAAGTCAAATAAGTCACACAGAAAAAGAAACATCATAAGATATCACTACTACACGGAATGTAAACTTGGCTACACAGGAACAGAATTACTAAACAGAACAGGGTGTCAAATGTAGAAAACCAACTTATGCTTGCTTAAGGGGAAAGGTGAGTTGGGGTGTTGCATACAGCAAGAGATTGAAATTAGCACAGATACCATTCCATGAGCCAAATATGTAATAGACAAGAGCTACTCCTTGCTCAACGAAGTGGACTCAACACCCCATATTAAACGCTTAACAATATACCTGACTAGTAAGAATCTTAAAACCTATGCATTTATATGTCTCCGAAAGAGAATCAAGTGTGTGTACAGCGGCATAAACGCAGCAGTGATAGGATTGGTGAGGTTGGGTGAGCAAATGCAGACCCTTTGAAGTCATATTGCATGGTACCCATTCCATAGGTCTCAACTCTCCAGGTTTAAGGGATTCTTCCTTCAGCTAAAACATGCATGTGGAACACAGAGTATGACCCACCGTGTGATCGGGAAACGTGTTCAAATGTGTCTCAGTTTTTGTCCCCTGGAACTCGGGTGCAACATTCCAGATGCTTTACTAACACTCTCCCCACTTGAAGAGTGAGTGCCTTTAACCTCCTGTTTGGCCCAGTTTGCAATTTCTGTGGAAAATGAACAGGAATAGGGAGAACCAATGAGAGACTACGTGGAGGTGTCTGGACGGGCAAATTTAACTCTCATTTCCCACCAGGAAGAGGAATTAACCAAAGGCTCAGCATGCCGTGCCGCAACCAAACTAGGGCCTGAAGCAATCCTGCGGTGTTGCGGCCAGCTCACAAGAAAGCGAGTTGAAGAAAGGAGCTGAGGGGCACTGTAATTCACAAACCTGCAGAGTTATAAATGACAGCTATCCTCCAAAAATATATTGAAGTAAGGCTGCCAAGAGGAGTTGAAAGCGGGGCAGAATTGCAGGAAACCGATTTCAGGAGGTAGACTGGAATTGCATGTAAAGCATAGGAAAAGAGGCAGAACGTCCACAATGATGCACTTGGCCAAAAAGGGCGTATGCGTTTTTTCCTGAATATATTCAGGAAATATTATATTCAGGAATATATTCAGGAAAAAACGCATACGCCCTTTTTGGCCAACCAAGCAAGCTTGCAAAGGAAATCTGCACTACAATGAAGTCTCACTGCCTCCCGGTCAAAAGGGCCATCTGAAAAAAGTGTAAAATCCAGAAAGGCAGGACAGACCAAGGAGAACTTGGAGCCTTGTTATGCTGATGGGCGGGATGTAAATTGCCAGCAGCCACTCTGGAGAAGTGTATGGTGTTTCCTGAAACATTCAAAAAACAAAGCAACAGAGCCTAGGGCACTTCCACTTATGGTCCTATAGCTTAGGGAAATTAAAATCAAAAAGACACAGCCACCCCAAAGTTTGGGACGGCTCTGTTTACAAGAACCTCGTTTACGGTACAAGTTCAATATCACAGAAAGCAAAAAATGGATAAAGAAGTTGTGGTACTTATGTACAATGCAATATCACTCAGCAATGAAATCTATGTCATCAAGCCCGTAGCAGAATAATGAGTGGATTCAGGTACGATGATTCTAAGTGAAATAAGTCACACAGAAAAAGAAACATCATAAGATATCACTACTACACGGAATGTAAACTTGGCTACACAGGAACTGAATTACAAAACAGAACAGGGTGTCAAATGTAGAAAACCAACTTATGCTTGCTTAAGGGGAAAGGTGAGTTGGGGTGCTACATAAAACCAGAGATTGAAATTAGCACAGATACCGTTCCATAAGCCAAATATGTAATAGACAAGAGCTACTCCTTGCTCAACGAAGTGGACTCAACACCCCATATTAAACGCCTAACAATATACCTGACTAGTAAGAATCTTAAAACCTATGGATTTATAAGTCTCCGAAAGAGAATCAAGCGTGTGTACAGCGGCATAAACGCAGCAGTGATAGGATTGGTGAGGTTCGGTGAGCAAATGCAGACCCTTTGAAGTCATATTGCATGGTACCCATTCCATGGGTCTCAACTCTCCAGGTTTAAGGGATTCTTCCTTCAGCTAAAACATGCATGTGGAACCCAGAGTATGATCCACCGTGTGCTTGGGAAACGTGTTCAAATGTGTCTCAGTTTTCGTCCCCTGGTACTCGGATGCAACATTCCAGACGCTTTACTAACACTCTCCCCACTTGGAGAGTCAGTGCCTTTAACCTCCTGTTTGTCCCAGTTTGCAATTTCTGTGGAAAATGAACAGGAATAGGGAGAACCAATGAGAGACTAGGTGGAGGTGTCTGGACGGGCAAATTTAACTCTCATTTCCCACCAAGAAGAAGAATTAACCAAAGGCTCAGCATGCCATGCCGGAAGCACACTAGGGCCTGAAGCAATCCTGCGGTGTTGCGGCCAGCTCACAAGAAAGCGAGTTGAAGAAAGGAGCTCAGGGGCACTGTAATTCACAAACCTGCAGAGATAAATGACAGCTATCTTCCAAAAATATATTGAAGTAAGGCTGCCAAGAGGAGTTGAAAGCGGGGCAGAATTGCAGGAAACCGATTTCAGGAGGTAGACTGGAATTGCATGTAAAGCATAGGAAAAGAGGCAGAACGTCCACAATGATGCACTTGGCCAAAAAGGGCGTATGCGTTTTTTCCTGAATATATTCAGGAAAAAACGCATACGCCCTTTTTGGCCAACCAAGCAAGCTTGCAAAGGAAATCTGCACTACAATGAACTCTCACTGCCCCCCCGGGTCAAAAGGGCCATCTGAAAAAAGTGTAAAATCCAGAAAGGCAGGACAGGCCATGGAGAACTGGGAGCCTTGTTATGCTGATGGTTGGGATGAAAACTGCCAGCAGCCACTCTGGAGAAGTGTATGGTGTTTCCTGAAACATCCAAAAAACAAAGCAACAGAGCCTAGGGCACTTCCACTTATGGTCCTACAGCTTAGGGAAATTAAAATCAAAAAGACACAGCCACCCCAAAGATTGGGCCGTCTTTGTTTACAAGAACCTCGTTTACGGTACAAGTTCAATATCACAGAAAGCGAAAAATGGATAAGGAAGTTGTGGGAATTACGTACAATGCAATATCACTCAGCAATGAAATCTATGTCATCAGGCCCGTAGCAGCATAATGAGTGGATTCAGGTAGGATGATTCTAAGTGAAATCAGTCACACAGAAAAAGAAACATCATAAGGTATCACTACTACACGGAATGTAAACTTGGCTACACAGGAACTGAATTACAAAACAGAACAGGGTCTCAAATGTAGAAAACCAACCTATGCTTGCTTAAGGGGAAAGGTGAGTTGGGGTGCGGCATAAAACCAGAGATTGAAATTAGCACAGATACCGTAGCATAAGCCAAATATGTAATAGACAAGAGCTACTCCTTGCTCAACGAAGTGGACTCAACACCCCATATTAAACGCCTAACAATATACCTGACTAGTAAGAATCTTAAAACCTATGGATTTATATGTCTCCGAAAGAGAATCAAGCGTGTGTACAGTGGCATAAACGCAGCAGTGATAGGATTGGTGAAGTTCGGTGAGCAAATGCAGACTCTTTGAAGTCATATTGCATGGTACCCATTCCATGGGTCTCAACTCTCCAGGTTTAAGGGATTCTTCCTTCAGCTAAAACATGCATGTGGAACCCAGAGTATGATCCACCATGTGATCGGGCAACGTGTTCAAATGTGTCTCAGTTTTCGTTCCGTGGTACTCGGGTGCAACATTCCAGACGCTTTACTAACACTCTCCCCACTTGGAGAGTCAGTGCCTTTAACCTCCTGTTTGGCCCAGTTTGCAATTTCTGCGTAAGATGAACAGGAAGAGGGAGAACCAATGAGAGACTAGCTGGAGGTGTCTGGACGGGCAAATTTAACTCTCATTTCCCACCAGGAAGAGGAAGTAACCAAAGGCTCAGCGTGCCATGCCAGAAGCACACTAAGGCCTGAAGCAATCCTGCGGAGTTGCGGCCAGCTCACAAGAAAGCGAGTTGAAGAAAGGAGCTCAGGGGCACTGTAATTCACAAACCTGCAGAGTTATAAATGACAGCTATCCTCCCAAAATATATTGAAGTAAGGCTGCCAAGAGGAGTTGAAAGCGGGGCAGAATTGCAGGAAACCGATTTCAGGAGGTAGACTGGAATTGCATGTAAAGCATAGGAAAAGAGGCAGAACGTCCACAATGATGCACTTGGCCAAAAAGGGCGTATGCGTTTTTTCCTGAATATATTCAGGAAAAAACGCATACGCCCTTTTTGGCCAACCAAGCAAGCTTGCAAAGGAAATCTGCACTACAATGAAGTCTCACTGCCCCCCCGGGTCAAAAGGGCCATCTGAAAAAAGTGTAAAATCCAGAAAGGCAGGACAGGCCATGGAGAACTGGGAGCCTTGTTATGCTGATGGTTGGGATGAAAATTACCAGCAGCCACTCTGGAGAAGTGTATGGTGTTTCCTGAAACATCCAAAAAACAAAGCAACAGAGCCTAGGGCACTTCCACTTATGGTCCTATAGCTTAGGGAAATTAAAATCAAAAAGACACAGCCACCCCAAAGTTTGGGACGGCTCTGTTTACAAGAACCTCGTTTACGGTACAAGTTCAATATCACAGAAAGCAAAAAATGGATAAAGAAGTTGTGGTACTTATGTACAATGCAATATCACTCAGCAATGAAATCTATGTCATCAAGCCCGTAGCAGAATAATGAGTGGATTCAGGTACGATGATTCTAAGTGAAATAAGTCACACAGAAAAAGAAACATCATAAGATATCACTACTACACGGAATGTAAACTTGGCTACACAGGAACAGAATTACTAAACAGGACAGGGTGTCAAATGTAGAAAACCAACTTATGCTTGCTTAAGGGGAAAGGTGAGTTGGGGTGTTGCATACAACAAGAGATTGAAATTAGCACAGATACCATTCCATGAGCCAAATATGTAATAGACAAGAGCTACTCCTTGCTCAACGAAGTGGACTCAACACCCCATATTAAACGCCTAACAATATACCTGACTAGTAAGAATCTTAAAACCTACGGATGTATATGTCTCCGAAAGAGAATCAAGCGTGTGTACAGCGGCATAAACGCAGCAGTGATAGGATTGGTGAGGTTCGGTGAGCAAATGCAGACCCTTTGAAATCATATTGCATGGTACCCATTCCATAGGTCTCAACTCTCCAGGTTTAAGGAATTCTTCCTTCAGCTAAAACATGCATGTGGAACCCAGAGTATGACCCACCGTGTGATCGGGAAACGTGTTCAAATGTGTCTCAGTTTTTGTCCCCTGGTACTCGGGTGCAACATTCCAGATGCTTTACTAACACTCTCCCCACTTGGAGAGTCAGTGCCTTTAACCTCCTGTTTGTACCAGTTTGCAATTTCTGTGGAAAATAAACAGGAATAGGGAGAACCAATGAGAGACTAGGTGGAGTTGTCTGGACGGGCAAATTTAACTCTCATTTCCCACCAGGAAGAGGAATTAACCAAAGGCTCAGCATGCCGTGCCGCAACCAAACTAGGGCCTGAAGCAATCCTGCGGTGTTGCGGCCAGCTCACAAGAAAGCGAGTTGAAGAAAGGAGCTCAGGGGCACTGTAATTCACAAACCTGCAGAGTTATAAATGACAGCTATCCTCCAAAAATATATTGAAGTAAGGCTGCCAAGAGGAGTTGAAAGCGGGGCAGAATTGCAGGAAACCGATTTCAGGAGGTAGACTGGAATTGCATGTAAAGCATAGGAAAAGAGGCAGAACGTCCACAATGATGCACTTGGCCAAAAAGGGCGTATGCGTTTTTTCCTGAATATATTCAGGAAAAAACGCATACGCCCTTTTTGGCCAACCAAGCAAGCTTGCAAAGGAAATCTGCACTACCATGAAGTCTCACTGCCTCCCGGTCAAAAGGGCCATCTGAAAAAAGTGTAAAATCCAGAAAGGCAGGACAGGCCAAGGAGAACTGGGAGCCTTGTTATGCTGATGGGCGGGATGTAAATTGCCAGCAGCCACTCTGGAGAAGTGTATGGTGTTTCCTGAAACATTCAAAAAACAAAGCAACAGAGCCTAGGGCACTTCCACTTATGGTCCTATAGCTTAGGGAAATTAAAATCAAAAAGACACAGCCACCCCAAAGTTTGGGACGGCTCTGTTTACAAGAACCTCGTTTACGGTACAAGTTCAATATCACAGAAAGCGAAAAATGGATAAAGAAATTGTGGTACTTACGTACAATGCAATATCACTCAGCAATGAAATCTATGTCATCAGGCCCATAGCAGCATAATGAGTGGATTCAGGTACGATGATTCTAAGTGAAATAAGTCACACAGAAAAAGAAACATCATAAGATATCACTACTACACGGAATGTAAACTTGGCTACACAGGAACTGAATTACAAAACAGAACAGGGTGTCAAATGTAGAAAACAAACTTATGCTTGCTTAAGGGGAAAGGTGAGTTATGGTGCTGCATAAAACCAGATATTGAAATTAGCACAGATACCGTTCCATAAGCCAAATATGTAATAGACAAGAGCTACTCCTTGCTCAACGAAGTGGACTCAACACCCCATATTAAACGCCTAACAATATACCTGACTAGTAAGAATCTTAAAACCTATGGATTTATAAGTCTCCGAAAGAGAATCAAGCGTGTGTACAGTGGCATAAACGCAGCAGTGATAGGATTGGTGAGGTTCGGTGAGCAAATGCAGACCCTTTGAAGTCATATTGCATGGTACCCATTCCATGGGTCTCAAGTCTCCAGGTTTAAGGGATTCTTCCTTCAGCTAAAACATGCATGTGGAACCCAGAGTATGATACACCATGTGATCGGGAAACGTGTTCAAATGTGTCTCAGTTTTCGTCCCCTGGTACTCGGATGCAACATTCCAGACGCTTTACTAACACTCTCCCCACTTGGAGAGTCAGTGCCTTTAACCTCCTGTTTGGCCCAGTTTGCAATTTCTGTGGAAAATGAACAGGAATAGGGAGAACCAATGAGAGACTAGGTGGAGGTGTCTGGATGGGCAAATTTAACTCTCATTTCCCACCAAGAAGAAGAATTAACCAAAGGCTCAGCATGCCATGCCAGAAGCACACTAGGGCCTGAAGCAATCCTGTGGTGTTGCGGCCAGCTCACAAGAAAGCGAGTTGAAGAAAGGAGCTCAGGGGCACTGTAATTCACAAACCTGCAGAGTTATAAATGACAGCTATCCTCCAAAAATATATTGAAGTAAGGCTGCCAAGAGGAGTTGAAAGCGGGGCAGAATTGCAGGAAACCGATTTCAGGAGGTAAACTGGAATTGCATGTAAAGCATAGGAAAAGAGGCAGAACGTCCACAATGATGCACTTGGCCAAAAAGGGCGTATGCGTTTTTTCCTGAATATATTCAGGAAAAAACGCATACGCCCTTTTTGGCCAACCAAGCAAGCTTGCAAAGGAAATCTGCACTACAATGAAGTCTCACTGCCCCCCCGGGTCAAAAGGGCCATCTGAAAAAAGTGTAAAATCCAGAAAGGCAGGACAGGCCATGGAGAACTGGGAGCCTTGTTATGCTGATGGTTGGGATGAAAATTACCAGCAGCCACTCTGGAGAAGTGTATGGTGTTTCCTGAAACATCCAAAAAACAAAGCAACAGAGCCTAGGGCACTTCCACTTATGGTCCTATAGCTTAGGGAAATTAAAATCAAAAAGACACAGCCACCCCAAAGTTTGGGACGGCTCTGTTTACAAGAACCTCGTTTACGGTACAAGTTCAATATCACAGAAAGCAAAAAATGGATAAAGAAGTTGTGGTACTTATGTACAATGCAATATCACTCAGCAATGAAATCTATGTCATCAAGCCCGTAGCAGAATAATGAGTGGATTCAGGTACGATGATTCTAAGTGAAATAAGTCACACAGAAAAAGAAACATCATAAGATATCACTACTACATGGAATGTAAACTTGGCTACACAGGAACAGAATTACTAAACAGGACAGGGTGTCAAATGTAGAAAACCAACTTATGCTTGCTTAAGGGGAAAGGTGAGTTGGGGTGTTGCATACAACAAGAGATTGAAATTAGCACAGATACCATTCCATGAGCCAAATATGTAATAGACAAGAGCTACTCCTTGCTCAACGAAGTGGACTCAACACCCCATATTAAATGCCTAACAATATACCTGACTAGTACGAATCTTAAAACCTATGGATTTATATGTCTCCGAAAGAGAATCAAGCATGTGTACAGCGGCATAAACGCAGCAGTGATAGGATTGGTGAGGTTCGGTGAGCAAATGCAGACCCTTTGAAGTCATATTGCATGGTACCCATTCCATAGGTCTCAACTCTCCAGGTTTAAGGGATTCTTCCTTCAGCTAAAACATGCATGTGGAACCCAGAGTATGACCCACCGTGTGATCGGGAAACGTGTTCAAATGTGTCTCAGTTTTTTTCCCCTGGTACTCGGGTGCAACATTCCAGATGCTTTACTAACACTCTCCCCACTTGGAGAGTGAGTGCCTTTAACCTCCTGTTTGGCCCAGTTTGCAATTTCTGTGGAAAATGAACAGGAATAGGGAGAACCAATGAGAGACTACGTGGAGGTGTCTGGACGGGCAAATTTAACTCTCATTTCCCACCAGGAAGAGGAATTAACCAAAGGCTCAGCATGCCATGCCGCAACCAAACCAGGGCCTGAAGCAATCCTGCGGTGTTGCGGCCAGCTCACAAGAAAGCGAGTTGAAGAAAGGAGCTCAGGGGCACTGTAATTCACAAACCTGCAGAGTTATAAATGACAGCTATCCTCCAAAAATATATTGAAGTAAGGCTGCCAAGAGGAGTTGAAAGCGGGGCAGAATTGCAGGAAACCGATTTCAGGAGGTAGACTGGAATTGCATGTAAAGCATAGGAAAAGAGGCAGAACGTCCACAATGATGCACTTGGCCAAAAAGGGCGTATGCGTTTTTTCCTGAATATATTCAGGAAAAAACGCATACGCCCTTTTTGGCCAACCAAGCAAGCTTGCAAAGGAAATCTGCACTACAATGAAGTCTCACTGCCTCCCGGTCAAAAGGGCCATCTGAAAAAAGTGTAAAATCCAGAAAGGCAGGACAGGCCAAGGAGAACTGGGAGCCTTGTTATGCTGATGGGCGGGATGTAAATTGCCAGCAGCCACTCTGGAGAAGTGTATGGTGTTTCCTGAAACATTCAAAAAACAAAGCAACAGAGCCTAGGGCACTTCCACTTATGGTCCTATAGCTTAGGGAAATTAAAATCAAAAAGACACAGCCACCCCAAAGTTTGGGACGGCTCTGTTTACAAGAACCTCGTTTACGGTACAAGTTCAATATCACAGAAAGCAAAAAATGGATAAAGAAGTTGTGGTACTTATGTACAATGCAATATCACTCAGCAATGAAATCTATGTCATCAAGCCCGTAGCAGAATAATGAGTGGATTCAGGTACGATGATTCTAAGTGAAATAAGTCACACAGAAAAAGAAACATCATAAGATATCACTACTACACGGAATGTAAACTTGGCTACACAGGAACTGAATTACAAAACAGAACAGGGTGTGAAATGTAGAAAACCAACTTATGCTTGCTTAAGGGGAAAGGTGAGTTGGGGTGCTGCATAAAACCAGAGATTGAAATTAGCACAGATACCGTTCCATAAGCCAAATATGTAATAGACAAGAGCTACTCCTTGCTCAACGAAGTGGACTCAACACCCCATATTAAACGCCTAACAATATACCTGACTAGTAAGAATCTTAAAACCTATGGATTTATAAGTCTCCGAAAGAGAATCAAGCGTGTGTACAGCGGCATAAACGCAGCAGTGATAGGATTGGTGAGGTTCGGTGAGCAAATGCAGACCCTTTGAAGTCATATTGCATGGTACCCATTCCATGGGTCTCAACTCTCCAGGTTTAAGGGATTCTTCCTTCAGCTAAAACATGCATGTGGAACCCAGAGTATGATCCACCGTGTGATCGGGCAACGTGTTCAAATGTGTCTCAGTTTTCGTCCCCTGGTACTCGGATGCAACATTCCAGACGCTTTACTAACACTCTCCCCACTTGGAGAGTCAGTGCCTTTAACCTCCTGTTTGTCCCAGTTTGCAATTTCTGTGGAAAATGAACAGGAATAGGGAGAACCAATGAGAGACTAGGTGGAGGTGTCTGGACGGGCAAATTTAACTCTCATTTCCCACCAAGAAGAAGAATTAACCAAAGGCTCAGCATGCCATGCCGGAAGCACACTAGGGCCTGAAGCAATCCTGCGGTGTTGCGGCCAGCTCAAAAGAAAGCGAGTTGAAGAAAGGAGCTCAGGGGCACTGTAATTCACAAACCTGCAGAGATAAATGACAGCTATCTTCCAAAAATATATTGAAGTAAGGCTGCCAAGAGGAGTTGAAAGCGGGGCAGAATTGCAGGAAACCGATTTCAGGAGGTAGACTGGAATTGCATGTAAAGCATAGGAAAAGAGGCAGAACGTCCACAATGATGCACTTGGCCAAAAAGGGCGTATGCGTTTTTTCCTGAATATATTCAGGAAAAAACGCATACGCCCTTTTTGGCCAACCAAGCAAGCTTGCAAAGGAAATCTGCACTACAATGAAGTCTCACTGCCCCCTGCTCAAAAGGGCCATCTGAAAAAAGTGTTAAATCCAGAAAGGCAGGACAGGCCATGGAGAACTGGGAGCCTTGTTATGCTGATGGGCGGGATATAAATTGCCAGCAGCCACTCTGGAGAAGTGTATGGTGTTTCCTGAAACATCTAAAAAACAAAGCAACAGAGCCTAGGGCAATTCCACTTATGGTCCTATAGCTTAGGGAAATTAAAATCAAAAAGACACAGCCACCCCAAAGTTTGGGACGGCTCTGTTTACAAGAACCTCGTTTACAGTACAAGTTCAATATCACAGAAAGCGAAAAATGGATAAAGAAGTTGTGGTACTTACGTACAATGCAATATCACTCAGCAATGAAATCTATGTCATCAGGCCCGTAGCAGCATAATGAGTGGATTCAGGTATGATGATTCTATGTGAAATAAGTCACACAGAAAAAAAAACATCATAAGATATCACTACTACACGGAATGTAAACTTGGCTACACAGGAACTGAATTACAAAACAGAACAGGGTGTCAAATGTAGAAAACCAACTTATGCTTGCTTAAGTGGAAAGGTGAGTTGGGTTGCTGCATAAAACCAGAGATTGAAATTAGCACAGATACCGTTCCATAAGCCAAATATGTAATAGACAAGAGCTACTCCTTGCTCAACGAAGTGGACTCAACACCCCATATTAAACGCCTAACAATATACCTGACTAGTAAGAATCTTAAAACCTATGGATTTATAAGTCTCCGAAAGAGAATCAAGCGTGTGTACAGCGGCATAAACGCAGCAGTGATAGGATTGGTGAGGTTCGGTGAGCAAATGCAGACCCTTTGAAGTCATATTGCATGGTACCCATTCCATGGGTCTCAACTCTCCAGGTTTAAGGGATTCTTCCTTCAGCTAAAACATGCATGTGGAACCCAGAGTATGATCCACCATGTGATGGGGAAACGTGTTCAAATGTGTCTCAGTTTTCGTCCCCTGGTACTCGGATGCAACATTCCAGACGCTTTACTAACACTCTCCCCACTTGGAGAGTCAGTGCCTTTAACCTCCTGTTTGGCCCAGTTTGCAATTTCTGTGGAAAATGAACAGGAATAGGGAGAACCAATGAGAGACTAGGTGGAGGTGTCTGGACGGGCAAATTTAACTCTCATTTCCCACCAAGAAGAAGAATTAACCAAAGGCTCAGCATGCCATGCCGGAAGCACACTAGGGCCTGAAGCAATCCTGCGGTGTTGCGGCCAGCTCACAAGAAAGCGAGTTGAAGAAAGGAGCTCAGGGGCACTGTAATTCACAAACCTGCAGAGATAAATGACAGCTATCTTCCAAAAATATATTGAAGTAAGGCTGCCAAGAGGAGTTGAAAGCGGGGCAGAATTGCAGGAAACCGATTTCAGGAGGTAGACTGGAATTGCATGTAAAGCATAGGAAAAGAGGCAGAACGTCCACAATGATGCACTTGGCCAAAAAGGGCGTATGCGTTTTTTCCTGAATATATTCAGGAAAAAACGCATACGCCCTTTTTGGCCAACCAAGCAAGCTTGCAAAGGAAATCTGCACTACAATGAACTCTCACTGCCCCCCCGGGTCAAAAGGGCCATCTGAAAAAAGTGTAAAATCCAGAAAGGCAGGACAGGCCATGGAGAACTGGGAGCCTTGTTATGCTGATGGTTGGGATGAAAACTGCCAGCAGCCACTCTGGAGAAGTGTATGGTGTTTCCTGAAACATCCAAAAAACAAAGCAACAGAGCCTAGGGCACTCCCACTTATGGTCCTATAGCTTAGGGAAATTAAAATCAAAAAGACACAGCCACCCCAAAGTTTCGGCCGGCTCTGTTTACAAGAACCTCGTTTACTGTACAAGTTCAATATCACAGAAAGCGAAAAATGGATAAAGAAGTTGTGGTACTTATGTACAATGCAATATCACTCAGCAATGAAATCTATGTCATCAAGCCCGTAGCAGAATAATGAGTGGATTCAGGTACGATGATTCTAAGTGAAATAAGTCACACAGAAAAAGAAACATCATAAGATATCACTACTACATGGAATGTAAACTTGGCTACACAGGAACAGAATTACTAAACAGGACAGGGTGTCAAATGTAGAAAACCAACTTATGCTTGCTTAAGGGGAAAGGTGAGTTGGGGTGTTGCATACAACAAGAGATTGAAATTAGCACAGATACCATTCCATGAGCCAAATATGTAATAGACAAGAGCTACTCCTTGCTCAACGAAGTGGACTCAACACCCCATATTAAATGCCTAACAATATACCTGACTAGTACGAATCTTAAAACCTATGGATTTATATGTCTCCGAAAGAGAATCAAGCATGTGTACAGCGGCATAAACGCAGCAGTGATAGGATTGGTGAGGTTCGGTGAGCAAATGCAGACCCTTTGAAGTCATATTGCATGGTACCCATTCCATAGGTCTCAACTCTCCAGGTTTAAGGGATTCTTCCTTCAGCTAAAACATGCATGTGGAACCCAGAGTATGACCCACCGTGTGATCGGGAAACGTGTTCAAATGTGTCTCAGTTTTTGTCCCCTGGTACTCGGGTGCAACATTCCAGATGCTTTACTAACACTCTCCACACTTGGAGAGGGAGTGCCTTTAACCTCCTGTTTGTCCCAGTTTGCAATTTCTGTGGAAAATGAACAGGAATAGGGAGAACCAAAGAGAGACTAGGTGGAGGTGTCTGGACGGGCAAATTTAACTCTCATTTCCCACCAGGAAGAGGAATTAACCAAAGGCTCAGCATGCCGTGCCGTAACCATACTAGGGCCTGAAGCAATCCTGCGGTGTTGCGGCCAGCTCACAAGAAAGCGAGTTGATGAAAGGAGCTCAGGGGCACTGTAATTCACAAACCTGCAGAGTTATAAATGACAGCTATCCTCCAAAAATATGTTGAAGTAAGGCTGCCAAGAGGAGTTGAAAGCGGAGCAGAATTGCAGGAAACCGATTTCAGGAGGTAGACTGGAATTGCATGTAAAGCATAGGAAAAGAGGCAGAACGTCCACAATGATGCACTTGGCCAAAAAGGGCGTATGCGTTTTTTCCTGAATATATTCAGGAAAAAATGCATACGCCCTTTTTGGCCAACCAAGCAAGCTTGCAAAGGAAATCTGCACTACAATGAAGTCTCACTGCCCCCCGGTCAAAAGGGCCATCTGAAAAAAGTGTAAAATCCAGAAAGGCAGGACAGGCCAAGGAGAACTAGGAGCCTTGTTATGATGATGGGCGGGATGTAAATTACCAGCAGCCACTCTGGAGAAGTGTATGGTGTTTCCTGAAACATTCAAAAAACAAAGCAACAGAGCCTAGGGCACTTCCACTTATGGTCCTATAGCTTAGGGAAATTAAAATCAAAAAGACACAGCCACCCCAAAGTTTGGGACGGCTCTGTTTACAAGAACCTCGTTTACGGTACAAGTTCAATATCACAGAAAGCAAAAAATGGATAAAGAAGTTGTGGTACTTACGTACAATGTAATATCACTCAGCAATGAAATCTATGTCATCAAGCCCGTAGCAGAATA
The DNA here is from genome assembly GCF_964270905.1 of Leucopleurus acutus. Lineage (NCBI taxonomy): Eukaryota > Metazoa > Chordata > Mammalia > Artiodactyla > Delphinidae > Leucopleurus > Leucopleurus acutus. The sequence continues at coordinate 98,997,753 of NC_139142.1, read as the reverse complement.
ATGAGTGGATTCAGGTACGATGATTCTAAGTGAAATAAGTCACACAGAAAAAGAAACATCATAAGATATCACTACTACACGGAATGTAAACTTGGCTACACAGGAACAGAATTACTAAACAGAACAGGGTGTCAAATGTAGAAAACCAACTTATGCTTGCTTAAGGGGAAAGGTGAGTTGGGGTGTTGCATACAACAAGAGATTGAAATTAGCACAGATACCATTCCATGAGCCAAATATGTAATAGACAAGAGCTACTCCTTGCTCAACGAAGTGGACTCAACACCCCATATTAAACGCCTAACAATATACCTGACTAGTAAGAATCTTAAAACCTATGGATTTATATGTCTCCGAAAGAGAATCAAGCGTGTGTACAGCGGCATAAATGCAGCAGTGATAGGATTGGTGAGGTTCGGTGAGCAAATGCAGACCCTTTGAAGTCATATTGCATGGTACCCATTCCATAGGTCTCAACTCTCCAGGTTTAAGGGATTCTTCCTTCAGCTAAAACATGCATGTGGAACCCAGAGTATGACCCACCGTGTGATCGAGAAACGTGTTCAAATGTGTCTCAGTTTTTGTCCCCTGGTACTCGGGTGCAACATTCCAGATGCTTTACTAACACTCTCCCCACTTGGAGAGTCAGTGCCTTTAACCTCCTATTTGGCCCAGTTTGCAATTTCTGTGGAAAATGAACAGGAATAGGGAGAACCAATGAGAGACTACGTGGAGGTGTCTGGACGGGCAAATTTAACTCTCATTTCCCACCACGAAGAGGAATTAACCAAAGGCTCAGCATGCCGTGCCGCAACAAAACTAGGGCCTGAAGCAATCCTGCGGTGTTGCGGCCAGCTCACAAGAAAGCGAGTTGAAGAAAGGAGCTCAGGGGCACTGTAATTCACAAAACTGCAGAGTTATAAATGACAGCTATCCTCCAAAAATATATTGAAGTAAGGCTGCCAAGAGGAGTTGAAAGCGGGGCAGAATTGCAGGAAACCGATTTCAGGAGGTAGACGGGAATTGCATGTAAAGCATAGGAAAAGAGGCAGAACGTCCACAATGATGCACTTGGCCAAAAAGGGCGTATGCGTTTTTTCCTGAATATATTCAGGAAAAAACGCATACGCCCTTTTTGGCCAACCAAGCAAGCTTGCAAAGGAAATCTGCACTACAATGAAGTCTCACTGCCCACCGCTCAAAAGGGCCATCTGAAAAAAGTGTTAAATCCAGAAAGGCAGGACAGGCCATGGAGAACTGGGAGCCTTGTTATGCTGATGGGTGGGATGTAAATTGCCAACAGCCACTCTGGAGAAGTGTATGGTGTTTCCTGAAACATCCAAAAAACAAAGCAACAGAGCCTAGGGCACTCCCACTTATGGTCCTATTGCTTAGGGAAATTAAAATCAAAAAGACACAGCCACCCCAAAGTTTCGGCCGGCTCTGTTTACAAGAACCTCGTTTACTGTACAAGTTCAATATCACAGAAAGCGAAAAATGGATAAAGAAGTTGTGGTACTTACGTACAATGCAATATCACTCAGCAATGAAATCTATGTCATCAGGCCCGTAGCAGCATAATGAGTGGATTCAGGTACGATGATTCTAAGTGAAATAAATCACACAGAAAAAGAAACATCATAAGATATCACTACTACACGGAATGTAAACTTGGCTACACAGGAACAGAATTACAAAACAGAACAGGGTCTCAAATGTAGAAAACGAACTTATGCTTGCTTAAGGGGAAAGGTGAGTTGGGGTGCGGCATAAAACCAGAGATTGAAATTAGCACAGATACCGTTCCATAAGCCAAATATGTAATAGACAAGAGCTACTCCTTGCTCAACGAAGTGGACTCAACACCCCATATTAAACGCCTAACAATATACCTGACTAGTAAGAATCTTAAAACCTATGGATTTATATGTCTCCGAAAGAGAATCAAGCGTGTGTACAGTGGTATAAACGCAGCAGTGATAGGATTGGTGAGGTTCGGTGAGCAAATGCAGACCCTTTGAAGTCATATTGCATGGTACCCATTCCATAGGTCTCAACTCTCCAGGTTTAAGGGATTCTTCCTTCAGCTAAAACATGCATGTGGAACCCAGAGTATGACCCACCGTGTGATCGGGAAACGTGTTCAAATGTGTCTCAGTTTTTGTCCCCTGGTACTCGGGTGCAACATTCCAGATGCTTTACTAACACTCTCCCCACTTGGAGAGTGAGTGCCTTTAACCTTCTGTTTGGCCCAGTTTGCAATTTCTGTGGAAAATGAACAGGAATAGGGAGAACCAATGAGAGACTACGTGGAGGTGTCTGGACGGGCAAATTTAACTCTCATTTCCCACCAGGAAGAGGAATTAACCAAAGGCTCAGCATGCCGTGCCGCAACCAAACTAGGGCCTGAAGCAATCCTGCGGTGTTGCGGCCAGCTCACAAGAAAGCGAGTTGAAGAAAGGAGCTCAGGGGCACTGTAATTCACAAACCTGCAGAGTTATAAATGACAGCTATCCTCCAAAAATATATTGAAGTAAGGCTGCCAAGAGGAGTTGAAAGCGGGGCAGAATTGCAGGAAACCGATTTCAGGAGGTAGACTGGAATTGCATGTAAAGCATAGGAAAAGAGGCAGAACGTCCACAATGATGCACTTGGCCAAAAAGGGCGTATGCGTTTTTTCCTGAATATATTCAGGAAAAAACGCATACGCCCATTTTGGCCAACCAAGCAAGCTTGCAAAGGAAATCTGCACTACAATGAACTCTCACTGCCCCCCCGGGTCAAAAGGGCCATCTGAAAAAAGTGTAAAATCCAGAAAGGCAGGACAGGCCATGGAGAACTGGGAGCCTTGTTATGCTGATGGGTGGGATATAAATTGCCAACAGCCACTCTGGAGAAGTGTATGGTGTTTCCTGAAACATCTAAAAAACAAAGCAACAGAGCCTAGGGCACTTCCACTTATGGTCCTATAGCTTAGGGAAATTAAAATCAAAAAGACACAGCCACCCCAAAGTTTGGGACGGCTCTGTTTACAAGAACCTCGTTTACAGTACAAGTTCAATATCACAGAAAGCGAAAAATGGATAAAGAAGTTGTGGTACTTACGTACAATGCAATATCACTCAGCAATGAAATCTATGTCATCAGGCCCATAGCAGCATAATGAGTGGATTCAGGTATGATGATTCTATGTGAAATAAGTCACACAGAAAAAAAAACATCATAAGATATCACTACTACACGGAATGTAAACTTGGCTACACAGGAACTGAATTACAAAACAGAACAGGGTGTCAAATGTAGAAAACCAACTTATGCTTGCTTAAGTGGAAAGGTGAGTTGGGTTGCTGCATAAAACCAGAGATTGAAATTAGCACAGATACCGTTCCATAAGCCAAATATGTAATAGACAAGAGCTACTCCTTGCTCAACGAAGTGGACTCAACACCCCATATTAAACGCCTAACAATATACCTGACTAGTAAGAATCTTAAAACCTATGGATTTATAAGTCTCCGAAAGAGAATCAAGCGTGTGTACAGCGGCATAAACGCAGCAGTGATAGGATTGGTGAGGTTCGGTGAGCAAATGCAGACCCTTTGAAGTCATATTGCATGGTACCCATTCCATGGGTCTCAACTCTCCAGGTTTAAGGGATTCTTCCTTCAGCTAAAACATGCATGTGGAACCCAGAGTATGATCCACCATGTGATGGGGAAACGTGTTCAAATGTGTCTCAGTTTTCGTCCCCTGGTACTCGGATGCAACATTCCAGACGCTTTACTAACACTCTCCCCACTTGGAGAGTCAGTGACTTTAACCTCCTGTTTGGCCCAGTTTGCAATTTCTGTGGAAAATGAACAGGAATAGGGAGAACCAATGAGAGACTAGGTGGAGGTGTCTGGACGGGCAAATTTAACTCTCATTTCCCACCAAGAAGAAGAATTAACCAAAGGCTCAGCATGCCATGCCGGAAGCACACTAGGGCCTGAAGCAATCCTGCGGTGTTGCGGCCAGCTCACAAGAAAGCGAGTTGAAGAAAGGAGCTCAGGGGCACTGTAATTCACAAACCTGCAGAGATAAATGACAGCTATCTTCCAAAAATATATTGAAGTAAGGCTGCCAAGAGGAGTTGAAAGCGGGGCAGAATTGCAGGAAACCGATTTCAGGAGGTAGACTGGAATTGCATGTAAAGCATAGGAAAAGAGGCAGAACGTCCACAATGATGCACTTGGCCAAAAAGGGCGTATGCGTTTTTTCCTGAATATATTCAGGAAAAAACGCATACGCCCATTTTGGCCAACCAAGCAAGCTTGCAAAGGAAATCTGCACTACAATGAACTCTCACTGCACCCCCGGGTCAAAAGGGCCATCTGAAAAAAGTGTAAAGTCCAGAAAGGCAGGACAGGCCATGGAGAACTGGGAGCCTTGTTATGCTGATGGTTGGGATGAAAACTGCCAGCAGCCACTCTGGAGAAGTGTATGGTGTTTCCTGAAACATCCAAAAAACAAAGCAACAGAGCCTAGGGCACTTCCACTTATGGTCCTACAGCTTAGGGAAATTAAAATCAAAAAGACACAGCCACCCCAAAGTTTGGGAAGGCTCTGTTTACAAGAACCTCGTTTACGGTACAAGTTCAATATCACAGAAAGCAAAAAATGGATAAAGAAGTTGTGGTACTTACGTACAATGCAATATAACTCAGCAATGAAATCTATGTCATCAAGCCCGTAGCAGAATAATGAGTGGATTCAGGTACGATGATTCTAAGTGAAATAAGTCACACAGAAAAAGAAACATCATAAGATATCACTACTACACGGAATGTAAACTTGGCTACACAGGAACTGAATTACTAAACAGAACAGGGTGTCAAATGTAGAAAACCAACTTATGCTTGCTTAAGGGGAAAGGTGAGTTGGGGTGTTGCATACAACAAGAGATTGAAATTAGCACAGATACCATTCCATGAGCCAAATATGTAATAGACAAGAGCTACTCCTTGCTCAACGAAGTGGACTCAACACCCCATATTAAACGCCTTACAATATACCTGACTAGTAAGAATCTTAAAACCTATGGATTTATATGTCTCCGAAAGAGAATCAAGCGTGTGTACAGCAGCATAAACGCAGCAGTGATAGGATTGGTGAGGTTCGGTGAGCAAATGCAGACCCTTTGAAGTCATATTGCATGGTACCCATTCCATAGGTCTCAACTCTCCAGGTTTAAGGGATTCTTCCTTCAGCTAAAACATGCATGTGGAACCCAGAGTATGACCCACCGTGTGATCGGGAAACGTGTTCAAATGTGTCTCAGTTTTCGTCCCCTGGTACTCGGGTGCAACATTCCAGACACTTTACTAACACTCTCCCCACTTGGAGAGTGAGTGCCTTTAACCGCCTGTTTGGCCCAGTTTGCAATTTCTGCGTAAGATGAACAGGAATAGGGATAACCAATGAGAGACTAGGTGGAGGTGTCTGGACGGGCAAATTTAACTCTCATTTCCCACCAGGAAGAGGAAATAACCAAAGGCAAAGCGTGCCATGCCAGAAGCACACTAAGGCCTGAAGCAATCCTGCGGTGTTGCGGCCAGCTCACAAGAAAGCGAGTTGAAGAAAGGAGCTCAGGGGCACTGTAATTCACAAACCTGCAGAGTTATAAATGACAGCTATCTTCCAAAAATATATTGAAGTAAGGCTGCCAAGAGGAGTTGAAAGCGGGGCAGAATTGCAGGAAACCGATTTCAGGAGGTAGACTGGAATTGCATGTAAAGCATAGGAAAAGAGGCAGAACGTCCACAATGATGCACTTGGCCAAAAAGGGCGTATGCGTTTTTTCCTGAATATATTCAGGAAAAAACGCATACGCCCTTTTTGGCCAACCAAGCAAGCTTGCAAAGGAAATCTGCACTACAATGAAGTCTCACTGCCCCCCAGTCAAAAGAGCCATCTGAAAAAAGTGTAAAATCCAGAAAGGCAGGACAGGCTAAGGAGAACTGGGAGCCTTTTTATGCTGATGGGTGGGATGTAAATTGCCAACAGCCACTCTGGAGAAGTGTATGGTGTTTCCTGAAACATCCAAAAAACAAAGCAACAGAGCCTAGGGCACTCCCACTTATGGTCCTATAGCTTAGGGAAATTAAAATCAAAAAGACACAGCCACCCCAAAGTTTCGGCCGGCTCTGTTTACAAGAACCTCGTTTACTGTACAAGTTCAATATCACAGAAAGCGAAAAATGGATAAAGAAGTTGTGGTACTTATGTACAATGCAATATCACTCAGCAATGAAATCTATGTCATCAAGCCCGTAGCAGAATAATGAGTGGATTCAGGTACGATGATTCTAAGTGAAATAAGTCACACAGAAAAAGAAACATCATAAGATATCACTACTACATGGAATGTAAACTTGGCTACACAGGAACAGAATTACTAAACAGGACAGGGTGTCAAATGTAGAAAACCAACTTATGCTTGCTTAAGGGGAAAGGTGAGTTGGGGTGTTGCATACAACAAGAGATTGAAATTAGCACAGATACCATTCCATGAGCCAAATATGTAATAGACAAGAGCTACTCCTTGCTCAACGAAGTGGACTCAACACCCCATATTAAATGCCTAACAATATACCTGACTAGTACGAATCTTAAAACCTATGGATTTATATGTCTCCGAAAGAGAATCAAGCATGTGTACAGCGGCATAAACGCAGCAGTGATAGGATTGGTGAGGTTCGGTGAGCAAATGCAGACCCTTTGAAGTCATATTGCATGGTACCCATTCCATAGGTCTCAACTCTCCAGGTTTAAGGGATTCTTCCTTCAGCTAAAACATGCATGTGGAACCCAGAGTATGACCCACCGTGTGATCGGGAAACGTGTTCAAATGTGTCTCAGTTTTTGTCCCCTGGTACTCGGGTGCAACATTCCAGATGCTTTACTAACACTCTCCCCACTTGGAGAGTCAGTGCCTTTAACCTCCTGTTTGGCCCAGTTTGCAATTTCTGTGGAAAATGAACAGGAATAGGGAGAACCAATGAGAGACTAGGTGGAGGCGTCTGGACAGGCAAATTTAACTCTCATTTCCCACCACGAAGAGGAATTAACCAAAGGCTCAGCATGCCGTGCCGCAACAAAACTAGGGACTGAAGGAATCCTGCGGTGTTGCGGCCAGCTCACAAGAAAGCGAGTTGAAGAAAGGAGCTCAGAGGCACTGTAATTCACAAAACTGCAGAGTTATAAATGACAGCTATCCTCCAAAAATATATTGAAGTAAGGCTGCCAAGAGGAGTTGAAAGCGGGGCAGAATTGCAGGAAACCGATTTCAGGAGGTAGACGGGAATTGCATGTAAAGCATAGGAAAAGAGGCAGAACGTCCACAATGATGCACTTGGCCAAAAAGGGCGTATGCGTTTTTTCCTGAATATATTCAGGAAAAAACGCATACGCCCTTTTTGGCCAACCAAGCAAGCTTGCAAAGGAAATCTGCACTACAATGAAGTCTCACTGCCCACCGCTCAAAAGGGCCATCTGAAAAAAGTGTAAAATCCAGAAAGGCAGGACAGGCCATGGAGAACTGGGAGCCTTGTTATGCTGATGGGCGGGATGTAAATTACCAGCAGCCACTCTGGAGAAGTGTATGGTGTTTCCTGAAACATCTAAAAAACAAAGCAACAGAGCCTAGGGCAATTCCACTTATGGTCCTATAGCTTAGGGAAATTAATATCAAAAAGACACAGCCACCCCAAAGTTTGGGACGGCTCTGTTTACAAGAACCTCGTTTACAGTACAAGTTCAATATCACAGAAAGCGAAAAATGGATAAAGAAGTTGTGGTACTTACGTACAATGCAATATCACTCAGCAATGAAATCTATGTCATCAGGCCCGTAGCAGCATAATGAGTGGATTCAGGTATGATGATTCTAAGTGAAATAAGTCACACAGAAAAAGAAACATCATAAGGTATCACTAATACACGCAATGTAAACTTGGCTACGCAGGAACTGAATTACAAACAAAACAGGGTCTCAAATGTAGAAAACCAACTTACGCTTGCTTAAGGGGAAAGGTGAGTTGGGGTGCTGCATGAAACCAGAGATTGAAATTAGCACAGATACCGTTCCATAAGCCAAATATGTAATAGACAAGAGCTACTCCTTGCTCAACGAAGTGGACTCAACACCCCATATTAAACGCCTAACAATATACCCGACTAGTAAGAATCTTAAAACCTATGGATTTATATGTCTCCGAAAGAGAATCAAGCGTGTGTACAGCGGCATAAACGCAGCAGTGATAGGAGTGGTGAGGTTCGGTGAGCAAATGCAGACCCTTTGAAGTCATATTGCATGGTACCCATTCCATGGGTCTCAACTCTCCAGGTTTAAGGGATTCTTCCTTCAGCTAAAACATGCATGTGGAACCCAGAGTATGATCCACCGTGTGATCGGGAAACGTGTTCAAATGTGTCTCAGTTTTCGTCCCCTGGTACTCCGGTGCAACATTCCAGACGCTTTACTAACACTCTCCCCACTTGGAGAGTCAGTGCCTTTAACCTCCTGTTTGGCCCAGTTTGCAATTTCTGCGTAAGATGAACAGGAATAGGGATAACCAATGAGAGACTAGCTGGAGGTGTCTGGACGGGCAAATTTAACTCTCATTTCCCACCAGGAAGAGGAAATACCCAAAGGCTCAGCGTGCCATGCCGGAAGCACACTAAGGCCTGAAGCAATCCTGCGGTGTTGCGGCCAGCTCACAAGAAAGCGAGTTGAAGAAACGAGCTCAGGGGCACTGTAATTCACAAACCTGCAGAGATAAATGACAGCTATCTTCCAAAAATATATTGAAGTAAGGCTGCCAAGAGGAGTTGAAAGCGGGGCAGAATTGCAGGAAACCGATTTCAGGAGGTAGACTGGAATTGCATGTAAAGCATAGGAAAAGAGGCAGAACGTCCACAATGATGCACTTGGCCAAAAAGGGCGTATGCGTTTTTTCCTGAATATATTCAGGAAAAAACGCATACGCCCTTTTTGGCCAACCAAGCAAGCTTGCAAAGGAAATCTGCACTACAATGAAGTCTCACTGCCCCCCAGTCAAAAGAGCCATCTGAAAAAAGTGTAAAATCCAGAAAGGCAGGACAGGCTAAGGAGAACTGGGAGCCTTTTTATGCTGATGGGTGGGATGTAAATTGCCAACAGCCACTCTGGAGAAGTGTATGGTGTTTCCTGAAACATCCAAAAAACAAAGCAACAGAGCCTAGGGAACTCCCACTTATGGTCCTATTGCTTATGGAAATTAAAATCAAAAAGACACAGCCACCCCAAAGTTTCGGCCGGCTCTGTTTACAAGAACCTCGTTTACTGTACAAGTTCAATATCACAGAAAGCGAAAAATGGATAAAGAAGTTGTGGTACTTACGTACAATGCAATATCACTCAGCAATGAAATCTATGTCATCAGGCCCGTAGCAGCATAATGAGTGGATTCAGGTACGATGATTCTAAGTGAAATAAATCACACAGAAAAAGAAACATCATAAGATATCACTACTACACGGAATGTAAACTTGGCTACACAGGAACTGAATTACAAAACAGAACAGGGTCTCAAATATAGAAAACCAACTTATGCTTGCTTAAGGGGAAAGGTGAGTTGGGGTGCGGCATAAAACCAGAGATTGAAATTAGCACAGATACCGTTCCATAAGCCAAATATGTAATAGACAAGAGCTACTCCTTGCTCAAAGAAGTGGACTCAACACCCCATAATAAACGCCTAAGAATATACCTGACTAGTAAGAATCTTAAAACCTTTGGATGTATATGTCTCCAAAAGAGAATCAAGCGTGTGTACAGCGGCATAAACGCAGCAGTGATAGGATTGGTGAGGTTCGGTGAGCAAATGCAGGCCCTTTGAAGTCATATTGCATGGTACCCATTCCATGGGTCTCAACTCTCCAGGTTTAAGGGATTCTTCCTTCAGCTAAAACATGCATGTGGAACCCAGAGTATGACCCACCGTGTGATCGGGAAACGTGTTCAAATGTGTCTCAGTTTTCGTCCCCTGGTACTCGGGTGCAACATTCCAGACGCTTTACTAACACTCTCCCCACTTGGAGAGTGAGTGCCTTTAACCTCCTGTTTGGCCCAGTTTGCAATTTCTGCGTAAGATGAACAGGAACAGGGAGAACCAATGAGAGACTAGGTGGAGGTGTGTGGACGGGCAAATTTAACTCTCATTTCCCAACAGGAAGAGGAAATAACCAAAGGCAAAGCGTGCCATGCCAGAAGAACACTAAGGCCTGAAGCAATCCTGCGGTGTTGCGGCCAGCTCACAAGAAAGCGAGTTGAAGAAAGGAGCTCAGGGGCACTGTAATTCACAAACCTGCAGAGTTATAAATGACAGCTATCTTCCAAAAATATATTGAAGTAAGGCTGCCAAGAGGAGTTGAAAGCGGGGCAGAATTGCAGGAAACTGATTTCAGGAGGTAGACTGGAATTGCATGTAAAGCATAGGAAAAGAGGCAGAACGTCCACAATGATGCACTTGGCCAAAAAGGGCGTATGAGATTTTTTCCTGAATATATTCAGGAAAAAACGCATACGCACTTTTTGGCCAACCAAGCAAGCTTGCAAAGGAAATCTGCACTACAATGAAGTCTCACTGCCCCCCAGTCAAAAGAGCCATCTGAAAAAAGTGTAAAATCCAGAAAGGCAGGACAGGCTAAGGAGAACTGGGAGCCTTTTTATGCTGATGGGTGGGATGTAAATTGCCAACAGCCACTCTGGAGAAGTGTATGGTGTTTCCTGAAACATCCAAAAAACAAAGCAACAGAGCCTAGGGCACTCCCACTTATGGTCCTACAGCTTAGGGAAATTAAAATCAAAAAGACACAGCCACCCCAAAGTTTCGGCCGGCTCTGTTTACAAGAACCTCGTTTACTGTAAAAGTTCAATATCACAGAAAGCGAAAAATGGATAAAGAAGTTGTGGTACTTACGTACAATGCAATATCACTCAGCAATGAAATCTATGTCATCAGGCCCGTAGCAGCATAATGAGTGGATTCAGGTACGATGATTCTAAGTGAAATAAATCACACAGAAAAAGAAACATCATAAGATATCACTACTACACGGAATGTAAACTTGGCTACACAGGAACTGAATTACAAAACAGAACAGGGTCTCAAATGTAGAAAACCAACTTATGCTTGCTTAAGGGGAAAGGTGAGTTGGGGTGCGGCATAAAACCAGAGATTGAAATTAGCACAGATACCGTTCCATAAGCCAAATATGTAATAGACAAGAGCTACTCCTTGCTCAAAGAAGTGGACTCAACACCCCATATAAACGCCTAAGAATATACCTGACTAGTAAGAATCTTAAAACCTTCGGATTTATATGTCTCCAAAAGAGAATCAAGCGTGTGTACAGCGGCATAAACGCAGCAGTGATAGGATTGGTGAGGTTCGGTGAGCAAATGCAGGCCCTTTGAAGTCATATTGCATGGTACCCATTCCATGGGTCTCAACTCTCCAGGTTTAAGGGATTCTTCCTTCAGCTAAAACATGCATGTGGAACCCAGAGTATGACCCACCGTGTGATCGGGAAACGTGTTCAAATGTGTCTCAGTTTTCGTCCCCTGGTACTCGGGTGCAACATTCCAGACGCTTTACTAACACTCTCCCCACTTGGAGAGTGAGTGCCTTTAACCTCCTGTTTGGCCCAGTTTGCAATTTCTGCGTAAGATGAACAGGAACAGGGAGAACCAATGAGAGACTAGGTGGAGGTGTGTGGACGGGCAAATTTAACTCTCATTTCCCACCACGAAGAGGAATTAACCAAAGGCTCAGCGTGCCATGCCAGAAGCACACTAGGGCCTGAAGCAATCCTGCGGTGTTGCAGCGAGCTCACAGGAAAGCAAGTTGAAGAAAGGAACTCAGGGGTACTGTAATTCACAAACCTGCAGAGTTATAAATGACAGCTATCGTCCAAAAATATATTGAAGTAAGGCTGCCAAGAGGACTTGAAAGCGGGGCAGATTTGCAGGAAACCGATTTCAGGAGGTAGACTGGAATTGCATGTAAAGCATAGGAAAAGAGGCAGAACGTCCACAATGATGCACTTGGCCAAAAAGGGCGTATGCGTTTTTTCCTGAATATATTCAGGAAAAAACGCATACGCCCTTTTTGGCCAACCAAGCAAGCTTGCAAAGGAAATCTGCACTACAATGAAGTCTCACTGCTACCCGGTGAAAAGGCTATCTGAAAAAAGTGTAAAATCCAGAAAGGCAGTACAGGCCATGGAGAACTGTGAGCCTTGTTATGCTGATGGGCGGGATGTAAATTGCCAGCAGCCACTCTGGAGAAGTGTATGGTGTTTCCTGAAACATCTAAAAAACAAAGCAACAGAGCCTAGGGCAATTCCACTTATAGTCCTATAGCTTAGGGAAATTAAAATCAAAAAGACACAGCCACCCCAAAGTTTGGGACGGCTCTGTTTACAAGAACCTCGTTTACGGTACAAGTTCAATATCACAGAAAGCGAAAAATAGATAAAGAAGTTGTGGTACTTACGTACAATGCAATATCACTCAGCAATGAAATCTATGTCATCAGGCCCGTAGCAGCATAATGAGTGGATTCAGGTACGATGATTCTAAGTGAAATAAGTCACACAGAAAAAGAAACATCATAAGATATCACTACTACATGGAATGTAAACTTGGCTACACAGGAACAGAATTACTAAACAGGACAGGGTGTCAAATGTAGAAAACCAACTTATGCTTGCTTAAGGGGAAAGGTGAGTTGGGGTGTTGCATACAACAAGAGATTGAAATTAGCACAGATACCATTCCATGAGCCAAATATGTAATAGACAAGAGCTACTCCTTGCTCAACGAAGTGGACTCAACACCCCATATTAAATGCCTAACAATATACCTGACTAGTACGAATCTTAAAACCTATGGATTTATATGTCTCCGAAAGAGAATCAAGCATGTGTACAGCGGCATAAACGCAGCAGTGATAGGATTGGTGAGGTTCGGTGAGCAAATGCAGACCCTTTGAAGTCATATTGCATGGTACCCATTCCATAGGTCTCAACTCTCCAGGTTTAAGGGATTCTTCCTTCAGCTAAAACATGCATGTGGAACCCAGAGTATGACCCACCGTGTGATCGGGAAACGTGTTCAAATGTGTCTCAGTTTTTGTCCCCTGGTACTCGGGTGCAACATTCCAGATGCTTTACTAACACTCTCCCCACTTGGAGAGTCAGTGCCTTTAACCTCCTGTTTGGCCCAGTTTGCAATTTCTGTGGAAAATGAACAGGAATAGGGAGAACCAATGAGAGACTAGGTGGAGGCGTCTGGACAGGCAAATTTAACTCTCATTTCCCACCACGAAGAGGAATTAACCAAAGGCTCAGCATGCCGTGCCGCAACAAAACTAGGGACTGAAGCAATCCTGCGGTGTTGCGGCCAGCTCACAAGAAAGCGAGTTGAAGAAAGGAGCTCAGAGGCACTGTAATTCACAAAACTGCAGAGTTATAAATGACAGCTATCCTCCAAAAATATATTGAAGTAAGGCTGCCAAGAGGAGTTGAAAGCGGGGCAGAATTGCAGGAAACCGATTTCAGGAGGTAGACGGGAATTGCATGTAAAGCATAGGAAAAGAGGCAGAACGTCCACAATGATGCACTTGGCCAAAAAGGGCGTATGCGTTTTTTCCTGAATATATTCAGGAAAAAACGCATACGCCCTTTTTGGCCAACCAAGCAAGCTTGCAAAGGAAATCTGCACTACAATGAAGTCTCACTGCCCACCGCTCAAAAGGGCCATCTGAAAAAAGTGTAAAATCCAGAAAGGCAGGACAGGCCATGGAGAACTGGGAGCCTTGTTATGCTGATGGGCGGGATGTAAATTACCAGCAGCCACTCTGGAGAAGTGTATGGTGTTTCCTGAAACATCTAAAAAACAAAGCAACAGAGCCTAGGGCAATTCCACTTATGGTCCTATAGCTTAGGGAAATTAATATCAAAAAGACACAGCCACCCCAAAGTTTGGGACGGCTCTGTTTACAAGAACCTCGTTTACAGTACAAGTTCAATATCACAGAAAGCGAAAAATGGATAAAGAAGTTGTGGTACTTACGTACAATGCAATATCACTCAGCAATGAAATCTATGTCATCAGGCCCGTAGCAGCATAATGAGTGGATTCAGGTATGATGATTCTAAGTGAAATAAGTCACACAGAAAAAGAAACATCATAAGGTATCACTAATACACGCAATGTAAACTTGGCTACGCAGGAACTGAATTACAAACAAAACAGGGTCTCAAATGTAGAAAACCAACTTACGCTTGCTTAAGGGGAAAGGTGAGTTGGGGTGCTGCATGAAACCAGAGATTGAAATTAGCACAGATACCGTTCCATAAGCCAAATATGTAATAGACAAGAGCTACTCCTTGCTCAACGAAGTGGACTCAACACCCCATATTAAACGCCTAACAATATACCCGACTAGTAAGAATCTTAAAACCTATGGATTTATATGTCTCCGAAAGAGAATCAAGCGTGTGTACAGCGGCATAAACGCAGCAGTGATAGGAGTGGTGAGGTTCGGTGAGCAAATGCAGACCCTTTGAAGTCATATTGCATGGTACCCATTCCATGGGTCTCAACTCTCCAGGTTTAAGGGATTCTTCCTTCAGCTAAAACATGCATGTGGAACCCAGAGTATGATCCACCGTGTGATCGGGAAACGTGTTCAAATGTGTCTCAGTTTTCGTCCCCTGGTACTCCGGTGCAACATTCCAGACGCTTTACTAACACTCTCCCCACTTGGAGAGTCAGTGCCTTTAACCTCCTGTTTGGCCCAGTTTGCAATTTCTGCGTAAGATGAACAGGAATAGGGATAACCAATGAGAGACTAGCTGGAGGTGTCTGGACGGGCAAATTTAACTCTCATTTCCCACCAGGAAGAGGAAATACCCAAAGGCTCAGCGTGCCATGCCGGAAGCACACTAAGGCCTGAAGCAATCCTGCGGTGTTGCGGCCAGCTCACAAGAAAGCGAGTTGAAGAAAGGAGCTCAGGGGCACTGTAATTCACAAACCTGCAGAGATAAATGACAGCTATCTTCCAAAAATATATTGAAGTAAGGCTGCCAAGAGGAGTTGAAAGCGGGGCAGAATTGCAGGAAACCGATTTCAGGAGGTAGACTGGAATTGCATGTAAAGCATAGGAAAAGAGGCAGAACGTCCACAATGATGCACTTGGCCAAAAAGGGCGTATGCGTTTTTTCCTGAATATATTCAGGAAAAAACGCATACGCCCTTTTTGGCCAACCAAGCAAGCTTGCAAAGGAAATCTGCACTACAATGAAGTCTCACTGCCCCCCAGTCAAAAGAGCCATCTGAAAAAAGTGTAAAATCCAGAAAGGCAGGACAGGCTAAGGAGAACTGGGAGCCTTTTTATGCTGATGGGTGGGATGTAAATTGCCAACAGCCACTCTGGAGAAGTGTATGGTGTTTCCTGAAACATCCAAAAAACAAAGCAACAGAGCCTAGGGAACTCCCACTTATGGTCCTATTGCTTATGGAAATTAAAATCAAAAAGACACAGCCACCCCAAAGTTTCGGCCGGCTCTGTTTACAAGAACCTCGTTTACTGTACAAGTTCAATATCACAGAAAGCGAAAAATGGATAAAGAAGTTGTGGTACTTACGTACAATGCAATATCACTCAGCAATGAAATCTATGTCATCAGGCCCGTAGCAGCATAATGAGTGGATTCAGGTACGATGATTCTAAGTGAAATAAATCACACAGAAAAAGAAACATCATAAGATATCACTACTACACGGAATGTAAACTTGGCTACACAGGAACTGAATTACAAAACAGAACAGGGTCTCAAATATAGAAAACCAACTTATGCTTGCTTAAGGGGAAAGGTGAGTTGGGGTGCGGCATAAAACCAGAGATTGAAATTAGCACAGATACCGTTCCATAAGCCAAATATGTAATAGACAAGAGCTACTCCTTGCTCAAAGAAGTGGACTCAACACCCCATAATAAACGCCTAAGAATATACCTGACTAGTAAGAATCTTAAAACCTTT
The DNA here is from genome assembly GCF_964270905.1 of Leucopleurus acutus. Taxonomy (NCBI): domain Eukaryota; kingdom Metazoa; phylum Chordata; class Mammalia; order Artiodactyla; family Delphinidae; genus Leucopleurus; species Leucopleurus acutus. Next base: position 98,981,619 of record NC_139142.1, on the reverse strand, counting down.
GGATGTATATGTCTCCAAAAGAGAATCAAGCGTGTGTACAGCGGCATAAACGCAGCAGTGATAGGATTGGTGAGGTTCGGTGAGCAAATGCAGGCCCTTTGAAGTCATATTGCATGGTACCCATTCCATGGGTCTCAACTCTCCAGGTTTAAGGGATTCTTCCTTCAGCTAAAACATGCATGTGGAACCCAGAGTATGACCCACCGTGTGATCGGGAAACGTGTTCAAATGTGTCTCAGTTTTCGTCCCCTGGTACTCGGGTGCAACATTCCAGACGCTTTACTAACACTCTCCCCACTTGGAGAGTGAGTGCCTTTAACCTCCTGTTTGGCCCAGTTTGCAATTTCTGCGTAAGATGAACAGGAACAGGGAGAACCAATGAGAGACTAGGTGGAGGTGTGTGGACGTGCAAATTTAACTCTCATTTCCCACCAGGAAGAGGAAATAACCAAAGGCAAAGCGTGCCATGCCAGAAGAACACTAAGGCCTGAAGCAATCCTGCGGTGTTGCGGCCAGCTCACAAGAAAGCGAGTTGAAGAAAGGAGCTCAGGGGCACTGTAATTCACAAACCTGCAGAGTTATAAATGACAGCTATCTTCCAAAAATATATTGAAGTAAGGCTGCCAAGTGGAGTTGAAAGCGGGGCAGAATTGCAGGAAACTGATTTCAGGAGGTAGACTGGAATTGCATGTAAAGCATAGGAAAAGAGGCAGAACGTCCACAATGATGCACTTGGCCAAAAAGGGCGTATGAGATTTTTTCCTGAATATATTCAGGAAAAAACGCATACGCACTTTTTGGCCAACCAAGCAAGCTTGCAAAGGAAATCTGCACTACAATGAAGTCTCACTGCCCCCCAGTCAAAAGAGCCATCTGAAAAAAGTGTAAAATCCAGAAAGGCAGGACAGGCTAAGGAGAACTGGGAGCCTTTTTATGCTGATGGGTGGGATGTAAATTGCCAACAGCCACTCTGGAGAAGTGTATGGTGTTTCCTGAAACATCCAAAAAACAAAGCAACAGAGCCTAGGGCACTCCCACTTATGGTCCTACAGCTTAGGGAAATTAAAATCAAAAAGACACAGCCACCCCAAAGTTTCGGCCGGCTCTGTTTACAAGAACCTCGTTTACTGTAAAAGTTCAATATCACAGAAAGCGAAAAATGGATAAAGAAGTTGTGGTACTTACGTACAATGCAATATCACTCAGCAATGAAATCTATGTCATCAGGCCCGTAGCAGCATAATGAGTGGATTCAGGTACGATGATTCTAAGTGAAATAAATCACACAGAAAAAGAAACATCATAAGATATCACTACTACACGGAATGTAAACTTGGCTACACAGGAACTGAATTACAAAACAGAACAGGGTCTCAAATGTAGAAAACCAACTTATGCTTGCTTAAGGGGAAAGGTGAGTTGGGGTGCGGCATAAAACCAGAGATTGAAATTAGCACAGATACCGTTCCATAAGCCAAATATGTAATAGACAAGAGCTACTCCTTGCTCAAAGAAGTGGACTCAACACCCCATATAAACGCCTAAGAATATACCTGACTAGTAAGAATCTTAAAACCTTCGGATTTATATGTCTCCAAAAGAGAATCAAGCGTGTGTACAGCGGCATAAACGCAGCAGTGATAGGATTGGTGAGGTTCGGTGAGCAAATGCAGGCCCTTTGAAGTCATATTGCATGGTACCCATTCCATGGGTCTCAACTCTCCAGGTTTAAGGGATTCTTCCTTCAGCTAAAACATGCATGTGGAACCCAGAGTATGACCCACCGTGTGATCGGGAAACGTGTTCAAATGTGTCTCAGTTTTCGTCCCCTGGTACTCGGGTGCAACATTCCAGACGCTTTACTAACACTCTCCCCACTTGGAGAGTGAGTGCCTTTAACCTCCTGTTTGGCCCAGTTTGCAATTTCTGCGTAAGATGAACAGGAACAGGGAGAACCAATGAGAGACTAGGTGGAGGTGTGTGGACGGGCAAATTTAACTCTCATTTCCCACCACGAAGAGGAATTAACCAAAGGCTCAGCGTGCCATGCCAGAAGCACACTAGGGCCTGAAGCAATCCTGCGGTGTTGCAGCGAGCTCACAGGAAAGCAAGTTGAAGAAAGGAACTCAGGGGTACTGTAATTCACAAACCTGCAGAGTTATAAATGACAGCTATCGTCCAAAAATATATTGAAGTAAGGCTGCCAAGAGGACTTGAAAGCGGGGCAGAATTGCAGGAAACCGATTTCAGGAGGTAGACTGGAATTGCATGTAAAGCATAGGAAAAGAGGCAGAACGTCCACAATGATGCACTTGGCCAAAAAGGGCGTATGCGTTTTTTCCTGAATATATTCAGGAAAAAACGCATACGCCCTTTTTGGCCAACCAAGCAAGCTTGCAAAGGAAATCTGCACTACAATGAAGTCTCACTGCTACCCGGTGAAAAGGCTATCTGAAAAAAGTGTAAAATCCAGAAAGGCAGTACAGGCCATGGAGAACTGTGAGCCTTGTTATGCTGATGGGCGGGATGTAAATTGCCAGCAGCCACTCTGGAGAAGTGTATGGTGTTTCCTGAAACATCTAAAAAACAAAGCAACAGAGCCTAGGGCAATTCCACTTATAGTCCTATAGCTTAGGGAAATTAAAATCAAAAAGACACAGCCACCCCAAAGTTTGGGACGGCTCTGTTTACAAGAACCTCGTTTACGGTACAAGTTCAATATCACAGAAAGCGAAAAATAGATAAAGAAGTTGTGGTACTTACGTACAATGCAATATCACTCAGCAATGAAATCTATGTCATCAGGCCCGTAGCAGCATAATGAGTGGATTCAGGTACGATGATTCTAAGTGAAATAAGTCACACAGAAAAAGAAACATCATAAGGTATCACTAATACACGGAATGTAAACTTGGCTACACAGGAACTGAATTACAAAACAGAACAGGGTCTCAAAGTAGAAAACCAACTTATGCTTGCTTAAGTGGAAAGGTGAGTTGGGGTGCTGCATGAAACCAGAGATTGAAATTAGCACAGATACCGTTCCATAAGCCAAATATGTAATAGACAAGAGCTACTCCTTGCTCAACGAAGTGGACTCAACACCCCACATTAAACGCCTAAGAATATACCTGACTAGTAATAATCTTAATACCTAAGGATTTATATGTCTCCGAAAGAGAATCAAGCGTGTGTACAGCGGCATAAACGCAGCAGTGATAGGATTGGTGAAGTTTGGTGAGCAAATGCAGACCCTTTGAAGTCATATTGCATGGTACCCATTCCATGGGTCTCAACTCTCCAGGTTTAAGGGATTCTTCCTTCAGCTAAAACATGCATGTGGAACCCAGAGTATGATCCACCATGTGATCGGGAAACGTGTTCAAATGTGTCTCAGTTTTCGTCCCCTGGTACTCGGGTGCAACATTCCAGACGCTTTACTAACACTCTGCCCACTTGGAGAGTCAGTGCCTTTAACCTCCTGTTTGGCCCAGTTTGCAATCTCTGTGGAAAATGAACAGGAATAGGGAGAACCAATGAGAGACTAGGTGGAGGTGTCTGGACGGGCAAATTTAACTCTCATTTCCCACCAGGAAGAGGAATTAACCAAAGGATCAGCATGCCATGCCGGAACCAAACTAGGGCCCGAAGCAATCATGCGGTGTTGCAGCCAGCTCACAAGAAAGCGAGTTGAAAAAAGGAGCTCAGGGGCACTGTAATTCACAAACCTGCAGAGTTATAAATGACAGCTATCGTCCAAAAATATATTGAAGGAAGGCTGACAAGAGGACTTGAAAGCGGGGCAGAATTGCAGGAAACCGATTTCAGGAGGTAGACTGGAATTGCATGTAAAGCATAGGAAAAGAGGCAGAATGTCCACAATGATGCACTTGGCCAAAAAGGGCGTATGCGTTTTTTCCTGAATATATTCAGGAAAAAACGCATACGCCCTTTTTGGCCAACCAAGCAAGCTTGCAAAGGAAATCTGCACTACAATGAAGTCTCACTGCCCCCCAGTCAAAAGGGCCATCTGAAAAAAGTGTAAAATCCAGAAAGGCAGGATAGGTCATGGAGAACTGGGAGCCTTGTTATGCTGATGGGCGGGATGTAAATTGCCAGCAGCCACTCTGGAGAAGTGTATGGTGTTTCCTGAAACATCTAAAAAACAAAGCAACAGAGCCTAGGGCACTTCCACTTATGGTCCTATAGCTTAGGGAAATTAAAATCAAAAAGACACAGCCACCCCAAAGTTTGGGCAGGCTCTGTTTACAAGAACCTCGTTTACGGTACAAGTTCAATATCACAGAAAGCGAAAAATGGATAAAGAAGTTGTGGGAATTACGTACAATGCAATATCACTCAGCAATGAAATCTATGTCATCAGGCCCGTAGCAGCATAATGAGTGGATTCAGGTACGATGATTATAAGTGAAATAAGTCACACAGAAAAAGAAACATCATAAGATATCACTACTACATGGAATGTAAACTTGGCTACACAGGAACTGAATTACAAAACAGAACAGGGTGTCAAATGTAGAAAACCAACTTATACTTGCTTAAGGGGAAAGGTGTGTTGGGGTGCTGCATAAAACCAGAGATTGAAATTAGCACAGATACCGTTCCATAAGCCAAATATGTAATAGACAAGAGCTACTCCTTGCTCAACGAAGTGGACTCAACACCCCATATTAAACGCCTAACAATATACCTGACTAGTAAGAATCTTAAAACCTATGGATTTATATGTCTCCGGAAGAGAATGAAGCGTGTGTACAGTGGCATAAACGCAGCAGTGATAGGATTGCTGAGGTTTGGTGAGCAAATGCAGACCCTTTGAAGTCATATTGCATGGTACCCATTCCATGGGTCTCAACTCTCCATGTTTAAGGGATTCTTCCTTCAGCTAAAACATGCATGTGGAACCAAGAGTATGATCCACCGTGTGATCGGGAAACGTGTTCAAATGTGTCTCAGTTTTCGTCCCCTGGTACTCGGGTGCAACATTCCAGACGCTTTACTAACACTCTCCCCACTTGGAGAGTCAGTGCCTTTAACCTCCTGTTTGGCCCAGTTTGCAATTTCTTCGGAAGATGAACAGGAATAAGGAGAAGCAATGGGAGACTATCTGTAGGTGTCTGGACGGGCAAATTTAACTCTCATTTCCCACCAGGAAGATAAATGAACCAAAGGCTCTGCGTGCCATGCTGGAACTAGATTAGGGCCTGAGGAGATCCTGCGGTGTTGCGGCCAGCTCACAAGAAAGCGAGTTGAAGAAAGGAGCTCAGGGGCACTGTAATTCAGAAACCTGCAGAGTTATAAATGACAGCTATCATCCAAAATTATACTGAAGTAAGGCTGCGATGAGGACTTGAATGCCGGGCAGAATTGCTGGAAACTGATTTCAGAACGTACACGGGAGTAGTTCTTAAAGCATAGGAAAAGAGACAGAACTTGGAAAATAATGCACTTGGCAAAAAAGGGCATATGTGTTTTATCCAGAGCTCTCATAACTGAGGGGAGGAGATTCCCAGCAGGCTCCAACTGCCACCTGAGGGCTCACATTGCCAAGGCAACGTGAGCATGCCAGGCAGGAGTTACCTCACAGCAGAGGTCCCACCTCACAGAAGGGTGAGAAACCCAGCCAACATCAGACTCTCACCAGAGGGCCCACATCACCAAGGGGATGGGAACCAGGCAGGAGTGTCTTCACATCAGTGGGGCCACATCATCGAAAGCTGAGGTACTCAGCACATGTGTCCTCAAACCAGAGGACCCACATCACCAAGGACCTCGGAGTGAGGCAGGCAGGAGTAACCTCACAACACTGGGCACATAGAATAAAAAAGTGAGGAATCCAGCAGTTGGAACCTCCCAGCAGGCGGCCCAGAGCACCAAGGCTATGGGATCCAGGCCACAGTGAACTCACAGAAGAGGGCCCATGTCATGAAACTGAGCAAACCAGCCATTGGGACCTCAGAGCAGGAGGCCCACATCCCCATGGGGATGGAATTCTGGTAGGAGTGTCCTCGCACCACTGAGAACGTATCAGAAAATTTTGGGCGACCAGCAGTTAGGGCCTGACGCCAGAGGACCCTCATCACCAAGGGAAGGAGGCTCCCAGCAGGCTCCAACTGCCACCAGAGGGCTGACGTCGCCAAGGCGATGTGTGCCAACCAGGCACGAATGACCTCACAGCAGAGGGCCCACCTCAGAGAAGTGTGACGAACCCAGTCAGGATCAGACTCGCACCAGAGGGCCCACATCACCAAATGGATTGGAACCAGGCAGGAGTGTCCTCACATGAGTAGGGCCACATCATCTAAAGGTGAGGAACCCAGAACATGTGGCTTCAAACCATAGGACACCCATCACCAAGGGGCTGGGAGTGAGGCAGGCAGGAGGAGCCTCATAACAGAGGGCCCAAAAATAAGAAAGGTGAGGAATCCAGCAGTTGGAACCTCCCAGCAGGCGGCCCAGAGCACAGAGGCTAGAGGAACCAGGCCAGAGTGAACTAACACCAGACAGCCCACATCATGAAACTGTGAGCAACCCAGACATTGGGACCTCAGAGCAGAAGGCCCACATCCCCATGGTGATGGGAACATGACAGGAGTGTCCTGGCATCACTGGGCTCACATCAGAAAACGTGGGGTGCTCAGAAGTTAGGGCCTGACGCTAGAGGGCACTCATCACCGAGAGGAGGAGGCTCCCAGCAGGCTCCAGCTGCCACCAGAGGGCCAACGTCGCCAAGGCAATGTGTGCCAGTCTGGCAGGAGTGACCTCACAGCAGAGGGCCCACCTCACAGAAGGGTGAGGAACACAGCCAGGATCAGACTCTCACCAGAGGGCCCACATCACCAAGGGGATGGGAACCAGGCAGGAGTGTCCCCACACCAGTGGGACAACATCATCGAAAGGTGAGGATCCCAGCACATGTGTCCTCAAACCAGAGGAACCACATCACCAAGGGGTTTGGAATGAGGCTGGCAGGACTGGCCTCACAACACAGGGTCCATAGAATATAAAAGTTGAGGAATCCAGCAGTTGGAACCTCCCAGCAAGTGGCCCAGAGCACCGAGGCTATGGGATCCAGGCCGCAGTGAACTCACAGCAGAGGGCCCACATCATGAACCTGTGAGCAGCCCAGCTGTTGGGACCTCAGAACAGAAAGCCCACATCCCCATTGGGATGGGAACCTGGCAGGAGTGGCTTTGCACCACTTAGCACATATCAGAAAAAGTTAGGAGCCCAGCAGTTAGGGCCTGACGCCAGGGGGCCCTCATAACTGAGGGGAGGAGACTCCCAGCAGGTTCCAACTGCCAACAGAGGGCCCACATCTACAAGGTGGCATGCGCCAGCCAGGCAGTAGTGACCTCACAGCAGAGGGCCTATCTCACAGAAGGGTGAGGAACCGAGGCAGGATGAGACTCTCACCAGAGGGCCCACAACACCAAGGGGATGGGAACCAGTCAGGACTGTCCTCCCACCAGTGGGGCCACATCATCGAAAGGTGAGGAACCCAGCACATGTGGCCTCATATCAGAGGACATACATCACAAAGGGGATGGGAGTGAGGCAGGTAGGAGTAGCCTAAAAACAGAGGGCCCAAAGAATAAAAAAAGTGAGGAATCCAGCATTTGGAACCTCCCAGCAGGCGGCCGAGAGCACAGAAGCTATGGGATGCAGGCAGGAGTTAACTAACACCAGAGAGCCCACATCATGAAACTGTGAGCAACCCAGGCATTGGGACCTCAGAGCAGAAAGCCCACATCCCCATGGGGATGGGAACCTGACAGGAGTGTCCTGGCATCACTGGGCTCACATCAGAAAATGTGGGGAGCCCAGCAGTTAGAGCCTGATGCTAGAGGGCCATCATCACCGAGGGCAGGAGGCTCCCAGCAGGTTCCATGTGCCAACAGAGGGCCCACGTCGCCAAGGTGATGTGTGCAAGTCAGGCAGGATTGACCTCACAGCAGAGGGCCTACCTCACAGAAGAGTGAGGAACCCAGCCAGGATAAGACTGTCACCAGAAGGCCCACATCACCAAGGGGATGGGAACCAGGCAGGAGTGTCCTCACACCAGTGGGGCCACATCATTGAAAGTTGCCTAACCCAGCACATGTGGCCTCAAACCAGAAGACCCACATCACGAAGGGGTTGCGAGTGAGGCAGGCAGGAGGAGCATCACAACACAGGACCCATAGAATACAAAAGTTGAGGAATCGAGCAGTTGGAACCTCCCAGCAGGCAGCCAAGACCACAGAGGCTATGGGATCCAGGCCACAGTGAACTAACACCAGAGAGCCCACATCATGAAATTGTGATCAACCCAGCCGTTGGAACCTCAGAGCAGAAGGCCCACATCCCCATGGGGATGGGAACCTAAGAGGAGTGCTTGAGCAACACTGGGCTCACTAAGAAAAGTTGGGGAGCCCAGCAGTTAGGGCCTGACGTCAGAGGGCCCTCATCACAGAGCTGAGGAGGCTCCCAGCAGGGTCCAATTGCCACCAGAGGGCTCATGTCAACAAGGCGAGGTGAGCAACCCAGGCAAGAGTTACCTGATAGTAGAGGGCTCACCTCACAGATGGGTGAGGAACCCAGCCAGGATCAGACTCTCACCAGAGGGCCCACATCACAAAGGGGATGGGACCCAGTCAGGATTATCCTCACACCAGTGGGGCCTCATCATCTTAAGGTGAGGAACCCAGCACATGTGTCCTCAAACCAGAGGACCCACATCACCAAGGGCCTTGGAGTGAGGCAGGCAGGAGTAGCCTCACAACACAGGGCACATAATATAAAAAACGTGAGAATTCCAGCATTTAGACCTTCCAGCAGGTGGCCCAGAACACCGAGGCTATGGGATCCAGGCCACAGTGAACTCACAGCAGAGGGCCCACATCACAAAACTGTGAGCAACCCAGGAGTTGAGACCTCAGCGCAGAAGGCCCACATCCCCATGGGAATGGGAACCTGGCTGGAGTGTCCTCGCACCACTGGGCGCACATCAGAAAATGTGGGGAGCCCACCATTTAGGGCCTGACGCCAGAGGGCCGTCATCACCGAGAGGAGGAGGTGCCCTGCACGCTCCAACTGCCACCAGAGGGCTCACGTCTCCAAGGTGACGTGTGCCAGCCAGGCAGGAGTGACCTCACAGAAGAGGGCCTACCTCACAGAACGTTGAGGAACCCAGCCAGGATTAGACTCTCGCCAGAGGGCCCACCTCACCAAGGGGATGGGAACCAGGCAGGAGTGTCCTCACACGAGTGGGGTCACATCATCGAAAGGTGAGGAACGCAGCACATGTGGCCTCAAGCCATAGGACAGTCATCACCAAGGGGCTGGCAGTGAGGCAGGCAGGAGGAGCCTCACAACAGAGGGCACATAGAATAAAAAAGTTGAGGAATCCAGCAGTTGGAACCTCCCAGCAGGCGGCTCAGAGCACCGATGATAAGGGATCCTTGCCGGAGTGAACTCACAGCAGAGGGCCCACATCATGGTACTGTGAGCAAGCCAGCCGTTTTGACCTCAGAGCAGAAGGCCCACACCCCAATGGGGATGTGAACCTGGCTGGAGTGTCCTCGCACCACTGGGCGCACATCACAAAATGTGGGGAGCCCTGCAGTTATGGCCTAAGGCAAGAGGGCCCTCATCACTGAGGGAAGGAGGATCCCAGCACACTCCAACTGCCACCAGAGGGCCCACGTCGCCAAGGTGACCTGTGCCAGACAGGCATGATTGACCTCACAGCAGAGGGCCCACCTCACAGAAGGGTGAGGAACCCAGCCAGGATCAGACTCTCACCTGAGGGCCCACATCAGCAAGGGGATGGGAACCAGTCAGGACTGTCTTCCCTCCAGTGGGGTCACATCATCGAAAGGTGCGGAACCCAGCACATGTGGCCTCAAATCAGAGGACACATATCACAAAGGGAATGGGAGTGAGGCAGGCAGGAGTAGCCTAAAATCAGAGGGCCCAAAGAATAAGAAAGGTGAGGAATCCAGCAGTTGGAACCTCCCAGCAGGCGGCCCAGAGCACAGAAGCTATGGGATGCAGGCAGGAGTGAACTAATACCAGAGAGCCCACATCATGAAACTGTGAGCAACCCAGGCTTTGGGACCTCAGAGCAGAAGGCCCACATCCCAATGGGGATGTGAACCTGGCTGGAGTGTCCTCGCACCACTGGGCGCACATCACAAAATGTGGGGAGCCCAGCAGTTAAGGCCTGATGCCAGAGGGCCCTCATCACCGAGGAGAGGAGGCTCCCAGCAGGCTCCAAGTGCCACCAGAGGGCTCATGTCCACAAGGCGAGGTGAGCAAGCCAGGCAAGAGTGACCTCACATCAGACGGCCCACCTCACAGATGGGTGAGGAACCCAGCCAGGATCAGACTCTCAACAGAGGGCCCACATCACCAAGGGGATGTGAACCAGGCAGGAGTCTCCTAAGACCATTGGTCCCACATCATCGAAAGGTGAGGAACCCAGCACATGTGGCCTCAAACCAGACGACACACATCACGAAGGGGATGGGAGTGAGGCAGGCAGGAGGATCCTCACAACAGAGGGCCCAAAAAATTAAAAAAGTGAGGAATCCAGCAGTTGGAACCTCCCAGCAGGCAGCCAAGAGCACAGAGGCTATGGGATCCAGGCTTCTGTGAACACCAGAGAGCCCACATCATGAAAATGTGAACAACCCAGCCGTTGGGACCTCAGAGCAGAAGGCCCACAACCCCATGGAGATGGGATCCTAAGAGGAGTGCCAAAGCATCACCGGGCTCCCTAAGAAAAGTTGGTGAGTCCAGCAGTTAGGGCCTGACGCAAGAGGGTCCTCATCACCGGGGGGAGGAGATTCCCAGCACGCTCCAACTGCCACCACACGGCTGACTTCACCAAGGCAATGTGTGCCAGCCATGCAGGAGTGACCTATCAGCAGAGGGTCTCCCTCACAGGTGGGTGAGGAACAAAGCCAGGAACAGACTCTCACCAGGGGGTCCACATAACCACGTGGATGAGAACCAAGCAGGAGTGTCCTCACACTAGTGGGGCCACATCATCGAAAGGTGAGGAACCCAGCAAAGGTGGCCACAAACCAGAGGACCCACATCACCAAGGGGTTGAGAGTGAGGTAGGTGTCTGGACGGGTATATTTAACACTCATTTCCCACCAGGAAGAGAAATTAACCAAAGGCTCAGCGTGCCCTGCCAGAAGCAGATTAGGGCCTGAAGCAGTCTTGCGGGTTTGCGGCCAGCTCACAAGAAAGCGAGTTGAAGAAAGGAGCTCAGGGGCCCTGTAATTCACAAACCTGGAGAGTTATAAATAACAGATAACGTCCAAAAATATATTGAAGTAAGGCTGCGAAGAGGACTTGAAAGCGGGGCAGAATTTCAGGAAACCGATTTCAGGAGGTAGACTGGAATTGCATTTAAAGCATAGGAAAAGAGGCAGAACATCGACAATGATGCACTTGGCAACAAAGGGCGTATGAGTTTGTTCCTGAATATATTCAGGAAAAAACACATATGCCCTTTTTGGCAAACCAAGCAAGCTTGCAATGGAAATCCGAACTACTATGAAGTGTCACTTCCCCCCGGTCTAAAGGGCCATCTGAGAAAAGTGTAAAATCCAGAAAGGCAAGACAGGCCATGGGGAAAAAGGAGCCTTGTTATGCTGATGGGCGGGATGTAAATTGCCAACAGCCACTCTGGAGAAGTGTATGGTGTTTCCTGATACATCTGAAAAACAAAGCAACAGAGTCTAGGGCATTTCCACTTATGGTCCTATAGCTTAGGGAAATTAAAATCAAAAAGACACAGCCACCCCAAAATTTGGGACGGCTCTGTTTACAGGAACCTCTTCTACAGTACGAGTTAAATATCCCAGAGAACAAATAATTGATAAAGATGTTGCGGTACTTACGTACAACAGAATACCACTCAGCAATGAAATCTGTGTCACCAGGCCTGTACCAGCATAATGAGTGGATTGAGGCATGATGATTCTAAGTGAAATAAGTCACACAGAAAAAGAAACATCATAAGGTATCACTAATGCACAGAATGTAAACTTGGCTACACATGAACTGAATTACAAAACAGAACAGGGTCTCAAGATTAGAAAACCAACTTATGCTTGCTTAAAGGGAAAGGTGAGTTAAGGGGGTGCTGCATAAAACCAGAGATTGAAATTAGCACAGATACCGTTCCATAAGCCAAATATGTAATAGACAAGACCTACCCCCTGCTCAACGAAATGGACTCAACAATGAGGTATCACCTCACACCTGTTAGAATGGGCATCATCTGAAAATCTACAAACAACAAATGCTGGAAAGGGTGTGGAGAAAAGGAACCCTCTTCCACTATTGTTGGGAATATAAGTTGATACAGTCACTATGGAGAACAATATGGAGTTTCTTAAGAAACTAATAATAGAATTACCATATGATACAGCGATCCCAGGACTGGACATATACCCAGACAAAACCATAAATCAAAAAGAGACATTCACCGCAATGTTCATTGCATCACTATTTACAATATCGAGGTAATGGAAGCAACCTAAATGCCCACAGACAGACGAATGCATAAAGATGTGGTACATATATAAAATGGAATATTACTAAGCCATGAAAGGAATGAAATTGGGTCATTTGTAGAGACGTCGATGGATCTAGAGACTGTCATACAGAGTGAAGTAAGTCAGAAAGAGAAAAACAAATCTTGTATATTCATGCATATATGTGGAACCTAGAAAAACTGTACAGATTAACCGTTTTGCAAGGCATAAATAGAGCAACAGATGTAGACAACAATCGTATGGACAACAAGGGGGGAAAGCTCTTGGAGGGGTGGTGGTGGGAGGAGTTGAGAGATTGGGATTGGCATGTAAACATTTATATGTATAAAATAGATAACCAATGAGAACCTGCTGTATAAAAATATAAAATAAAATTCAAAATTAAAAAGAAATAAAATTTAAAAAATAAAACAGAAAAAACAATTATTCCCTTCACATACATTTATATGAATAAATTATTTCCATGCTTATATCTGTAAATACAAAAAAGAGGAATAAAATCTACCTTGAACCAAAAACAAAAAAGAGAAAAAAAAAAACAGAACCCACCAGTTACTCAGAGGAAAACCGTATCAGGGCACTTGCTCCAGTTGTAAACAATTCTGAAGTTGGTCAGTGGTGGGGAATCGTCTCCCATTCAGCCAGCAGCCCCCACACAACAAGCGTCCTCATTGCAAAGCTGGGGCACCGTGCCGAGGCATCTGTGAGTAAACGTGAGCTGAGCCCCAGGCCAGTTGCTGCTGAACTGTTCCCGCCCTTCCCAGGTAAAACACCTGAATATATACAAGGACTTGAAAGCCTAGAGGAAGGGCCATGGAGCCACACGAGTGACAGCATGCCAGCTGACTTGGTGCCTGCAGGCCAGCCAGGATGGTCCTGGCCCTGGGTGCTCTTCTGGAAGATTTCCATTTCCCTGCCTGAGATACCCGTCCTGTCCCTGCCCCCACTGCTTTTTTCCTTCCTCACCTCTGCCCAGGGAGAAATTCCAGCAGCAGGTATGGGTGACACATCCTCTTCTTTAGCAGGTGGCAGCCTGGCAACTGCTGCAGAAAGTCCAGCAGAGCCCCACTCACACTGGGCCACCCACAAAGCCGTGGCCTCTCACTCCCTCCCACCAGCCCAGCCCCGAGACTGCTGACAGGGCAGAGAAAATGGCGTCAGGCACAGCTGCAGGGGCTTTTGCTGCCTGGAGTGGTATTTATATTGATCTCAACCCAGGCACACCTGGGGAGGGCTGGCCGGCATGGTAAGGCTGCCCAGGTAGCCAATCATCACCCCTCAGGGGCTCACAGTTGCAGAAAATGGAACTTTCTGAACCAGCCAGGTCCAAGGAACAGGTGTGGGCTCCTGAGAGTCAGGATAGACAAGGGGCTGCAGCTTTGGCTTGTTTTCTAATCATTTTATCTGGCCCATGAGTGGGAGACAACTTCAAGAAAACCCTCTCCTAATGAGAGGAACCCAGGAGTCAGGGAGAGGAGGGGTGGGTGGTGGTTGGAGACAGAGGCCTGGTGCCCTGGGTGCAGTGGAAGTCTCTGGAAGACCAGGTGGAGGGAGGCCACACAGAGTGATGCCCAGGGTCACAGACCTGTCGGAGCTGCTGTTTGTTAGTTCAAGTCCTGCTCTGAGGTGCTCTGTGTCAGCTCTGAGCGACAGGTGAGCTGGGGGTGCTCTTCAATGAGGGCTATGTGCACGGTTCCTGTGTGCCCAGCCCTGCCACGGTACCTGCAAGGGTAGCTCTGTATCCTGGGAGGGGCCTGACCATGAGAGCCCCGTGGGCTGGGTTGGGGGTGGGGTACCTGCCCAGGAGAGCTCCATATCCTGGGATTGGCCTGACCACGAGAGCCCCATGGGCTGCTGGGGACCTGGTAAAGGATGTCAGGACAGTCAGTGAAGCCACCGAGGATATACCTCCAGTTGCTCCTGATTCCTACACCCTGCTGGTCATTCTACCAACCACCAGGACATGGTATTCTGTATTAGTCTTCAATGATGCCTTCTTTTGTATTCCATTAGTCCCAGAGTCACAAGAAATTTTGGCTTGTGAGTGGCAGGACTCAACATACAACTAAAACAATACTTCCGGGCCGTCTTGCCCCAAGGGTTCAAAAATTCCCACACCATCTTTGGGGAAAGCTTAGCTAAAGACCGAAAAGTTCTACCTCTGGAAAAGGAAACCCTCCTTCAATATGCAGACGACATTCTGATCGCCAGCCCTACTAAGGAGGCCTCTGAACTACCAAGCCAATAAAGGATAGAAGTTGTCCAAGAAAAAGCTCAAATATCACAGACTGCAGTGACCTGCCTGGGCTTCATTCTCACACAAGGTCAGAGAAGCCCATCCCAGGAAAGGGAAGAAACCATTTGCAGCCTTACCCCTTTCTAAAACTAGAAGACAGCTTAGGGGTTCCTGGGGAGGCCAGGGTTTGCTGCTTCTGGATCCCTAACTACAGTCTACTAGCTGGGCCTCTATATGAAACACTGAAAGGAAAAGATGATGATCCTTTTGAACAGAATCCAGAAGTGGCCTTTCAAGAATGGAAAGAGCAGTCAATTCAGACCCTTGCCCTGGAACTCCCTAATTGAGCTAAACCCTTTGACCTTTCCATTCCCGGTGAAAGGTGAATCGCCATTGGAGAATTAGTGCAAAAACTGGGACCACTTGAAATGGAACAACGCAAGAATGCCATCCAGGTAGGATAAACTACAGTCACCAAAGGGCTTGGCCCACTGCCACATCTGGCCAAGATACTGGCGGTATCTAAAAACCTGGAAATCAGCAGCCCAAAAGGCCACCTCCCTCCTAAGGGAAAAGGACCCCACGTGGTGATCCTAATCACCAACCATGCCCTGAAGTTGCAGGGTTCGCTCCGTGGGCACACCGACCTCGAGTGAGGAGGCCCTCCAACTCCAACATCCAGAGAGATAACCGGGGGCAACAGGGCACCATGACGACTCGTGTGAACATCACTTGACCTGGAGTTTCTCTCATAAAACAACAATAGTGTGTCCCGAAGGAGTAGACTACTGCTTGCAGGACTTCCTGCACCCGGAGGGGAGCTAATAATCTTGGCGGGGGAACCGTATATCACACCGTCACCATAGAAAAGCCTACAGACACCGTGATGATGGTGGCCAATAAGACCGGCTGGACTCCTGTTTACTTCAAAAGGCTGTTGACTCAGTGGCCATCATGGTCCTTGATCACCACTGACCCTGGACTGTCTGGGAGTTGAGCGGGCAGGGCTCTGACACCTGGTGCTGTTTTTACGTTAATTCAGGGGCCTAATTGAAGAAAGAGCAGACTACTGGTCAGAGCATCTAGGCTGGCAGAAACGGTCAGCCTAAGGTGGCCGAACAAATGTGGGGCGGGGTGAAACCGGCCCCCACAGCGTCTCTGCACATCTCTTTCCTGGACCCTTAAAGGTCATTAGAATCTATAACACTTCCAATGCTGGTGCTCAGGCGGACGAGCAGGGAGGCAGGGGTCCTGGGGCCAATCAACGTCACCTGGAGGCTGCTGGGGAGAAGTTCTGACCCTCGTCCCCTGGTATGAGGGCTCCCAACTCAGCACTCAGCAGTTACAGAAGAAGGGTCTGCACCCTCAGCACTCCAAGAATGAGGAACGGGACAAAAGGCAGAGGAGGGGTTTGTCCCCAGCAAAGCCCATTAAAAATCCCTGGGAGATAAAAATAGAATGTGGGCAATAAAGTCAAGTCTGACCTTTTTTATCCTTTGTGCTTTGTCTAATTTCACGTGCTCCTAGGGTCCCGCATGCAGAGGTTCCACACCCGGCACTTCAGACCAGATTTCCTGGTGCAGAATGGCTGGGTCGACACCTCAGCTCCTGGGGCCCAGTGCAGACTCCGAGATATAGAGCCTGAGCTGCAGCCAACCCGGCCCTTGAGAGCTCCGCCCCCTCCCTCTCACTGACTCTGACAGGATCTCTACACAGCAGCCCAGCCCACAGCCCACGGGGTAGTGCATGCTCTCACCTCTCCATTCTCTGATGAAAATATAAAGTTTCCTTTGCTTGGGAACCAAACTCAGTCTCGATCTGTTGGCCCCAATGACACTGGGCAGGGGGACCCTTGTTGGGGTCCACTCTGGAGGATCAGTAACAGAAATTGAGACTATTGTAACTTCAATGAACAGATGTGTGAGCCAAACTGTAGTTAACATAGAACAGTTTATAAGGCTCGGGTAAAATAAGATGTTTCTAACACTTCCATTTGATATTTCCATCACTTTATTATAAGCAAGTTCAGTGAAAAGGTTTGTCTTATTTGTCAGGTCAATATTAGAGAAATGAAGTGATTTCTTTCCAAGGATGTACATCTAATAATCTTGGTTAAAGCTTCAATCTTGTTTTAAATGCTTTTCCATTGAAAATGATACCTCTCTTTCAGCTCCCCCATTTCTGAGAAGTATAAAATCTTATAATTTATTATTACCAAAGGGGAAAGGTGGGAGGAGGGATAAATTAACAGTTTGGAATTAACACATACACACTGCTATGTATAAAATAGATCATCAACAAGGAACTACTGTATAGCACAGGGAACTACACTCAATATTGTGCAATAACCTATAAGGGGAAATAATCGGAAAAAGAATAGATATTTTTATTGACATCATCTATCAATGACAGTTAAAGTGTAACCTAAGGGAAGCCGGTGGTGAGTGCTTCTGACCCTGAAGACTTCAGTCATCTAAAGTTTGGACTCTGCCTACTTCCCAAGGCCCTTAATGAACATATGTGTAGCCGTAGCTTAAAAAACTCCCCAGTTTGGGTTTCGGGGAGACACTGATTTTGAAAAAGCCCTGGTGTTCTCCTTACATGAATGGGACTCTTCCTACTGCTAAAACATGTCTGTCACACCCAGAGGATGGTATACCGTCTGATCGGGAAGAGTTTGGAAAAGGCATCTCATCTCCTCATCTCCTGGTGCTCGGGTTCACCCCTCCAGCGTCTTTACTAACAGTCTCCCCACTTGGAGATGTCAACACTGTCAACATCCTGTTGCGTACAGTTTGGAATTTGTCCAGAGGATGAAGCGGAAGGATGAGGAACAATGAGAGACAAGTCCTAGGTGTTCAGACAGGCACATGTCACTCTAATTTCCAATCAGGAAGATGAATTGACCAAAGGCTAGGGTTGCCCATGGAAACAGTATAGGGCTTGAGGAAATCCCACTGCTTTGTGGCCAGTTCCCATAAACACAAGTTGAACAATGGAACTCAGGGGCAGTAAAATTCACGAAACTGCAGAGTTGAAAATATCTATCGCTGAAAAATGTCTTGAGGAAAGTCAAAGAAAAGGATTGGCAAGCAAGGGAGAATGGCAGGAAAGGGATTTGAGGAGGTAGAAAGGATTCGCCATTAAGCACAAGAAAAGGGGCTGAACATTTCCGACATTGCAGTTGGCCAAAAAGGCTGTATGCGTTTTTTTCTGTATATATTCAAGAAAAGGGCATACACTTTTTTAGCCAACCAAACAGGTGGGCACTGGAAATCAATACTACAAAAGATATCACTTCGCATCAGTCAGAAGAGCCATCCTCATAAAGTGTAAACGCCAGAAATGCAGGACAGGGCAAGGAGAAGAGGGAGCCCTGTGAGGCTTATAGTGGAAATGTATATTGCCAACGGCCATTCTGGAGAAGTGTATTGTGTTTACTAAAGCATCTAAAAAATGAGCTACAGAGCATAGGGCACTTGCACTCATGGGCGTATATCTTGGGAAAAACAAAAATCGAGAGGACACAGGCACCCCAATGTTTACTGCCTCTCTGTTTAAAAGATCCTCGACTAGGATATAACTTAAATGTCTCTGGAGGGAAAAAATGGATAGAGATGTGGTACTTATGTAGAGTGGAATATTACTCAGCCTGGAAATCAATGAAATATGGCCAGTTGTAACAACTCCGGAGGAGTTACGTATGATCATTCTAAGTGACATAATTCAAAAAGAAAAAGACACATATCATAAGATATCACTTAAAGGTGGAATCCAAAATGGCTACACATGAAATAAATTACAAAACAAAAACATAGTCAAATATGTAGAAAACACGCGTAAGGCTGCTAAACGGGAAAGGTGGGGAGGGGTGAGGCATCATCCAGGAGGTTGAAATTAGCAAAGATACCATTCCAAATACCAAACTGATAATCAACAAGGCCTACACGGTAGCTAAAAGAACTGCACTCAGCACACTCAAGTCACCGGAAAAGAATATCTATGACTGGTAAGAATCTGAAAAAGAATTTATTGATGTCTCTCTGTACGTGAATCAAGTGGATGTACAGCAGCAAGAAACAGAGCTTTGAAAATCAGCTGTAACCAATATAGTAATAAATTGAAAAAAATAAACGACAGAGAGACAGAGAAAACCTCTTACAACTTTTCCTCAGGGACGGTGATGCAACATGGATTGAACACATCTAGACCCACAGCAGGATGAGACATAAGGCTGGAAACTGTTCGCGCTAAGAGAAATGTGAGGTTGGGTGAGGAAATGCACACCCTTTAAAGTAATACTACCTGGTACCCATTCAATGGGTCCCAAATCTGCAGGTTCAAGGAATCTTCCTACAGCTAAAACATGCATGGAAAACCCAGAGGACTGTACACCATGTGATCGGGAGATGTGTCTAAAATGCACCTCATTTATCCTCTCCTGGTGCTCCTGTTCATCATTCCAGCCACGTTACTTAGAATCTCCCCACTTAGAGAATCAGCACATTTAAACTTCTGTTTCACACATTTTGCAAATTGTGAGGAGGATGAACGGGAAGAGGGGGAAACAATGAGAGAATAGTTGTAGGGGTTTGGACGGGCACATGTCACTCTAATTTCCCATTAAGAATAAGAATTAAAAAAAGGCTCAGCCCGCCTCGCCGGAGCCAAAATAGGGCCTGAAGCAATCCTGCGGTTTTGAGGCCAGCTCACAAAAGAGCAACTTAAAAAATGGAGCTCAGGGTCACTGCAATTCACAAACCTGCAGAGTTATAAATGAAAACTAACGTCCAAAAATATGTTGAGGTAAGGCAAAGAAGAGGATCTGAATGCAAGACAGAATTGCAAGAAACAGATTTCAAGAGATAGATTGGACTCGCCTTTAAAGCACATGAAAAGCGGCAGAATTTCGACAATGATGCAGTTGGCCCAAAAGGGAGTATGCGTTAGTTCCTGAATATATCCAGGAAAAAACGCATACGCACTTTATGGGCAACCAAGCAAGCAAGCAATGCAAATGTGCACAACAAAGAAGTCTCATTTCCCACCGGTCAAAAGGGCCATCCGAAAAAATTGTAAACACCAGAAATGCAGGACAGGCCATGGAGAACAGGGAGCCTTTATACGCTGATGGACAGTGTGTGAACTGCCGAGAGCCACTCTGGAGAAGTGTATGGTGGTTCCTAAATCATCTAAAAAACAGAGCGACAGAGCATAGGGCACTTCCAATCACGGGAGTATATCTAGGGAAGTCTAAAAATCAACAAGACACAAGCACACCACAGTTTAGGGCTACTCTGTTTACAAGAACCTCAACTTCAGTACACCTTAAATATCCCAGGAAAGAGAACAATGGATAAAGAAAATGTGGTACTTATGTACAATGGAATATCTCTTCACCATGAAATCAATGTAATAAGGCTAGTAGAAGGATAAAGAGTGGATTGAGGTCCGATAATACTACTTGAAATAAGTCAAACAGAAAAAGAAACATATCATAAGATATCACTTATAGAGGGAGGATAAATATGGCTGCACAAAAAATGAATTACAAAACAGAACAGTGTCTCACATTTAGAAAACACACTTATGTCAGCTTAAGGGGAAAGGAGAGGTGGGGTGATGCATAAAACCAGAGTTTGAAATTAGCACAGATACCGTTCAATAAACCAAATAGGTATCAGACAAGATCTACACCTCGCTCAATGAACTGGCCTCAACACACCCTATACACCGCAGAGAAATATATCTGAGTAATAAGAATCTTAAAACCCATGTATTGATATATCTCCATAAGGGAATCAAGTGTGCGCAGAGCGGCACAAACACAGCAGTGAAAATGAGCTAAACCCCATTATAGAAATAAATTTTAAAACCAAAACGCAGAAACAATGAAAGAGAGAAAAATTCTTACAAAATTCGCTCAGGGGCTGTGATGCAACCTGGAATGACCACATATAAACCCACAGCTGGATAAGACATAAGGCTGGACATTTGGGGCTGAAAGGATTGGAGAGCTTTGGTGAGCAACTGCCGAAAGTTTAATGCAATACTTCATGCTACTTATTCCAAGGGTCCCAACACTCCAAGTTGAAGGGAATCTTCCTACAGCTAAACCATGCATGGGAAATCCAGCGGATGGTATACCATATGATCGGGAAAGGTTTCTAAAATGCACCTCATTTTCCTCTCCTGGGGCTCCGGATCAACATTCCAGCCACTTTACTAACAACATCTCCACATGGAGAGTCAATGCCTTTAAGTTCCGGTATCGCACAGTCTGCAGTTAGTGCGGAGGATGAATGGGAATAGGGGGAACCAGTGAGAAAATAGCTGTAGCGGTTTCAATGGGCACATGTCACTCTAATTTCACATCAGGAAGAAGAATTAACCAAAGGCAGAGAAAGGCGCCCCAGAAGAAGAATAGGGCCTGAAGAAATCCTGTGGATATGAGGCAAGATCACAAAAATAAGAGCTGAAAAATGAAGCTAAGGGCCACTGCAATTCAAAAACCTGCAGAGTTATAAAGGCCAACTATTCTCCAAAAGTATATTGAGGTAAGGCTATGAAGAGGCACTGAGAGCAAGGCAGAACTGCAGGAAACCGATTTCAGGAGGTAGACAGGAATTGTACTGAAAACATATGAAAACACTCAGAACGTCGACAATGATGCACTTGGCCAAAAAGGGCGTATGCGTTTTTTCCTGAATATATTCAAGAAGAAACGCATACGCCCTTTCTGGCCAACCAAGCAAGCTCTCAAAGGAAATCTGCACTACAATGAAGTCTCACTTCACCCCGGTCAAAGGGCCATCTGAAAAAAGTGTAAAATCCAGAAAGGCAGGACAGGCCATGGAGAACTGGGAGCCTTGTTATGCTGATGGGCGGGATGTAAATTGCCAGCAGCCACTCTGGAGAAGTGTATGGTGTTTCCTGTAACATCTAAAAAACAAAGCAACAGAGCCTAGGGCACTTCCACTTATGGTCCTATAGCTTATGGAAATTAAAATCAAAAAGACACAGCCACCCCAAAGTTTGGGACGGCTCTGTTTACAAGAACCTCGTTTACGGTACAAGTTCAATATCAGAGAAAGCGAAAAATGGATAAAGAAGTTGTGGTACTTACGTACAATGCAATATCACTCAGCAATGAGATCTATGTCATCAGGCCCGTAGCAGCATAATGAGTGGATTCAGGTACGATGATTCTAAGTGAAATAAGTCACACAGAAAAAGAAACACCATAAGATATCACTACTACACGGAAGGTAAACTTGGCTACACAGGAACTGAATTACAAAACAGAACAGGGTCTCAAATGTAGAAAACCAACTTATGCTTGCTTAAGAGGAAAGGTGAGTTGGGGTGCTGCATGAAACCAGAGATTGAAATTAGCACAGATACCATTCCATAAGCCAAATATGTAATAGACAAGAGCTACTCCTTGCTCAACGAAGTGGACTCAACACCCCATATTAAACGCCTAAGAATATAACTGACTAGTAAGAATCTTAAAACCTATGGATTTATATGTCTCCGAAAGAGAATCAAGCGTGTGTACAGCGGCATAAACGCAGCAGTGATAGGATTGGTGAGGTTCGGTGAGCAAATGCAGACCCTTTGAAGTCATACTGCATGGTACCCATTCCATGGGTCTCAACTCTCCAGGTTTAAGGGATTCTTCCTTCAGCTAAAACATGCATGTGGAACACAGATTATGATCCACCGTGTGATCAGGAAACGTGTTCAAATGTGTCTCAGTTTTCGTCCCCTGGTACTCGGGTGCAACACTCCAGACGCTTTACTAACACTCTCCCCCCTTGGAGAGTCAGTGCCTTTAACCTCCTGTTTGGCCCAGTTTGCAATTTCTGCGGAAAATGTACAGGAATAGGGAGAACCAATGATAAACTAGCTGGAGGTGTCTGGACGGGCAAATTTAACTCTCATTTCCCACCAGAAAGAGGAATTAACCAAAGGCTCAGCATGCCGTGCCGGAACCACACTAGGGCCTGAAGCAAACCTGCGGTGTTGCGGCCAGCTCACAAGAAAGCGAGTTGAAGAAAGGAGCTCAGGGGCACTGTAATTCACAAACCTGCAGAGTTATAAATGACAGCTATCGTCCAAAAATATATTGAAGTAAGGCTGCCAAGAGGACTTGAAAGCGGGGCAGAATTGCAGGAAACCGATTTCAGGAGGTAGACGGGAATTGCATGTAAAGCATAGGAAAAGAGGCAGAACGTCCACAATGATGCACTTGGCCAAAAAGGGCGTATGCGTTTTTTCCTGAATATATTCAGGAAAAAACGCATACGCCCTTTTTGGCCAACCAAGCAAGCTTGCAAAGGAAATCTGCACTACAATGAAGTCTCGCTGCCCCCCGGTCAAAAGGGCCATATGAAAAAAGTGTAAAATCCAGAAAGGCAGGACAAGCCATGAAGAACTGGGAGCCTTCTTATGCTGATGGGCGGTATGTAAATTGCCAAAGCCACTCTGGAGAAGTGTATGGTGTTTCCTGTAACATCTAAAAAACTAAGCAACAGAGCCTAGGGCACTTCCACTTATGGTCCTATAGCTTAGGGCAATTAAAATCAAAGAGACACAGCCACCCCAAAGTTTGGGACGGCTCTGTTTACAAGAATCTTGTTTACGGTACAAGTTCAATATCACAAAAGCGAAAAATGGATAAAGAAGTTGTGGTACTTACGTACAATGCAATATCACTCAGCAATGAAATCTATGTCATCAGGCCCGTAGCAGCATAATGAGTGGATTCAGGTACGATGATTCTAAGTGAAATAAGTCACACAGAAAAAGAAACATCATAAGATATCACTACTACACGGAATGTAAACTTGGCTACACAGGATCTGAATTACAAAACAGAACAGGGTCTCAAATGTAGAAAACCAACTTATGCTTGCTTAAGGGGAAAGGTGAGTTGGGGTGCTGCATGAAACCACAGATTGAAATTAGCACAGATACCGTTCCATAAGCCAAATATGTAATAGACAAGAGCTACTCCTTGCTCAACGAAGTGGACTCAACACCCCATATTAAACGCCTAACAATATACCTGACTAGAAATAATCTAAAAACCTACCGATTTATATGTCTCCGAAAGAGAAACAAGCGTGTGTACAGCGACATAAACGCAGCGGTGATAGGACTGGTGAGGTTCGGTGAGCAAATGCAGACCCTATGAAGTCATATTGCATGGTACCCATTCCATGGGTCTCAACTCTCCAGGTTTAAGGGATTCTTCCTTCAGCTAAAACATGCATGTGGAACCCAGAGTATGATCCAGCGTGTGATCGGGAAACGTGTTCAAATGTGTCTCGTTTTCGTCCCCTGGTACTCGAGTGCAACATTCCAGATGCTTTACTAACACTCTCCCCACTTGGAGAGTCAGTGCCTTTAACCTCCTGTTTGGCCCAGTTTGCAGTTTCTGTGGAAAATGAACAGGAATAGGGAGAACGAAAGAGAGACTAGCTGGAGGTGTCTGGACGGGCAAATTTAACTCTCATTTCCCACCAGGAAGAGGAATTAACCAAAGGCTCAGCGTGCCGTGCCGGAACCACACTAGGGCCTGAAGCAATCCTGCGGTGTTGCGGCCAGCTCACAAGAAAGCGAGTTGAAGAAACGAGCTCAGGGGCACTGTAATTCACAAACCTGCAGAGTTATAAATGACAGCTATCGTCCAAAAATATATTGAAGTAAGGCTGCCAAGAGGACTTGAAAGCGGGGCAGAATTGCAGGAAACCGATTTCAGGAGGTAGACGGGAATTGCATGTAAAGCATAGGAAAAGAGGCAGAACGTCCACAATGATGCACTTGGCCAAAAAGGGCGTATGCGTTTTTTCCTGAATATATTCAGGAAAAAACGCATACGCCCTTTTTGGCCAACCAAGCAAGCTTGCAAAGGAAATCTGCACTACAATGAAGTCTCGCTGCCCCCCGGTCAAAAGGGCCATATGAAAAAAGTGTAAAATCCAGAAAGGCAGGACAGGCCATGAAGAAGTGGGAGCCTTGTTATGCTGATGGGCGGGATGTAAATTGCCAACAGCCACTCTGGAGAAGTGTATGGTGTTTCCTGTAACATCTAAAAAACTAAGCAACAGAGCCTAGGGCACTTCCACTTATGGTCCTATAGCTTAGGACAATTAAAATGAAAGAGACACAGCCACCCTAAATTTTGGGACGGCTCTGTTTACAAGAATCTTGTTTACGGTACAAGTTCAATATCACAAAAGCGAAAAATGGATAAAGAAGTTGTGGTACTTACGTACAATGCAATATCACTCAGCAATGAAATCTATGTCATCAGGCCCGTAGCAGCATAATGAGTGGATTCAGGTATGATGATTCTAAGTGAAATAAGTCACACAGAAAAAGAAACATCATAAGATATCACTACTACACGGAATGTAAACTTGGCTACACAGGATCTGAATTACAAAACAGAACAGGGTCTCAAATGTAGAAAACCAACTTATGCTTGCTTAAGGGGAAAGGTGAGTTGGGGTGCTGCATGAAACCAGAGATTGAAATTAGCACAGATACCGTTCCATAAGCCAAATATGTAATAGACAAGAGCTACTCCTTGCTCAACGAAGTGGACTCAACACCCCATATTAAACGCTTAAAAATACCCCGGACTAGAAATAATCTTATAAACTACGGATTTATATGTCTCCGAAAGAGAATCAAGCGTGTGTACAGCGGCATAAACGCAGCAGTGATAGGATTGGTGAGGTTCAGTGAGCAAATGCAGACCCTTTGAAGTCATATTGCATGGTACCCATTCCATGGGTCTCAACTCTCCAAGTGTAAGGGATTCTTCCTTCAGCAAAAACATGCATGTGGAACACAGAGTATGATCCACCGTGTGATCAGGAAACGTGTTCAAATGTGTCTCGTTACGTCCCCTGGTACTCGAGTGCAACATTCCAGATGATTTACTAACACTCTCCCCACTTGGAGAGTCAGTGCCTTTAACCTCCTGTTTGGCCCAGTTTGCAATTTCTGTGGAAAATGAACAGGAATAGGGAGAACGAAAGAGAGACTAGCTGGAGGTGTCTGGACGGGCAAATTTAACTCTCATTTCCCACCAGGAAGAGGAATTAACCAAAGGCTCAGCGTGCCGTGCCGGACATACACTAGGGCCTGAAGCAATCCTGCGGTGTTGCGGACAGCTCACAAGAAAGCGAGTTGAAGAAACGAGCTCAGGGGCACTGTAATTCACAAACCTGCAGAGTTATAAATGACAGCTATCGTCCAAAAATATATTGAAGTAAGGCTGCCAAGAGGACTTGAAAGCGGAGCAGAATTGCAGGAAACCGATTTCAGGAGGTAGACGGGAATTCCATGTAAAGCATAGGAAAAGAGGCAGAACGTCCACAATGATGCACTTGGCCAAAAAGGGCGTATGCGTTTTTTCCTGAATATATTCAGGAAAAAACGCATACGCCCTTTTTGGCCAACCAAGCAAGCTTGCAAAGGAAATCTGCCCTACAATGAAGTCTCACTGCCCCCCGGTCAAAAGGGACATATGAAAAAAGTGTAAAATCCAGAAAGGCAGGACAGGCCATGAAGAACTGGGAGCCTTGTTATGCTGATGGGCGGGATGTAAATTGCCAACAGCCACTCTGGAGAAGTGTATGGTGTTTCCTGAAACATCTAAAAAACTAAGCAACAGAGCCTAGTGCACTTCCACTTATGGTCCTATAGCTTAGGGCAATTAAAATCAAAGAGACACAGCCACCCCAAAGTTTGGGAAGGCTCTGTTTACAAGAATCTTGTTTCCGGTACAAGTTCAATATCACAAAAGCGAAAAATGGATAAAGAAGTTGTGGTACTTACGTACAATGCAATATCACTCAGCAATGAAATCTATGTCATCAGGCCCGTAGCAGCATAATGAGTGGATTCAGGTACGATGATTCTATGTGAAATAAGTCACACAGAAAAAAAAACATCATAAGATATCACTACTACACGGAATGTAAACTTGGCTACACAGGAACTGAATTACAAAACAGAACAGGGTGTCAAATGTAGAAAACCAACTTATGCTTGCTTAAGGGGAAAGGTGAGTTGGGGTGCTGCATAAAACCAGAGATTGAAATTAGCACAGATACCGTTCCATAAGCCAAATATGTAATACACAAGAGCTACTCCTTGCTCAACGAAGTGGAC
Organism: Leucopleurus acutus; assembly: GCF_964270905.1. NCBI lineage: Eukaryota > Metazoa > Chordata > Mammalia > Artiodactyla > Delphinidae > Leucopleurus > Leucopleurus acutus. The sequence goes on along the minus strand of NC_139142.1, from coordinate 98,954,607 downwards.
TCAACACCCCATATTAAATGCCTAACAATATACCTGACTAGTAAGAATCTTAAAACCTATGGATTTATATGTCTCCGAAAGAGAATGAAGCGTGTGTACAGCGGCATAAACGCAGCAGTGATAGGATTGGTAAGGTTCAGTGAGCAAATGCAGACCCTTTAAAGTCATATTGCATGGTACCCATTCCATGGGTCTCAACTCTGCATGTTTAAGGGATTCTTCCTTCAGCTAAAACATGCATGTGGAACCCAGAGTATGATCCACCGTGTGATCGGGAAACGTGTTCCAATGTGTCTCAGTTTTCATCCCCTGGTACTCGGGTACAACATTCCAAACGGTTTACTAACACTCTCCCCACTTGTAAAGTCAGTGCCTTTAACCTCCTGTTTGGCCCAGTTTGCAATTTCTGCGTAAGATGAACAGGAATAGGGAGAACCAATGAGAGACTAGCTGGAGGTGTCTGGACGGGCAAATTTAACTCTCATTTCCCACCAGGAAGAGGAAGTAACCAAAGGCTCAGCGTGCCATGCCAGAAGCACACTAAGGCCTGAAGCAATCCTGCGGAGTTGCGGCCAGCTCACAAGAAAGCGAGTTGAAGAAAGGAGCTCAGGGGCACTGTAATTCACAAACCTGCAGAGTTATAAATGACAGCTATCTTCCAAAAATATATTGAAGTAAGGCTGCCAAGAGGAGTTGAAAGCGGGGCAGAATTGCAGGAAACCGATTTCAGGAGGTAGACTGGAATTGCATGTAAAGCATAGGAAAAGAGGCAGAACGTCCACAATGATGCACTTGGCCAAAAAGGGCGTATGCGTTTTTTCCTGAATATATTCAGGAAAAAACGCATACGCCCTTTTTGGCCAACCAAGCAAGCTTGCAAAGGAAATCTGCACTACAATGAACTCTCACTGCCCCCCCGGGTCAAAAGGGCCATCTGAAAAAAGTGTAAAATCCAGAAAGGCAGGACAGGCCATGGAGAACTGGGAGCCTTGTTATGCTGATGGTTGGGATGAAAACGGCCAGCAGCCACTCTGGAGAAGTGTATGGTGTTTCCTGAAACATCCAAAAAACAAAGCAACAGAGCCTAGGGCACTTCCACTTATGGTCCTACAGCTTAGGGAAATTAAAATCAAAAAGACACAGCCACCCCAAAGTTTGGGACGGCTCTGTTTACAAGAACCTCGTTTACGGTACAAGTTCAATATCACAGAAAGCAAAAAATGAATAAAGAAGTTGTGGTACTTACGTACAATGCAATATAACTCAGCAATGAAATCTATGTCATCAAGCCCGTAGCAGAATAATGAGTGGATTCAGGTACGATGATTCTAAGTGAAATAAGTCACACAGAAAAAGAAACATCATAAGATATCACTACTACACGGAATGTAAACTTGGCTACACAGGAACTGAATTACTAAACAGAACAGGGTGTCAAATGTAGAAAACCAACTTATGCTTGCTTAAGGGGAAAGGTGAGTTGGGGTGTTGCATACAACAAGAGATTGAAATTAGCACAGATACCATTCCATGAGCCAAATATGTAATAGACAAGAGCTACTCCTTGCTCAACGAAGTGGACTCAACACCCCATATTAAACGCCTAACAATATACCTGACTAGTAAGAATCTTAAAACCTATGGATTTATATGTCTCCAAAAGAGAATCAAGCGTGTGTACAGCAGCATAAACGCAGCAGTGATAGGATTGGTGAGGTTCGGTGAGCAAATGCAGACCCTTTGAAGTCATATTGCATGGTACCCATTCCATAGGTCTCAACTCTCCAGGTTTAAGGGATTCTTCCTTCAGCTAAAACATGCATGTGGTACCCAGAGTATGACCCACCGTGTGATCGGGAAACGTGTTCAAATGTGTCTCAGTTTTTGTCCCCTGGTACTCGGGTGCAACATTCCAGATGCTTTACTAACACTCTCCCCACTTGGAGAGTCAGTGCCTTTAACCTCCTCTTTGGCCCAGTTTGCAATTTCTGTGGAAAATGAACAGGAATAGGGAGAACCAATGAGAGACTAGGTGGAGGTGTCTGGACAGGCAAATTTAACTCTCATTTCCCACCAGGAAGAGGAATTAACCAAAGGCTCAGCATGCCGTGCCGCAACCAAACTAGGGCCTGAAGCAATCCTGCGGTGTTGCGGCCAGCTCAAAAGAAAGCGAGTTGAAGAAAGGAGCTCAGGGGCACTGTAATTCACAAACCTGCAGAGATAAATGACAGCTATCTTCCAAAAATATATTGAAGTAAGGCTGCCAAGAGGAGTTGAAAGCGGGGCAGAATTGCAGGAAACCGATTTCAGGAGGTAGACTGGAATTGCATGTAAAGCATAGGAATAGAGGCACAACGTCCACAATGATGCACTTGTCCAAAAAGGGCGTATGCGTTTTTTCCTGAATATATTCAGGAAAAAACGCATACGCCCTTTTTGGCCAACCAAGCAAGCTTGCAAAGGAAATCTGCACTACAATGAAGTCTCACTGCCCCCCCGGGTCAAAAGGGCCATCTGAAAAAAGTGTAAAATCCAGAAAGGCAGGACAGGCCATGGAGAACTGGGAGCCTTGTTATGCTGATGGTTGGGATGAAAATTACCAGCAGCCACTCTGGAGAAGTGTATGGTGTTTCCTGAAACATTCAAAAAACAAAGCAACAGAGCCTAGGGCACTTCCACTTATGGTCCTATAGCTTAGGGAAATTAAAATCAAAAAGACACAGCCACCCCAAAGTTTGGGACGGCTCTGTTTACAAGAACCTCGTTTACGGTACAAGTTCAATATCACAGAAAGCAAAAAATGGATAAAGAAGTTGTGGTACTTATGTACAATGCAATATCACTCAGCAATGAAATCTATGTCATCAGGCCCGTAGCACAATAATGAGTGGATTCAGGTACGATGATTCTAAGTGAAATAAGTCACACAGAAAAAGAAACATCATAAGATATCAGTACTACACGGAATGTAAACTTGGCTACACAGGAACAGAATTACTAAACAGGACAGGGTGTCAAATGTAGAAAACCAACTTATGCTTGCTTAAGGGGAAAGGTGAGTTGGGGTGTTGCATACAACAAGAGATTGAAATTAGCACAGATACCATTCCATGAGCCAAATATGTAATAGACAAGAGCTACTCCTTGCTCAACGAAGTGGACTCAACACCCCATATTAAACGCCTAACAATATACCTGACTAGTAAGAATCTTAAAACCTACGGATGTATATGTCTCCGAAAGAGAATCAAGCGTGTGTACAGCGGCATAAACACAGCAGTGATAGGATTGGTGAGGTTCGGTGAGCAAATGCAGACCCTTTGAAATCATATTGCATGGTACCCATTCCATAGGTCTCAAGTCTCCAGGTTTAAGGAAATCTTCCTTCAGCTAAAACATGCATGTGGAACCCAGAGTATGACCCACCGTGTGATCAGGAAACGTGTTTAAATGTGTCTCAGTTTTTGTCCCCTGGTACTCGGGTGCAACATTCCAGATGCTTTACTAACACTCTCCCCACTTGGAGAGTCAGTGCCTTTAACCTCCTGTTTGTCCCAGTTTGCAATTTCTGTGGAAAATAAACAGGAATAGGGAGAACCAATGAGAGACTAGGTGGAGGTGTCTGGACGGGCAAATTTAACTCTCATTTCCCACCAGGAAGAGGAATTAACCAAAGGCTCTGCATGCCGTGCCGCAACCAAACTAGGGCCTGAAGCAATCCTGCGGTGTTGCGGCCAGCTCACAAGAAAGCGAGTTGAAGAAAGGAGCTCAGGGGCACTGTAATTCACAAACCTGCAGAGTTATAAATGACAGCTATCCTCCAAAAATATATTGAAGTAAGGCTGCCAAGAGGAGTTGAAAGCGGGGCAGAATTGCAGGAAACCGATTTCAGGAGGTAGACTGGAATTGCATGTAAAGCATAGGAAAAGAGGCAGAACGTCCACAATGATGCACTTGGCCAAAAAGGGCGTATGCGTTTTTTCCTGAATATATTCAGGAAAAAACGCATACGCCCTTTTTGGCCAACCAAGCAAGCTTGCAAAGGAAATCTGCACTACCATGAAGTTTCACTGCCTCCCGGTCAAAAGGGCCATCTGAAAAAAGTGTAAAATCCAGAAAGGCAGGACAGGCCAAGGAGAACTGGGAGCCTTGTTATGCTGATGGGCGGGATGTAAATTGCCAGCAGCCACTCTGGAGAAGTGTATGGTGTTTCCTGAAACATTCAAAAAACAAAGCAACAGAGCCTAGGGCACTTCCACTTATGGTCCTATAGCTTAGGGAAATTAAAATCAAAAAGACACAGCCACCCCAAAGTTTGGGACGGCTCTGTTTACAAGAACCTCATTTACGGTACAAGTTCAATATCACAGAAAGCGAAAAATGGATAAAGAAATTGTGGTACTTACGTACAATGCAATATCACTCAGCAATGAAATCTATGTCATCAGGCCCATAGCAGCATAATGAGTGGATTCAGGTACGATGATTCTAAGTGAAATAAGTCACACAGAAAAAGAAACATCATAAGATATCACTACTACACGGAATGTAAACTTGGCTACACAGGAACTGAATTACAAAACAGAACAGGGTGTCAAATGTAGAAAACCAACTTATGCTTGCTTAAGGGGAAAGGTGAGTTGTGGTGCTGCATAAAACCAGAGATTGAAATTAGCACAGATACCGTTCCATAAGCCAAATATGTAATAGACAAGAGCTACTCCTTGCTCAACGAAGTGGACTCAACACCCCATATTAAACGCCTAACAATATACCTGACTAGTAAGAATCTTAAAACCTATGGATTTATAAGTCTCCGAAAGAGAATGAAACGTGTGTACAGTGGCATAAACGCAGCAGTGATAGGATTGGTGAGGTTCGGTGAGCAAATGCAGACCCTTTGAAGTCATATTGCATGGTACCCATTCCATGGGTCTCAACTCTCCAGGTTTAAGGGATTCTTCCTTCAGCTAAAACATGCATGTGGAACCCAGAGTATGATACACCGTGTGATCAGGAAACGTGTTCAAATGTGTCTCTGTTTTCGTCCCCTGGTACGCGGATGCAACATTCCAGACGCTTTACTAACACTCTCCCCACTTGGAGAGTCAGTGCCTTTAACCTCCTGTTTGGCCCAGTTTGCAATTTCTGTGGAAAATGAACAGGAATAGGGAGAACCAATGAGAGACTAGGTGGAGGTGTCTGGATGGGCAAATTTAACTCTCATTTCCCACCAAGAAGAAGAATTAACCAAAGGCTCAGCATGCCATGCCAGAAGCACACTAGGGCCTGAAGCAATCCTGCGGTGTTGCGGCCAGCTGAAAAGAAAGCGAGTTGAAGAAAGGAGCTCAGGGGCACTGTAATTCACAAACCTGCAGATTATAAATGACAGTTATCCTCCAAAAATATATTGAAGTAAGGCTGCCAAGAGGAGTTGAAAGCGGGGCAGAATTGCAGGAAACCGATTTCAGGAGGTAAACTGGAATTGCATGTAAAGCATAGGAAAAGAGGCAGAACGTCCACAATGATGCACTTGGCCAAAAAGGGCGTATGCATTTTTTCCTGAATATATTCAGGAAAAAACGCATACGCCCTTTTTGGCCAACCAAGCCAACTTGCAAAGGAAATCTGCACTACAATGAAGTCTCACTGCCCCCCCGGGTCAAAAGGGCCATCTGAAAAAAGTGTAAAATCCAGAAAGGCAGGACAGGCCATGGAGAACTGGGAGCCTTGTTATGCTGATGGTTGGGATGAAAATTACCAGCAGCCACTCTGGAGAAGTGTATGGTGTTTCCTGAAACATCCAAAAAACAAAGCAACAGAGCCTAGGGCACTTCCACTTATGGTCCTATAGCTTAGGGAAATTAAAATCAAAAAGACACAGCCACCCCAAAGTTTGGGACGGCTCTGTTTACAAGAACCTCGTTTACGGTACAAGTTCAATATCATAGAAAGCAAAAAATGGATAAAGAAATTGTGGTACTTATGTACAATGCAATATCACTCAGCAATGAAATCTATGTCATCAAGCCCGTAGCAGAATAATGAGTGGATTCAGGTACGATGATTCTAAGTGAAATAAGTCACACAGAAAAAGAAACATCATAAGATATCACTACTACATGGAATGTAAACTTGGCTATACAGGAACAGAATTACTAAACAGGACAGGGTGTCAAATGTAGAAAACCAACTTATGCTTGCTTAAGGGGAAAGGTGAGTTGGGGTGTTGCATACAACAAGAGATTGAAATTAGCACAGATACCATTCCATGAGCCAAATATGTAATAGACAAGAGCTACTCCTTGCTCAACGAAGTGGACTCAACACCCCATATTAAACGCCTAACAATATACCTGACTAGTAAGAATCTTAAAACCTACGGATGTATATGTCTCCGAAAGAGAATCAAGCGTGTGTACAGCGGCATAAACGCAGCAGTGATAGGATTGGTGAGGTTCGGTGAGCAAATGCAGACCCTTTGAAATCATATTGCATGGTACCCATTCCATAGGTCTCAAGTCTCCAGGTTTAAGGAATTCTTCCTTCAGCTAAAACATGCATGTGGAACCCAGAGTATGACCCACCGTGTGATGGGGAAACGTGTTCAAATGTGTCTCAGTTTTTGTCCCCTGGTACTCGGGTGCAACATTCCAGATGCTTTACTAACACTCTCCCCACTTGGAGAGTCAGTGCCTTTAACCTCCTGTTTGTCCCAGTTTGCAATTTCTGTGGAAAATAAACAGGAATAGGGAGAACCAATGAGAGACTAGGTGGAGGTGTCTGGACGGGCAAATTTAACTCTCATTTCCCACCAGGAAGAGGAATTAACCAAAGGCTCAGCATGCCGTGCCGCAACCAAACTAGGGCCTGAAGCAATCCTGCGGTGTTGCCGCCAGCTCACAAGAAAGCGAGTTGAAGAAAGGAGCTCAGGGGCACTGTAATTCACAAACCTGCAGAGTTATAAATGACAGCTATCGTCCAAAAATATATTGAAGTAAGGCTGCCAAGAGGAGTTGAAAGCGGGGCAGAATTGCAGGAAACCGATTTCAGGAGGTAGACTGGAATTGCATGTAAAGCATAGGAAAAGAGGCAGAACGTCCACAATGATGCACTTGGCCAAAAAGGGCGTATGCGTTTTTTCCTGAATATATTCAGGAAAAAACGCATACGCCCTTTTTGGCCAACCAAGCAAGCTTGCAAAGGAAATCTGCACTACAATGAAGTCTCACTGCCCCCCCGGGTCAAAAGGGCCATCTGAAAAAAGTGTAAAATCCAGAAAGGCAGGACAGGCCATGGAGAACTGGGAGCCTTGTTATGCTGATGGTTGGGATGAAAATTACCAGCAGCCACTCTGGAGAAGTGTATGGTGTTTCCTGAAACATCCAAAAAACAAAGCAACAGAGCCTAGGGCACTTCCACTTATGGTCCTATAGCTTAGGGAAATTAAAATCAAAAAGACACAGCCACCCCAAAGTTTGGGACGGCTCTGTTTACAAGAACCTCGTTTACGGTACAAGTTCAATATCACAGAAAGCAAAAAATGGATAAAGAAGTTGTGGTACTTATGTACAATGCAATATCACTCAGCAATGAAATCTATGTCATCAAGCCCGTAGCAGAATAATGAGTGGATTCAGGTACGATGATTCTAAGTGAAATAAGTCACACAGAAAAAGAAACATCATAAGATATCAGTACTACACGGAATGTAAACTTGGCTACACAGGAACAGAATTACTAAACAGGACAGGGTGTCAAATGTAGAAAACCAACTTATGCTTGCTTAAGGGGAAAGGTGAGTTGGGGTGTTGCATACAACAAGAGATTGAAATTAGCACAGATACCATTCCATGAGCCAAATATGTAATAGACAAGAGCTATTCCTTGCTCAACGAAGTGGACTCAACACCCCATATTAAACGCCTAACAATATACCTGACTAGTAAGAATCTTAAAACCTACGGATGTATATGTCTCCGAAAGAGAATCAAGCGTGTGTACAGCGGCATAAACGCAGCAGTGATAGGATTGGTGAGGTTCGGTGAGCAAATGCAGACCCTTTGAAATCATATTGCATGGTACCCATTCCATAGGTCTCAACTCTCCAGGTTTAAGGAATTCTTCCTTCAGCTAAAACATGCATGTGGAACCCAGAGTATGACCCACCGTGTGATGGGGAAACGTGTTCAAATGTGTCTCAGTTTTTGTCCCCTGGTACTCGGGTGCAACATTCCAGATGCTTTACTAACACTCTCCCCACTTGGAGAGTCAGTGCCTTTAACCTCCTGTTTGGCCCAGTTTGCAATTTCTGTGGAAAATAAACAGGAATAGGGAGAACCAATGAGAGACTAGGTGGAGGTGGCTGGACGGGCAAATTTAACTCTCATTTCCCACCAGGAAGAGGAATTAACCAAAGGCTCAGCATGCCGTGCCGCAACCAAACTAGGGCCTGAAGCAATCCTGCGGTGTTGCGGCCAGCTCACAAGAAAGCGAGTTGAAGAAAGGAGCTCAGGGGCACTGTAATTCACAAACCTGCAGAGTTATAAATGACAGCTATCCTCCAAAAATATATTGAAGTAAGGCTGCCAAGAGGAGTTGAAAGCGGGGCAGAATTGCAGGAAACCGATTTCAGGAGGTAGACGGGAATTGCATGTAAAGCATAGGAAAAGAGGCAGAACGTCCACAATGATGCACTTGGACAAAAAGGGCGTATGCGTTTTTTCCTGAATATATTCAGGAAAAAACGCATACGCCCTTTTTGGCCAACCAAGCAAGCTTGCAAAGGAAATCTGCACTACCATGAAGTCTCACTGCCTCCCGGTCAAAACGGCCATCTGAAAAAAGTGTAAAATCCAGAAAGGCAGGACAGGCCAAGGAGAACTAGGAGCCTTGTTATGCTGATGGGCGGGATGTAAATTGCCAGCAGCCACTCTGGAGAAGTGTATGGTGTTTCCTGAAACATTCAAAAAACAAAGCAACAGAGCCTAGGGCACTTCCACTTATGGTCCTATAGCTTAGGGAAATTAAAATCAAAAAGACACAGCCACCCCAAAGTTTGGGACGGCTCTGTTTACAAGAACCTCGTTTACGGTACAAGTTCAATATCACAGAAAGCGAAAAATGGATAAAGAAATTGTGGTACTTACGTACAATGCAATATCACTCAGCAATGAAATATATGTCATCAGGCCCATAGCAGCATAATGAGTGGATTCAGGTACGATGATTCTAAGTGAAATAAGTCACACAGAAAAAGAAACATCATAAGATATCACTACTACACGGAATGTAAACTTGGCTACACAGGAACTGAATTACAAAACAGAACAGGGTGTCAAATGTAGAAAACCAACTTATGCTTGCTTAAGGGGAAAGGTGAGTTGTGGTGCTGCATAAAACCAGAGATTGAAATTAGCACAGATACCGTTCCATAAGCCAAATATGTAATAGACAAGAGCTACTCCTTGCTCAACGAAGTGGACTCAACACCCCATATTAAACGCCTAACAATATACCTGACTAGTAAGAATCTTAAAACCTATGGATTTATATGTCTCCGAAAGAGAATCAAGCGTGTGTACAGCGGCATAAACGCAGCAGTGATAGGATTGGTGAAGTTCGGTGAGCAAATGCAGACCCTTTGAAGTCATATTGCATGGTACCCATTCCATGGGTCTCAACTCTCCAGGTTTAAGGGATTCTTCCTTCAGCTAAAATATGCATGTGGAACCCAGAGTATGATCCACCGTGTGATCGGGAAACGTGTTCAAATGTGTCTCGTTTTCGTCCCTGGTACTCGGGTGCAACATTCCAGATGCTTTACTAACACTCTCCCCACTTGGAGAGTCAGTGCCTTTAACCTCCTGTTTGGCCCAGTTTGCAATTTCTGTGGAAAATGAACAGGAATAGGGAGAACCAATGAGAGACTATCTGGAGGTGTCTGGACGGGCAAATTTAACTCTCATTTCCCACCAAGAAGAAGAATTAACCAAAGGCTCAGCATGCCATGCCGGAAGCACACTAGGGCCTGAAGCAATCCTGCGGTGTTGCGGCCAGCTCAAAAGAAAGCGAGTTGAAGAAAGGAGCTCAGGGGCACTGTAATTCACAAACCTGCAGAGATAAATGACAGCTATCTTCCAAAAATATATTGAAGTAAGGCTGCCAAGAGGAGTTGAAAGCGGGGCAGAATTGCAGGAAACCGATTTCAGGAGGTAGACTGGAATTGCATGTAAAGCATAGGAAAAGAGGCAGAACGTCCACAATGATGCACTTGGCCAAAAAGGGCGTATGCGTTTTTTCCTGAATATATTCAGGAAAAAACGCATACGCCCTTTTTGGCCAACCAAGCAAGCTTGCAAAGGAAATCTGCACTACAATGAAGTCTCACTGCCCCCCGCTCAAAAGGGCCATCTGAAAAAAGTGTTAAATCCAGAAAGGCAGGACAGGCCATGGAGAACTGGGAGCCTTGTTATGCTGATGGGCGGGATGTAAATTGCCAGCAGCCACTCTGGAGAAGTGTATGGTGTTTCCTGAAACATCTAAAAAACAAAGCAACAGAGCCTAGGGCAATTCCACTTATGGTCCTATAGCTTAGGGAAATTAAAATCAAAAAGACACAGCCACCCCAAAGTTTGGGACGGCTCTGTTTACAAGAACCTCGTTTACAGTACAAGTTCAATATCACAGAAAGCGAAAAATGGATAAAGAAGTTGTGGTACTTACGTACAATGCAATATCACTCAGCAATGAAATCTATGTCATCAGGCCCGTAGCAGCATAATGAGTGGATTCAGGTACGATGATTCTAAGTGAAATAAGTCACACAGAAAAAGAAACATCATAAGATATCACTACTACACGGAATGTAAACTTGGCTACACAGGAACTGAATGACAAAACAGAACAAGGTGTCAAATGTAGAAATCCAACTTATGCTTGCTTAAGGGGAAAGGTGAGTTGGGGTGCTGCATAAAACCAGAGATTGAAATTAGCACAGATACCGTTCCATAAGCCAAATATGTAATAGACAAGAGCTACTCCTTGCTCAACGAAGTGGACTCAACACCCCATATTAAAAGCCTAACAATATACCTGACTAGTAAGAATCTTAAAACCTATGGATGTATATGTCTCCGAAAGAGAATGAAGCGTGTGTACAGCGGCATAAACGCAGCAGTGATAGGATTGGTAAGGTTCCGTGAGCAAATGCAGACCCTTTGAAGTCATATTGCATGGTACCCATTCCATGGGTCTCAACTCTGCATGTTTAAGGGATTCTTCCTTCAGCTAAAACATGCATGTGGAACCCAGAGTATGATCCACCGTGTGATCGGGAAACGTGTTCCAATGTGTCTCAGTTTTCATCCTCTGGTACTCGGGTACAACATTCCAAACGGTTTACTAACACTCTCCCCACTTGTAAAGTCAGTGCCTTTAACCTCCTGTTTGGCCCAGTTTGCAATTTCTGCGTAAGATGAACAGGAATAGGGAGAACCAATGAGAGACTAGCTGGAGGTGTCTGGACGGGCAAATTTAACTCTCATTTCCCACCAGGAAGAGGAAGTAACCAAAGGCTCAGCGTGCCATTGCAGAAGCACACTAAGGCCTGAAGCAATCCTGCGGTGTTGCGGCCAGCTCACAAGAAAGCGAGTTGAAGAAAGGAGCTCAGGGGCACTGTAATTCACAAACCTGCAGAGTTATAAATGACAGTTATCTTCCAAAAATATATTGAAGTAAGGCTGCCAAGAGGAGTTGAAAGCGGGGCAGAATTGCAGGAAACCGATTTCAGGAGGTAGACTGGAATTGCATGTAAAGCATAGGAAAAGAGGCAGAACGTCCACAATGATGCACTTGGCCAAAAAGGGCGTATGCGTTTTTTCCTGAATATATTCAGGAAAAAACGCATACGCCCTTTTTGGCCAACCAAGCAAGCTTGCAAAGGAAATCTGCACTACAATGAACTCTCACTGCCCCCCCGGGTCAAAACGGCCATCTGAAAAAAGTGTAAAATCCAGAAAGGCAGGACAGGCCATGGAGAACTGGGAGCCTTGTTATGCTGATGGTTGGGATGAAAACTGCCAGCAGCCACTCTGGAGAAGTGTATGGTGTTTCCTGAAACATCCAAAAAACAAAGCAACAGAGCCTAGGGCACTTCCACTTATGGTCCTACAGCTTAGGGAAATTAAAATCAAAAAGACACAGCCACCCCAAAGTTTGGGACGGCTCTGTTTACAAGAACCTCGTTTACGGTACAAGTTCAATATCACAGAAAGCAAAAAATGGATAAAGAAGTTGTGGTACTTACGTACAATGCAATATCACTCAGCAATGAAATCTATGTCATCAAGCCCGTAGCAGAATAATGAGTGGATTCAGGTACGATGATTCTAAGTGAAATAAGTCACACAGAAAAAGAAACATCATAAGATATCACTACTACACGGAATGTAAACTTGGCTACACAGGAACTGAATTACTAAACAGAACAGGGTGTCAAATGTAGAAAACCAACTTATGCTTGCTTAAGGGGAAAGGTGAGTTGGGGTGTTGCATACAACAAGAGATTGAAATTAGCACAGATACCATTCCATGAGCCAAATATGTAATAGACAAGAGCTACTCCTTGCTCAACGAAGTGGACTCAACACCCCATATTAAACGCCTAACAATATACCTGACTAGTAAGAATCTTAAAACCTATGGATTTATAAGTCTCCGAAAGAGAATCAAGCGTGTGTACAGTGGCATAAACGCAGCAGTGATAGGATTGGTGAGGTTCGGTGAGCAAATGCAGACCCTTTGAAGTCATATTGCATGGTACCCATTCCATAGGTCTCAACTCTCCAGGTTTAAGGGATTCTTCCTTCAGCTAAAACATGCATGTGGAACCCAGAGTATGACCCACCGTGTGATCGGGAAACGTGTTCAAATGTGTCTCAGTTTTTGTCCCCTGGTACTCGGGTGCAACATTCCAGATGCTTTACTAACACTCTCCCCACTTGGAGAGTCAGTGCCTTTAACCTCCTGTTTGGCCCAGTTTGCAATTTCTGTGGAAAATGAACAGGAATAGGGAGAACCAATGAGAGACTAGGTGGAGGTGTCTGGACAGGCAAATTTAACTCTCATTTCCCACCAGGAAGAGGAATTAACCAAAGGCTCAGCATGCCGTGCCGTAACCAAACTAGGGCCTGAAGCAATCATGCGGTGTTGCGGCCAGCTCACAAGAAAGCGAGTTGAAGAAAGGAGCTCAGGGGCACTGTAATTCACAAACCTGCAGAGTTATAAATGACAGCTATCCTCCAAAAATATATTGAAGTAAGGCTGCCAAGAGGAGTTGAAAGCGGGGCAGAATTGCAGGAAACCGATTTCAGGAGGTAGACTGGAATTGCATGTAAAGCATAGGAAAAGAGGCAGAATGTCCACAATGATGCACTTGGCCAAAAAGGGCGTATGCGTTTTTTCCTGAATATATTCAGGAAAAAACGCATACGCCCTTTTTGGCCAACCAAGCAAGCTTGCAAAGGAAATCTGCACTACAATGAAGTCTCACTGCCCCCCCGGGTCAAAAGGGCCATCTGAAAAAAGTGTAAAATCCAGAAAGGCAGGACAGGCCATGGAGAACTGGGAGCCTTGTTATGCTGATGGTTGGGATGAAAATTACCAGCAGCCACTCTGGAGAAGTGTATGGTGTTTCCTGAAACATCCAAAAAACAAAGCAACAGAGCCTAGGGCACTTCCACTTATGGTCCTATAGCTTAGGGAAATTAAAATCAAAAAGACACAGCCACCCCAAAGTTTGGGACGGCTCTGTTTACAAGAACCTCGTTTACGGTACAAGTTCAATATCACAGAAAGCAAAAAATGGATAAAGAAGTTGTGGTACTTATGTACAATGCAATATCACTCAGCAATGAAATCTATGTCATCAAGCCCATAGCAGAATAATGAGTGGATTCAGGTACGATGATTCTAAGTGAAATAAGTCACACAGAAAAAGAAACATCATAAGATATCACTACTACACGGAATGTAAACTTGGCTACACAGGAACAGAATTACTAAACAGGACAGGGTGTCAAATGTAGAAAACCAACTTATGCTTGCTTAAGGGGAAAGGTGAGTTGGGGTGTTGCATACAACAAGAGATTGAAATTAGCACAGATACCATTCCATGAGCCAAATATGTAATAGACAAGAGCTACTCCTTGCTCAACGAAGTGGACTCAACACCCCATATTAAACGCCTAACAATATACCTGACTAGTAAGAATCTTAAAACCTACGGATGTATATGTCTCCGAAAGAGAATCAAGCGTGTGTACAGCGGCATAAACGCAGCAGTGATAGGATTGGTGAGGTTCGGTGAGCAAATGCAGACCCTTTGAAATCATATTGCATGGTACCCATTCCATAGGTCTCAACTCTCCAGGTTTAAGGAATTCTTCCTTCAGCTAAAACATGCATGTGGAACCCAGAGTATGACCCACCGTGTGATCGGGAAACGTGTTCAAATGTGTCTCAGTTTTTGTCCCCTGGTACTCGGGTGCAACATTCCAGATGCTTTACTAACACTCTCCCCACTTGGAGAGTCAGTGCCTTTAACCTCCTGTTTGTCCCAGTTTGCAATTTCTGTGGAAAATAAACAGGAATAGGGAGAACCAATGAGAGACTAGGTGGAGGTGTCTGGATGGGCAAATTTAACTCTCATTTCCCACCAGGAAGAGGAATTAACCAAAGGCTCAGCATGCCGTGCCGCAACCAAACTAGGGCCTGAAGCAATCCTGCGGTGTTGCGGCCAGCTCACAAGAAAGCGAGTTGAAGAAAGGAGCTCAGGGGCACTGTAATTCACAAACCTGCAGAGTTATAAATGACAGCTATCCTCCAAAAATATATTGAAGTAAGGCTGCCAAGAGGACTTGAAAGCGGGGCAGAATTGCAGGAAACCGATTTCAGGAGGTAGACTGGAATTGCATGTAAAGCATAGGAAAAGAGGCAGAACGTCCACAATGATGCACTTGGCCAAAAAGGGCGTATGCGTTTTTTCCTGAATATATTCAGGAAAAAACGCATACGCCCTTTTTGGCCACCCAAGCAAGCTTGCAAAGGAAATCTGCACTACCATGAAGTCTCACTGCCTCCCGGTCAAAAGGGCCATCTGAAAAAAGTGTAAAATCCAGAAAGGCAGGACAGGCCAAGGAGAACTGGGAGCCTTGTTATGCTGATGGGCGGGATGTAAATTGCCAGCAGCCACTCTGGAGAAGTGTATGGTGTTTCCTGAAACATTCAAAAAACAAAGCAACAGAGCCTAGGGCACTTCCACTTATGGTCCTATAGCTTAGGGAAATTAAAATCAAAAAGACACAGCCACCCCAAAGTTTGGGACGGCTCTGTTTACAAGAACCTCGTTTACGGTACATGTTCAATATCACAGAAAGCGAAAAATGGATAAAGAAATTGTGGTACTTACGTACAATGCAATATCACTCAGCAATGAAATCTATGTCATCAGGCCCATAGCAGCATAATGAGTGGATTCAGGTACGATGATTCTAAGTGAAATAAGTCACACAGAAAAAGAAACATCATAAGATATCACTACTACACGGAATGTAAACTTGGCTACACAGGAACTGAATTACAAAACAGAACAGGGTCTCAAATGTAGAAAACCAACTTATGCTTGCTTAAGGGGAAAGGTGAGTTGTGGTGCTGCATAAAACCAGAGATTGAAATTAGCACAGATACCGTTCCATAAGCCAAATATGTAATAGACAAGAGCTACTCCTTGCTCAACGAAGTGGACTCAACACCCCATATTAAACGCCTAACAATATACCTGACTACTAAGAATCTTAAAACCTATGGATTTATAAGTCTCCGAAAGAGAATCAAGCGTGTGTACAGTGGCATAAACGCAGCAGTGATAGGATTGGTGAGGTTCGGTGAGCAAATGCAGACCCTTTGAAGTCATATTGCATGGTACCCATTCCATGGGTCTCAACTCTCCAGGTTTAAGGGATTCTTCCTTCAGCTAAAACATGCATGTGGAACCCAGAGTATGATACACCATGTGATCGGGAAACGTGTTCAAATGTGTCTCAGTTTTCGTCCCCTGGTACTCGGATGCAACATTCCAGACGCTTTACTAACACTCTCCCCACTTGGAGAGTGAGTGCCTTTAACCTCCTGTTTGGCCCAGTTTGCAATTTCTGTGGAAAATGAACAGGAATAGGGAGAACCAATGAGAGACTAGATGGAGGTGTCTGGATGGGCAAATTTAACTCTCATTTCCCACCAAGAAGAAGAATTAACCAAAGGCTCAGCATGCCATGCCAGAAACACACTAGGGCCTGAAGCAATCCTGCGGTGTTGCGGCCAGCTGAAAAGAAAGCGAGTTGAAGAAAGGAGCTCAGGGGCACTGTAATTCACAAACCTGCAGAGTTATAAATGACAGCTATCCTCCAAAAATATATTGAAGTAAGGCTGCCAAGAGGAGTTGAAAGCGGGGCAGAATTGCAGGAAACCGATTTCAGGAGGTAAACTGGAATAGCATGTAAAGCATAGGAAAAGAGGCAGAACGTCCACAATGATGCACTTGGCCAAAAAGGGCGTATGCGTTTTTTCCTGAATATATTCAGGAAAAAACGCATACGCCCTTTTTGGCCAACCAAGCAAGCTTGCAAAGGAAATCTGCACTACAATGAAGTCTCACTGCCCCCCCGGGTCAAAAGGGCCATCTGAAAAAAGTGTAAAATCCAGAAAGGCAGGACAGGCCAAGGAGAACTAGGAGCCTTGTTATGATGATGGGCGGGATGTAAATTACCAGCAGCCACTCTGGAGAAGTGTATGGTGTTTCCTGAAACATTCAAAAAACAAAGCAACAGAGCCTAGGGCACTTCCACTTATGGTCCTATAGCTTAGGGAAATTAAAATCAAAAAGACACAGCCACCCCAAAGTTTGGGACGGCTCTGTTTACAAGAACCTCGTTTACGGTACAAGTTCAATATCACAGAAAGCAAAAAATGGATAAAGAAGTTGTGGTACTTATGTACAATGCAATATCACTCAGCAATGAAATCTATGTCATCAAGCCCGTAGCAGAATAATGAGTGGATTCAGGTAGGATGATTCTAAGTCAAATAAGTCACACAGAAAAAGAAACATCATAAGATATCACTACTACACGGAATGTAAACTTGGCTACACAGGAACAGAATTACTAAACAGAACAGGGTGTCAAATGTAGAAAACCAACTTATGCTTGCTTAAGGGGAAAGGTGAGTTGGGGTGTTGCATACAGCAAGAGATTGAAATTAGCACAGATACCATTCCATGAGCCAAATATGTAATAGACAAGAGCTACTCCTTGCTCAACGAAGTGGACTCAACACCCCATATTAAACGCTTAACAATATACCTGACTAGTAAGAATCTTAAAACCTATGGATTTATATGTCTCCGAAAGAGAATCAAGTGTGTGTACAGCGGCATAAACGCAGCAGTGATAGGATTGGTGAGGTTCGGTGAGCAAATGCAGACCCTTTGAAGTCATATTGCATGGTACCCATTCCATAGGTCTCAACTCTCCAGGTTTAAGGGATTCTTCCTTCAGCTAAAACATGCATGTGGAACCCAGAGTATGACCCACCGTGTGATCGGGAAACGTGTTCAAATGTGTCTCAGTTTTTGTTCCCTGGTACTCGGGTGCAACATTCCAGATGCTTTACTAACACTCTCCCCACTTGGAGAGTGAGTGCCTTTAACCTCCTGTTTGGCCCAGTTTGCAATTTCTGTGGAAAATGAACAGGAATAGGGAGAACCAATGAGAGACTACGTGGAGGTGTCTGGACGGGCAAATTTAACTCTCATTTCCCACCAGGAAGAGGAATTAACCAAAGGCTCAGCATGCCGTGCCGCAACCAAACTAGGGCCTGAAGCAATCCTGCGGTGTTGCGGCCAGCTCACAAGAAAGCGAGTTGAAGAAAGGAGCTCAGGGGCACTGTAATTCACAAACCTGCAGAGTTATAAATGACAGCTATCCTCCAAAAATATATTGAAGTAAGGCTGCCAAGAGGAGTTGAAAGCGGGGCAGAATTGCAGGAAACCGATTTCAGGAGGTAGACTGGAATTGCATGTAAAGCATAGGAAAAGAGGCAGAACGTCCACAATGATGCACTTGGCCAAAAAGGGCGTATGCGTTTTTTCCTGAATATATTCAG
Organism: Leucopleurus acutus; assembly: GCF_964270905.1. Taxonomy (NCBI): domain Eukaryota; kingdom Metazoa; phylum Chordata; class Mammalia; order Artiodactyla; family Delphinidae; genus Leucopleurus; species Leucopleurus acutus. The sequence goes on along the minus strand of NC_139142.1, from coordinate 98,936,385 downwards.
GAAAAAACGCATACGCCCTTTTTGGCCAACCAAGCAAGCTTGCAAAGGAAATCTGCACTACAATGAAGTCTCACTGCCCCCCCGGGTCAAAAGGGCCATCTGAAAAAAGTGTAAAATCCAGAAAGGCAGGACAGGCCAAGGAGAACTGGGAGCCTTGTTATGCTGATGGGCAGGATGTAAATTGCCACCAGCCACTCTGGAGAAGTGTATGGTGTTTCCTGAAACATTCAAAAAACAAAGCAACAGAGCCTAGGGCACTTCCACTTATGGTCCTATAGCTTAGGAAATTAAAATCAAAAAGACACAGCCACCCCAAAGTTTGGGACGGCTCTGTTTACAAGAACCTCGTTTACGGTACAAGTTCAATATCATAGAAAGCAAAAAATGGATAAAGAAATTGTGGTACTTATGTACAATGCAATATCACTCAGCAATGAAATCTATGTCATCAAGCCCGTAGCAGAATAATGAGTGGATTCAGGTACGATGATTCTAAGTGAAATAAGTCACACAGAAAAAGAAACATCATAAGATATCACTACTACATGGAATGTAAACTTGGCTACACAGGAACAGAATTACTAAACAGGACAGGGTGTCAAATGTAGAAAACCAACTTATGCTTGCTTAAGGGGAAAGGTGAGTTCGGGTGTTGCATACAACAAGAGATTGAAATTAGCACAGATACCATTCCATGAGCCAAATATGTAATAGACAAGAGCTACTCCTTGCTCAACGAAGTGGACTCAACACCCCATATTAAACGCCTAACAATATACCTGACTAGTAAGAATCTTAAAACCTACGGATGTATATGTCTCCGAAAGAGAATCAAGCGTGTGTACAGCGGCATAAACGCAGCAGTGATAGGATTGGTGAGGTTCGGTGAGCAAATGCAGACCCTTTGAAATCATATTGCATGGTACCCATTCCATAGGTCTCAAGTCTCCAGGTTTAAGGAATTCTTCCTTCAGCTAAAACATGCATGTGGAACCCAGAGTATGATCCACCGTGTGATCGGGAAACGTGTTCAAATGTGTCTCAGTTTTTGTCCCCTGGTACTCGGGTGCAACATTCCAGATGCTTTACTAACACTCTCCCCACTTGGAGAGTCAGTGCCTTTAACCTCCTGTTTGGCCCAGTTTGCAATTTCTGTGGAAAATAAACAGGAATAGGGAGAACCAATGAGAGACTAGGTGGAGGTGGCTGGACGGGCAAATTTAACTCTCATTTCCCACCAGGAAGAGGAATTAACCAAAGGCTCAGCATGCCGTGCCGCAACCAAACTAGGGCCTGAAGCAATCCTGCGGTGTTGCGGCCAGCTCACAAGAAAGCGAGTTGAAGAAAGGAGCTCAGGGGCACTGAAATTCACAAACCTGCAGAGTTATAAATGACAGCTATCCTCCAAAAATATATTGAAGTAAGGCTGCCAAGAGGAGTTGAAAGCGGGGCAGAATTGCAGGAAACCGATTTCAGGAGGTAGACTGGAATTGCATGTAAAGCATAGGAAAAGAGGCAGAACGTCCACAATGATGCACTTGGACAAAAAGGGCGTATGCGTTTTTTCCTGAATATATTCAGGAAAAAACGCATACGCCCTTTTTGGCCAACCAAGCAAGCTTGCAAAGGAAATCTGCACTACCATGAAGTCTCACTGCCTCCCGGTCAAAAGGGCCATCTGAAAAAAGTGTAAAATCCAGAAAGGCAGGACAGGCCAAGGAGAACTAGGAGCCTTGTTATGCTGATGGGCGGGATGTAAATTGCCAGCAGCCACTCTGGAGAAGTGTATGGTGTTTCCTGAAACATTCAAAAAACAAAGCAACAGAGCCTAGGGCACTTCCACTTATGGTCCTATAGCTTACGGAAATTAAAATCAAAAAGACACAGCCACCCCAAAGTTTGGGACGGCTCTGTTTACAAGAACCTCGTTTACGGTACAAGTTCAATATCACAGAAAGCGAAAAATGGATAAAGAAATTGTGGTACTTACGTACAATGCAATATCACTCAGCAATGAAATCTATGTCATCAGGCCCATAGCAGCATAATGAGTGGATTCAGGTACGATGATTCTAAGTGAAATAAGTCACACAGAAAAAGAAACATCATAAGATATCACTACTACACGGAATGTAAACTTGGCTACACAGGAACTGAATTACAAAACAGAACAGGGTGTCAAATGTAGAAAACCAACTTATGCTTGCTTAAGGGGAAAGGTGAGTTGTGGTGCTGCATAAAACCAGAGATTGAAATTAGCACAGATACCGTTCCATAAGCCAAATATGTAATAGACAAGAGCTACTCCTTGCTCAACGAAGTGGACTCAACACCCCATATTAAACGCCTAACAATATACCTGACTAGTAAGAATCGTAAAACCTATGGATTTATATGTCTCCGAAAGAGAATCAAGCGTGTGTACAGCGGCATAAACGCAGCAGTGATAGGATTGGTGAAGTTCGGTGAGCAAATGCAGACCCTTTGAAGTCATATTGCATGGTACCCATTCCATGGGTCTCAACTCTCCAGGTTTAAGGGATTCTTCCTTCAGCTAAAACATGCATGTGGAACCCAGAGTATGATCCACCGTGTGATCGGGAAACGTGTTCAAATGTGTCTCGTTTTCGTCCCTGGTACTCGGGTGCAACATTCCAGATGCTTTACTAACACTCTCCCCACTTGGAGAGTCAGTGCCTTTAACCTCCTGTTTGGCCCAGTTTGCAATTTCTGTGGAAAATGAACAGGAATAGGGAGAACCAATGAGAGACTATCTGGAGGTGTCTGGACGGGCAAATTTAACTCTCATTTCCCACCAAGAAGAAGAATTAACCAAAGGCTCAGCATGCCATGCCGGAAGCACACTAGGGCCTGAAGCAATCCTGCGGTGTTGCGGCCAGCTCAAAAGAAAGCGAGTTGAAGAAAGGAGCTCAGGGGCACTGTAATTCACAAACCTGCAGAGATAAATGACAGCTATCTTCCAAAAATATATTGAAGTAAGCCTGCCAAGAGGAGTTGAAAGCGGGGCAGAATTGCAGGAAACCGATTTCAGGAGGTAGACTGGAATTGCATGTAAAGCATAGGAAAAGAGGCAGAACGTCCACAATGATGCACTTGGCCAAAAAGGGCGTATGCGTTTTTTCCTGAATATATTCAGGAAAAAACGCATACGCCCTTTTTGGCCAACCAAGCAAGCTTGCAAAGGAAATCTGCACTACAATGAAGTCTCACTGCCCCCCGCTCAAAAGGGCCATCTGAAAAAAGTGTTAAATCCAGAAAGGCAGGACAGGCCAAGGAGAACTGGGAGCCTTGTTATGCTGATGGGCGGGATGTAAATTGCCAGCAGCCACTCTGGAGAAGTGTATGGTGTTTCCTGAAACATCTAAAAAACAAAGCAACAGAGCCTAGGGCAATTCCACTTATGGTCCTATAGCTTAGGGAAATTAAAATCAAAAAGACACAGCCACCCCAAAGTTTGGGACGGCTCTGTTTACAAGAACCTCGTTTACAGTACAAGTTCAATATCACAGAAAGCGAAAAATGGATAAAGAAGTTGTGGTACTTACGTACAATGCAATATCACTCAGCAATGAAATCTATGTCATCAGGCCCTTAGCAGCATAATGAGTGGATTCAGGTACGATGATTCTAAGTGAAATAAGTCACACAGAAAAAGAAACATCATAAGGTATCACTAATACACGCAATGTAAACTTGGCTACGCAGGAACTGAATTACAAAGCAAAACAGGGTCTCAAATGTAGAAAACCAACTTATGCTTGCTTAAGGGGAAAGGTGAGTTGGGGTACTGCATAAAACCAGAGATTGAAATTAGCACAGATACCGTTCCATAAGCCAAATATTTAATAGACAAGAGCTACTCCTTGCTCAACGAAGTGGACTCAACACCCCATAATAAACTCCTAAGAATATACCTGACTATTAAGAATCTTAAAACCTTTGGATTTATATGTCTCTAAAAGAGAATCAAGTGTGTGTACAGCGGCATAAACGCAGCAGTGATAGGATTGGTGAGGTTCGGTGAGCAAATGCAGACCCTTTGAAGTCATATTGCATGGTACCCATTCCATGGGTCTCAACTCTCCAGGTTTAAGGGATTCTTCCTTCAGCTAAAACATGCATGTGGAACCCAGAGTATGATCCACCGTGTGATCGGGAAACGTGTTCAAATGTGTCTCAGTTTTCGTCCCCTGGTACTAGGATGCAACATTCCAGACGCTTTACTAACACTCTCCCCACTTGGAGAGTCAGTGCCTTTAACCTTCTGTTTGGCACAGTTTGCAATTTCTTTGGAAAATGAACAGGAATAGGGAGAACCAATGAGAGACTAGGTGGAGGTGTCTGGACGGGCAAATTTAACTCTCATTTCCCACCAAGAAGAAGAATTAACCAAAGGCTCAGCATGCCATGCCGGAAGCACACTAGGGCCTGAAGCAATCCTGCGGTGTTGCGGCCAGCTCAAAAGAAAGCGAGTTGAAGAAAGGAGCTCAGGGGCACTGTAATTCACAAACCTGCAGAGATAAATGACAGCTATCTTCCAAAAATATATTGAAGTAAGGCTGCTAAGAGGAGTTGAAAGCGGGGCAGAATTGCAGGAAACCGATTTCAGGAGGTAGACTGGAATTGCATGTAAAGCATAGGAAAAGAGGCAGAACGTCCACAATGATGCACTTGGCCAAAAAGGGCGTATGCGTTTTTTCCTGAATATATTCAGGAAAAAACGCATACGCCCTTTTTGGCCAACCAAGCAAGCTTGCAAAGGAAATCTGCACTACAATGAAGTCTCACTGCCCCCCACTCAAAAGAGCCATCTGAAAAAAGTGTAAAATCCAGAAAGGCAGGACAGGCTATGGAGAACTGGGAGCCTTGTTATGCTGATGGGCGGGATGTAAATTGCCAGCAGCCACTCTGGAGAAGTGTATGGTGTTTCCTGAAACATCCAAAAAACAAAGCAACAGAGCCTAGGGCACTTCCACTTATGGTCCTATAGCTTAGGGAAATTAAAATCAAAAAGACACAGCCACCCCAAAGTTTGGGACGGCTCTGTTTACAAGAACCTCGTGTACCGTACAAGTTCAATATCACAGAAAGCGAAAAATGGATAAAGAAGTTGTGGTACTTACGTACAATGCAATATCACTCAGCAATGAACTCTATGTCATCAGGCCCGTAGCAGCATAATGAGTGGATTCAGGTACCATGATTCTAAGTGAAATAAGTCACACAGAAAAAGAAACATCATAAGATATCACTAATACACGGATTGTAAACTTGGCTACACAAGAACTGAATTACAAAACAGAAGAGGGTGTCAAATGTAGATAACCAACTTATGCTTGCTTAAGGGGAAAGGTGAGTTGGGGTGCTGCATGAAACCACAGATTGAAATTAGCACAGATACCGTTCCATAAGCCAAATATGTAATAGAGAAGAGCTACTCCTTGCTCAACGAAGTGGACTCAACACCCCATATTAAACGGCTAAGAATATACCTGACGAGTAAGAATCTTAAAACCTATGGATTTATAAGTCTCCGAAAGAGAATCAAGCGTGTGTACAGCGGCATAAACACAGCAGTGATAGGATTGGTGAGGTTCGGTGAGCAAATGCAGACCCTTTGAAGTCATATTGCATGGTACCCATTCCATGGGTCTCAACTCTCCAGGTTTAAGGGATTCTTCCTTCAGCTAAAACATGCATGTGTAACCCAGAGTATGATCCACCGTGTGATCGGGAAACGTGTTCAAATGTGTCTCAGTTTTCGTCCCCTGGTACTCGGATGCAACATTCCAGACGCTTTACTAACACTCTCCCCACTTGGAGAGTCAGTGCCTGTAACCTCCTGTTTGGCCCAGTTTGCAATTTCTGTGGAAAATGAACAGGAATAGGGAGAACCAATGAGAGACTAGGTGGAGGTGTCTGGATGGGCAAATTTAACTCTCATTTCCCACCAAGAAGAAGAATTAACCAAAGGCTCAGCCTGCCATGCCAGAAGCACACTAGGGCCTGAAGCAATCCTGCGGTGTTGCGGCCAGCTCAAAAGAAAGCGAGTTGAAGAAAGGAGCTCAGGGGCACTGTAATTCACAAACCTGCAGAGATAAATGACAGCTATCTTCCAAAAATATATTGAAGTAAGGCTGCCAAGAGGAGTTGAAAGCGGGGCAGAATTGCAGGAAACCGATTTCAGGAGGTAGACTGGAATTGCATGTAAAGCATAGGAATAGAGGCACAACGTCCACAATGATGCACTTGTCCAAAAAGGGCGTATGCGTTTTTTCCTGAATATATTCAGGAAAAAACGCATACGCCCTTTTTGGCCAACCAAGCAAGCTTGCAAAGGAAATCTGCACTACAATGAAGTCTCACTGCCCCCCGGCCAAAAGGGCCATCTGAAAAAAGTGTAAAATCCAGAAAGGCAGGACAGGCCATGGAGAACTGGGAGCCTTGTTATGCTGATGGGCGGGATGTAAATTGCCAGCAGCCACTATGGAGAAGTGTATGGTGTTTCCTGAAACATCCAAAAAACAAAGCAACAGAGCCTAGGGCACTTCCACTTATGGTCCTATAGCTTAGGGAAATTAAAATCAAAAAGACACAGCCACCCCAAACTTTGGGACGGCTCTGTTTACAAGAACCTCGTTTACGGTACAAGTTCAATATCACAGAAAGCGAAAAATGGATAAAGAAGTTGTGGTACTTACGTACAATGCAATATCACTCAGCAATGAAATCTATGTCATCAGGCCCGTAGCAGCATAATGAGTGGATTCAGGTACGATGATTCTAAGTGAAATAAGTCACACAGAAAAAGAAACATCATAAGATATCACTACTACACGGAATGTAAACTTGGCTACACAGGAACTGAATGACAAAACAGAACAAGGTGTCAAATGTAGAAATCCAACTTATGCTTGCTTAAGAGGAAAGGTGAGTTGGGGTGCTGCATAAAACCAGAGATTGAAATTAGCACAGATACCGTTCCATAAGCCAAATATGTAATAGACAAGAGATACACCTTGCTCAACGAAGTGGACTCAACACCCCATATTAAAAGCCTAACAATATACCTGACTAGTAAGAATCTTAAAACCTATGGATTTATATGTCTCCGAAAGAGAATCAAGCGTGTGTACAGCGGCATAAACGCAGCAGTGATAGGATTGGTGAGGTTCGGTGAGCAAATGCAGACCCTTTGAAGTCATATTGCATGGTACCCATTCCATAGGTCTCAACTCTCCAGGTTTAAGGGATTCTTCCTTCAGCTAAAACATGCATGTGGAACCCAGAGTATGACCCACCGTGTGATCGGGAAACGTGTTCAAATGTGTCTCAGGTTTTGTCCCCTGGTACTCGGGTGCAACATTCCAGATGCTTTACTAACACTCTCCCCACTTGGAGAGTCAGTGCCTTTAACCTCCTCTTTGGCCCAGTTTGCAATTTCTGTGGAAAATGAACAGGAATAGGGAGAACCAATGAGAGACTAGGTGGAGGTGTCTGGACGGGCAAATTTAACTCTCATTTCCCACCAAGAAGAAGAATTAACCAAAGGCTCAGCATGCCGTGCCGTAACCAAACTAGGGCCTGAAGCAATCCTGCGGTGTTGCGGCCAGCTCACAAGAAAGCGAGTTGAAGAAAGGAGCTCAGGAGCACTGTAATTCACAAACCTGCAGAGTTATAAATGACAGCTATCCTCCAAAAATATATTGAAGTAAGGCTGCCAAGAGGAGTTGAAAGCGGGGCAGAATTGCAGGAAACCGATTTCAGGAGGTAGACTGGAATTGCATGTAAAGCATAGGAAAAGAGGCAGAACGTCCACAATGATGCACTGGGCCAAAAAGGGCGTATGCGTTTTTTCCTGAATATATTCAGGAAAAAACGCATACGCCCTTTTTGGCCAACCAAGCAAGCTTGCAAAGGAAATCTGCACTACAATGAAGTCTCACTGCCCCCCGGTCAAAAGGGCCATCTGAAAAAAGTGTAAAATCCAGAAAGGCAGGACAGGCCAAGGAGAACTGGGAGCCTTGTTATGCTGATGGGCGGGATGTAAATTGCCAGCAGCCACTCTGGAGAAGTGTATGGTGTTTCCTGAAACATCCAAAAAACAAAGCAACAGAGCCTAGGGCACTTCCACTTATGGTCCTATAGCTTACGGAAATTAAAATCAAAAAGACACAGCCACCCTAAACTTTGGGACGGCTCTGTTTACAAGAACCTCGTTTACGGTACAAGTTCAATATCACAGAAAGCGAAAAATGGATAAAGAAGTTGTGGTACTTACGTACAATGCAATATCACTCAGCAATGAAATCTATGTCATCAGGCCCATAGCAGCATAATGAGTGGATTCAGGTACGATGATTCTAAGTGAAATCAGTCACACAGAAAAAGAAATATCATAAGATATCACTACTACACGGAATGTAAACTTGGCTACACAGGAACTGAATTACTAAACAGGACAGGGTGTCAAATGTAGAAAACCAACTTATGCTTGCTTAAGGGGAAAGGTGAGTTGGGGTGTTGCATACAACAAGAGATTGAAATTAGCACAGATACCATTCCATGAGCCAAATATGTAATAGACAAGAGCTACTCCTTGCTCAACGAAGTGGACACAACACCCCATATTAAACGCCTAACAATATACCTGACTAGTAAGAATCTTAAAACCTACGGATGTATATGTCTCCGAAAGAGAATCAAGCGTGTGTACAGCGGCATAAACGCAGCAGTGATAGGATTGGTGAGGTTCGGTGAGCAAATGCAGACCCTTTGAAATCATATTGCATGGTACCCATTCCATAGGTCTCAACTCTCCAGGTTTAAGGAATTCTTCCTTCAGCTAAAACATGCATGTGGAACCCAGAGTATGACCCACCGTGTGATCGGGAAACGTGTTCAAATGTGTCTCAGTTTTTGTCCCCTGGTACTCGGGTGCAACATTCCAGATGCTTTACTAACACTCTCCCCACTTGGAGAGTCAGTGCCTTTAACCTCCTGTTTGTCCCAGTTTGCAATTTCTGTGGAAAATAAACAGGAATAGGGAGAACCAATGAGAGACTAGGTGGAGGTGGCTGGACGGGCAAATTTAACTCTCATTTCCCACCAGGAAGAGGAATTAACCAAAGGCTCAGCATGCCGTGCCGCAACCAAACTAGGGCCTGAAGCAATCCTGCGGTGTTGCGGCCAGCTCACAAGAAAGCGAGTTGAAGAAAGGAGCTCAGGGGCACTGTAATTCACAAACCTGCAGAGTTATAAATGACAGCTATCCTCCAAAAATATATTGAAGTAAGGCTGCCAAGAGGAGTTGAAAGCGGGGCAGAATTGCAGGAAACCGATTTCAGGAGGTAGACTGGAATTGCATGTAAAGCATAGGAAAAGAGGCAGAACGTCCACAATGATGCACTTGGACAAAAAGGGCGTATGCGTTTTTTCCTGAATATATTCAGGAAAAAACGCATACGCCCTTTTTGGCCAACCAAGCAAGCTTGCAAAGGAAATCTGCACTACCATGAAGTCTCACTGCCTCCCGGTCAAAACGGCCATCTGAAAAAAGTGTAAAATCCAGAAAGGCAGGACAGGCCAAGGAGAACTAGGAGCCTTGTTATGCTGATGGGCGGGATGTAAATTGCCAGCAGCCACTCTGGAGAAGTGTATGGTGTTTCCTGAAACATTCAAAAAACAAAGCAACAGAGCCTAGGGCACTTCCACTTATGGTCCTATAGCTTACGGAAATTAAAATCAAAAAGACACAGCCACCCCAAAGTTTGGGACGGCTCTGTTTACAAGAACCTCGTTTACGGTACAAGTTCAATATCACAGAAAGCGAAAAATGGATAAAGAAATTGTGGTACTTACGTACAATGCAATATCACTCAGCAATGAAATATATGTCATCAGGCCCATAGCAGCATAATGAGTGGATTCAGGTACGATGATTCTAAGTGAAATAAGTCACACAGAAAAAGAAACATCATAAGATATCACTACTACACGGAATGTAAACTTGGCTACACAGGAACTGAATTACAAAACAGAACAGGGTGTCAAATGTAGAAAACCAACTTATGCTTGCTTAAGGGGAAAGGTCAGTTGTGGTGCTGCATAAAACCAGAGATTGAAATTAGCACAGATACCGTTCCATAAGCCAAATATGTAATAGACAAGAGCTACTCCTTGCTCAACGAAGTGGACTCAACACCCCATATTAAACGCCTAACAATATACCTGACTAGTAAGAATCTTAAAACCTATGGATTTATATGTCTCCGAAAGAGAATCAAGCGTGTGTACAGCGGCATAAACGCAGCAGTGATAGGATTGGTGAAGTTCGGTGAGCAAATGCAGACCCTTTGAAGTCATATTGCATGGTACCCATTCCATGGGTCTCAACTCTCCAGGTTTAAGGGATTCTTCCTTCAGCTAAAACATGCATGTGGAACCCAGAGTATGATCCACCGTGTGATCGGGAAACGTGTTCAAATGTGTCTCGTTTTCGTCCCTGGTACTCGGGTGCAACATTCCAGATGCTTTACTAACACTCTCCCCACTTGGAGAGTCAGTGCCTTTAACCTCCTGTTTGGCCCAGTTTGCAATTTCTGTGGAAAATGAACAGGAATAGGGAGAACCAATGAGAGACTATCTGGAGGTGTCTGGACGGGCAAATTTAACTCTCATTTCCCACCAAGAAGAAGAATTAACCAAAGGCTCAGCATGCCATGCCGGAAGCACACTAGGGCCTGAAGCAATCCTGCGGTGTTGCGGCCAGCTCAAAAGAAAGCGAGTTGAAGAAAGGAGCTCAGGGGCACTGTAATTCACAAACCTGCAGAGATAAATGACAGCTATCTTCCAAAAATATATTGAAGTAAGGCTGCCAAGAGGAGTTGAAAGCGGGGCAGAATTGCAGGAAACCGATTTCAGGAGGTAGACTGGAATTGCATGTAAAGCATAGGAAAAGAGGCAGAACGTCCACAATGATGCACTTGGCCAAAAAGGGCGTATGCGTTTTTTCCTGAATATATTCAGGAAAAAACGCATACGCCCTTTTTGGCCAACCAAGCAAGCTTGCAAAGGAAATCTGCACTACAATGAAGTCTCACTGCCCCCCGCTCAAAAGGGCCATCTGAAAAAAGTGTTAAATCCAGAAAGGCAGGACAGGCCATGGAGAACTGGGAGCCTTGTTATGCTGATGGGCGGGATGTAAATTGCCAGCAGCCACTCTGGAGAAGTGTATGGTGTTTCCTGAAACATCTAAAAAACAAAGCAACAGAGCCTAGGGCAATTCCACTTATGGTCCTATAGCTTAGGGAAATTAAAATCAAAAAGACACAGCCACCCCAAAGTTTGGGACGGCTCTGTTTACAAGAACCTCGTTTACAGTACAAGTTCAATATCACAGAAAGCGAAAAATGGATAAAGTAGTTGTGGTACTTACGTACAATGCAATATCACTCAGCAATGAAATCTATGTCATCAGGCCCTTAGCAGCATAATGAGTGGATTCAGGTACGATGATTCTAAGTGAAATAAGTCACACAGAAAAAGAAACATCATAAGGTATCACTAATACACGCAATGTAAACTTGGCTACGCAGGAACTGAATTACAAAGCAAAACAGGGTCTCAAATGTAGAAAACCAACTTATGCTTGCTTAAGGGGAAAGGTGAGTTGGGGTACTGCATAAAACCAGAGATTGAAATTAGCACAGATACCGTTCCATAAGCCAAATATGTAATAGACAAGAGCTACTCCTTGCTCAACGAAGTGGACTCAACACCCCATAATAAACTCCTAAGAATATACCTGACTATTAAGAATCTTAAAACCTTTGGATTTATATGTCTCTAAAAGAGAATCAAGCGTGTGTACAGCGGCATAAACGCAGCAGTGATAGGATTGGTGAGGTTCGGTGAGCAAATGCAGACCCTTTGAAGTCATATTGCATGGTACCCATTCCATGGGTCTCAACTCTCCAGGTTTAAGGGATTCTTCCTTCAGCTAAAACATGCATGTGGAACCCAGAGTATGATCCACCGTGTGATCGGGAAACGTGTTCAAATGTGTCTCAGTTTTCGTCCCCTGGTACTCGGATGCAACATTCCAGACGCTTTACTAACACTCTCCCCACTTGGAGAGTCAGTGCCTTTAACCTTCTGTTTGGCCCAGTTTGCAATTTCTTTGGAAAATGAACAGGAATAGGGAGAACCAATGAGAGACTAGGTGGAGGTGTCTGGACGGGCAAATTTAACTCTCATTTCCCACCAAGAAGAAGAATTAACCAAAGGCTCAGCATGCCATGCCGGAAGCACACTAGGGCCTGAAGCAATCCTGCGGTGTTGCGGCCAGCTCAAAAGAAAGCGAGTTGAAGAAAGGAGCTCAGGGGCACTGTAATTCACAAACCTGCAGAGATAAATGACAGCTATCTTCCAAAAATATATTGAAGTAAGACTGCCAAGAGGAGTTGAAAGCGGGGCAGAATTGCAGGAAACCGATTTCAGGAGGTAGACTGGAATTGCATGTAAAGCATAGGAAAAGAGGCAGAACGTCCACAATGATGCACTTGGCCAAAAAGGGCGTATGCGTTTTTTCCTGAATATATTCAGGAAAAAACGCATACGCCCTTTTTGGCCAACCAAGCAAGCTTGCAAAGGAAATCTGCACTACAATGAAGTCTCACTGCCCCCCACTCAAAAGAGCCATCTGAAAAAAGTGTAAAATCCAGAATGGCAGGACAGGCTATGGAGAACTGGGAGCCTTGTTATGCTGATGGGCGGGATGTAAATTGCCAGCAGCCACTCTGGAGAAGTGTATGGTGTTTCCTGAAACATCCAAAAAACAAAGCAACAGAGCCTAGGGCACTTCCACTTATGGTCCTATAGCTTAGGGAAATTAAAATCAAAAAGACACAGCCACCCCAAAGTTTGGGACGGCTCTGTTTACAAGAACCTCGTGTACCGTACAAGTTCAATATCACAGAAAGCGAAAAATGGATAAAGAAGTTGTGGTACTTACGTACAATGCAATATCACTCAGCAATGAACTCTATGTCATCAGGCCCGTAGCAGCATAATGAGTGGATTCAGGTACCATGATTCTAAGTGAAATAAGTCACACAGAAAAAGAAACATCATAAGATATCACTAATACACGGATTGTAAACTTGGCTACACAAGAACTGAATTACAAAACAGAAGAGGGTGTCAAATGTAGATAACCAACTTATGCTTGCTTAAGGGGAAAGGTGAGTTGGGGTGCTGCATAAAACCAGAGATTGAAATTACAACAGATACCGTTCCATAAGCCAAATATGTAATAGAGAAGAGCTACTCCTTGCTCAACGAAGTGGACTCAAACCCCATATTAAACGGCTAAGAATATACCTGACGAGTAAGAATCTTAAAACCTATGGATTTATAAGTCTCCGAAAGAGAATCAAGCGTGTGTACAGTGGCATAAACGCAGCAGTGATAGGATTGGTGAGGTTCGGTGAGCAAATGCAGACCCTTTGAAGTCATATTGCATGGTACCCATTCCATGGGTCTCAACTCTCCAGGTTTAAGGGATTCTTCCTTCAGCTAAAACATGCATGTGGAACCCAGAGTATGACCCACTGTGTGATCGGGAAACGTGTTCAAATGTGTCTCAGTTTTCGTCCCCTGGTACTCGGATGCAACATTCCAGACGCTTTACTAACACTCTCCCCACTTGGAGAGTCAGTGCCTTTAACCTCCTGTTTGGCCCAGTTTGCAATTTCTGTGGAAAATGAACAGGAATAGGGAGAACCAATGAGAGACTAGGTGGAGGTGTCTGGATGGGCAAATTTAACTCTCATTTCCCACCAGGAAGAGGAATTAACCAAAGGCTCAGCATGCCGTGCCGTAACCAAACTAGGGCCTGAAGCAATCCTGCGGTGTTGCGGCCAGCTCACAAGAAAGCGAGTTGAAGAAAGGAGCTCAGGAGCACTGTAATTCACAAACCTGCAGAGTTATAAATGACAGCTATCCTCCAAAAATATATTGAAGTAAGGCTGCCAAGAGGAGTTGAAAGCGGGGCAGAATTGCAGGAAACCGATTTCAGGAGGTAGACTGGAATTGCATGTAAAGCATAGGAAAAGAGGCAGAACGTCCACAATGATGCACTGGGCCAAAAAGGGCGTATGCGTTTTTTCCTGAATATATTCAGGAAAAAACGCATACGCCCTTTTTGGCCAACCAAGCAAGCTTGCAAAGGAAATCTGCACTACAATGAAGTCTCACTGCCTCCCGGTCAAAAGGGCCATCTGAAAAAAGTGTAAAATCCAGAAAGGCAGGACAGGCCAAGGAGAACTGGGAGCCTTGTTATGCTGATGGGCGGGATGTAAATTGCCAGCAGCCACTCTGGAGAAGTGTATGGTGTTTCCTGAAACATCCAAAAAACAAAGCAACAGAGCCTAGGGCACTTCCACTTATGGTCCTATAGCTTAGGGAAATTAAAATCAAAAAGACACAGCCACCCCAAACTTTGGGACGGCTCTGTTTACAAGAACCTCGTTTACGGTACAAGTTCAATATCACAGAAAGCGAAAAATGGATAAAGAAGTTGTGGTACTTACGTACAATGCAATATCACTCAGCAATGAAATCTATGTCATCAGGCCCGTAGCAGCATAATGAGTGGATTCAGGTACGATGATTCTAAGTGAAATAAGTCACACAGAAAAAGAAACATCATAAGATATCACTACTACACGGAATGTAAACTTGGCTACACAGGAACTGAATGACAAAACAGAACAAGGTGTCAAATGTAGAAATCCAACTTATGCTTGCTTAAGGGGAAAGGTGAGTTGGGGTGCTGCATAAAACCAGAGATTGAAATTAGCACAGATACCGTTCCATAAGCCAAATATGTAATAGACAAGAGCTACTCCTTGCTCAACGAAGTGGACTCAACACCCCATATTAAAAGCCTAACAATATACCTGACTAGTAAGAATCTTAAAACCTATGGATGTATATGTCTCCGAAAGAGAATGAAGCGTGTGTACAGCGGCATAAACGCAGCAGTGATAGGATTGGTAAGGTTCCGTGAGCAAATGCAGACCCTTTGAAGTCATATTGCATGGTACCCATTCCATGGGTCTCAACTCTGCATGTTTAAGGGATTCTTCCTTCAGCTAAAACATGCATGTGGAACCCAGAGTATGATCCACCGTGTGATCGGGAAACGTGTTCCAATGTGTCTCAGTTTTCATCCCCTGGTACTCGGGTACAACATTCTAAACGGTTTACTAACACTCTCCCCACTTGTAAAGTCAGTGCCTTTAACCTCCTGTTTGGCCCAGTTTGCAATTTCTGCGTAAGATGAACAGGAATAGGGAGAACCAATGAGAGACTAGCTGGAGGTGTCTGGACGGGCAAATTTAACTCTCATTTCCCACCAGGAGGAGGAAGTAACCAAAGGCTCAGCGTGCCATTGCTGAAGCACACTAAGGCCTGAAGCAATCCTGCGGAGTTGCGGCCAGCTCACAAGAAAGCGAGTTGAAGAAAGGAGCTCAGGGGCACTGTAATTCACAAACCTGCAGAGTTATAAATGACAGCTATCTTCCAAAAATATATTGAAGTAAGGCTGCCAAGAGGAGTTGAAAGCGGGGCAGAATTGCAGGAAACCGATTTCAGGAGGTAGACTGGAATTGCATGTAAAGCATAGGAAAAGAGGCAGAACGTCCACAATGATGCACTTGGCCAAAAAGGGCGTATGCGTTTTTTCCTGAATATATTCAGGAAAAAACGCATACGCCCTTTTTGGCCAACCAAGCAAGCTTGCAAAGGAAATCTGCACTACAATGAACTCTCACTGCCCCCCCGGGTCAAAAGGGCCATCTGAAAAAAGTGTAAAATCCAGAAAGGCAGGACAGGCCATGGAGAACTGGGAGCCTTGTTATGCTGATGGTTGGGATGAAAACTGCCAGCAGCCACTCTGGAGAAGTGTATGGTGTTTCCTGAAACATTCAAAAAACAAAGCAACAGAGCCTAGGGCACTTCCACTTATGGTCCTACAGCTTAGGGAAATTAAAATCAAAAAGACACAGCCACCCCAAAGTTTGGGACGGCTCTGTTTACAAGAACCTCGTTTACGGTACAAGTTCAATATCACAGAAAGCAAAAAATGGATAAAGAAGTTGTGGTACTTACGTACAATGCAATATAACTCAGCAATGAAATCTATGTCATCAAGCCCGTAGCAGAATAATGAGTGGATTCAGGTACGATGATTCTAAGTGAAATAAGTCACACAGAAAAAGAAACATCATAAGATATCACTACTACACGGAATGTAAACTTGGCTACACAGGAACTGAATTACTAAACAGAACAGGGTGTCAAATGTAGAAAACCAACTTATGCTTGCTTAAGGGGAAAGGTGAGTTGGGGTGTTGCATACAACAAGAGATTGAAATTAGCACAGATACCATTCCATGAGCCAAATATGTAATAGACAAGAGCTACTCCTTGCTCAACGAAGTGGACTCAACACCCCATATTAAACGCCTAACAATATACCTGACTAGTAAGAATCTTAAAACCTATGGATTTATATGTCTCCGAAAGAGAATCAAGCGTGTGTACAGCAGCATAAACGCAGCAGTGATAGGATTGGTGAGGTTCGGTGAGCAAATGCAGACCCTTTGAAGTCATATTGCATGGTACCCATTCCATAGGTCTCAACTCTCCAGGTTTAAGGGATTCTTCCTTCAGCTAAAACATGCATGTGGAACCCAGAGTATGACCCACCGTGTGATCGGGAAACGTGTTCAAATGTGTCTCAGTTTTTGTCCCCTGGTACTCGGGTGCAACATTCCAGATGCTTTACTAACACTCTCCCCACTTGGAGAGTCAGTGCCTTTAACCTCCTGTTTGGCCCAGTTTGCAATTTCTGTGGAAAATGAACAGGAATAGGGAGAACCAATGAGAGACTAGGTGGAGGTGTCTGGACAGGCAAATTTAACTCTCATTTCCCACCAGGAAGAGGAATTAACCAAAGGCTCAGCATGCCGTGCCGTAACCAAACTAGGGCCTGAAGCAATCCTGCGGTGTTACGGCCAGCTCACAAGAAAGCGAGTTGAAGAAAGGAGCTCAGGGGCACTGTAATTCACAAACCTGCAGAGTTATAAATGACAGCTATCCTCCAAAAATATATTGAAGTAAGGCTGCCAAGAGGAGTTGAAAGCGGGGCAGAATTGCAGGAAACCGATTTCAGGAGGTAGACTGGAATTGCATGTAAAGCATAGGAAAAGAGGCAGAACGTCCACAATGATGCACTTGGCCAAAAAGGGCGTATGCGTTTTTTCCTGAATATATTCAGGAAAAAACGCATACGCCCTTTTTGGCCAACCAAGCAAGCTTGCAAAGGAAATCTGCACTACAATGAAGTCTCACTGCCCCCCCGGGTCAAAAGGGCCATCTGAAAAAAGTGTAAAATCCAGAAAGGCAGGACAGGCCATGGAGAACTGGGAGCCTTGTTATGCTGATGGTTGGGATGAAAATTACCAGCAGCCACTCTGGAGAAGTGTATGGTGTTTCCTGAAACATCCAAAAAACAAAGCAACAGAGCCTAGGGCACTTCCACTTATGGTCCTATAGCTTAGGGAAATTAAAATCAAAAAGACACAGCCACCCCAAAGTTTGGGACGGCTCTGTTTACAAGAACCTCGTTTACGGTACAAGTTCAATATCACAGAAAGCAAAAAATGGATAAAGAAGTTGTGGTACTTATGTACAATGCAATATCACTCAGCAATGAAATCTATGTCATCAAGCCCATAGCAGAATAATGAGTGGATTCAGGTACGATGATTCTAAGTGAAATAAGTCACACAGAAAAAGAAACATCATAAGATATCACTACTACACGGAATGTAAACTTGGCTACACAGGAACAGAATTACTAAACAGGACAGGGTGTCAAATGTAGAAAACCAACTTATGCTTGCTTAAGGGGAAAGGTGAGTTGGGGTGTTGCATACAGCAAGAGATTGAAATTAGCACAGATACCATTCCATGAGCCAAATATGTAATAGACAAGAGCTACTCCTTGCTCAACGAAGTGGACTCAACACCCCATATTAAACGCTTAACAATATACCTGACTAGTAAGAATCTTAAAACCTATGGATTTATATGTCTCCGAAAGAGAATCAAGTGTGTGTACAGCGGCATAAACGCAGCAGTGATAGGATTGGTGAGGTTCGGTGAGCAAATGCAGACCCTTTGAAGTCATATTGCATGGTACCCATTCCATAGGTCTCAACTCTCCAGGTTTAAGGGATTCTTCCTTCAGCTAAAACATGCATGTGGAACCCAGAGTATGACCCACCGTGTGATCGGGAAACGTGTTCAAATGTGTCTCAGGTTTTGTCCCCTGGTACTCGGGTGCAACATTCCAGATGCTTTACTAACACTCTCCCCACTTGGAGAGTCAGTGCCTTTAACCTCCTCTTTCGCCCAGTTTGCAATTTCTGTGGAAAATGAACAGTAATAGGGAGAACCAATGAGAGACTAGGTGGAGGTGTCTGGACGGGCAAATTTAACTCTCATTTCCCACCAAGAAGAAGAATTAACCAAAGGCTCAGCATGCCGTGCCGTAACCAAACTAGGGCCTGAAGCAATCCTGCGGTGTTGCGGCCAGCTCACAAGAAAGCGAGTTGAAGAAAGGAGCTCAGGAGCACTGTAATTCACAAACCTGCAGAGTTATAAATGACAGCTATCCTCCAAAAATATATTGAAGTAAGGCTGCCAAGAGGAGTTGAAAGCGGGGCAGAATTGCAGGAAACCGATTTCAGGAGGTAGACTGGAATTGCATGTAAAGCATAGGAAAAGAGGCAGAACGTCCACAATGATGCACTGGGCCAAAAAGGGCGTATGCGTTTTTTCCTGAATATATTCAGGAAAAAACGCATACGCCCTTTTTGGCCAACCAAGCAAGCTTGCAAAGGAAATCTGCACTACAATGAAGTCTCACTGCCTCCCGGTCAAAAGGGCCATCTGAAAAAAGTGTAAAATCCAGAAAGGCAGGACAGGCCATGGAGAACTGGGAGCCTTGTTATGCTGATGGGCGGGATGTAAATTGCCAGCAGCCACTCTGGAGAAGTGTATGGTGTTTCCTGAAACATCCAAAAAACAAAGCAACAGAGCCTAGGGCACTTCCACTTATGGTCCTATAGCTTACGGAAATTAAAATCAAAAAGACACAGCCACCCTAAACTTTGGGACGGCTCTGTTTACAAGAACCTCGTTTACGGTACAAGTTCAATATCACAGAAAGCGAAAAATGGATAAAGAAGTTGTGGTACTTACGTACAATGCAATATCACTCAGCAATGAAATCTATGTCATCAGGCCCATAGCAGCATAATGAGTGGATTCAGGTACGATGATTCTAAGTGAAATCAGTCACACAGAAAAAGAAATATCATAAGATATCACTACTACACGGAATGTAAACTTGGCTACACAGGAACTGAATTACAAAACAGAACAGGGTGTCAAATGTAGAAAACCAACTTATGCTTGCTTAAGGGGAAAGGTGAGTTGGGGTGCTGCATAAAACCAGAGATTGAAATTAGCACAGATACCGTTCCATAAGCCAAATATGTAATACACAAGAGCTACTCCTTGCTCAACGAAGTGGACTCAACACCCCATATTAAACGCCTAACAATATACCTGACTAGTAAGAATCTTAAAACCTATGGATTTATATGTCTCCGAAAGAGAATGAAGCGTGTGTACAGCGGCATAAACGCAGCAGTGATAGGATTGGTAAGGTTCGGTGAGCAAATGCAGACCCTTTGAAGTCATATTGCATGGTACCCATTCCATGGGTCTCAACTCTGCATGTTTAAGGGATTCTTCCTTCAGCTAAAACATGCATGTGGAACCCAGAGTATGATCCACCGTGTGATCGGTAAACGTGTTCCAATGTGTCTCAGTTTTCATCCCCTGGTACTCGGGTACCACATTCCAAACGGTTTACTAACACTCTCCCCACTTGTAAAGTCAGTGCCTTTAACCTCCTGTTTGGCCCAGTTTGCAATTTCTGCGTAAGATGAACAGGAATAGGGAGAACCAATGAGAGACTAGCTGGAGGTGTCTGGACAGGCAAATTTAACTCTCATTTCCCACCAGGAAGAGGAAGTAACCAAAGGCTCAGCGTGCCATGCCAGAAGCACACTAAGGCCTGAAGCAATCATGCGGAGTTGCGGCCAGCTCACAAGAAAGCGAGTTGAAGAAAGGAGCTCAGGGGCACTGTAATTCACAAACCTGCAGAGTTATAAATGACAGCTATCTTCCAAAAATATATTGAAGTAAGGCTGCCAAGAGGAGTTGAAAGCGGGGCAGAATTGCAGGAAACCGATTTCAGGAGGTAGACTGGAATTGCATGTAAAGCATAGGAAAAGAGGCAGAACGTCCACAATGATGCACTTGGCCAAAAAGGGCGTATGCGTTTTTTCCTGAATATATATATTCAGGAAAAAACGCATACGCCCTTTTTGACCAACCAAGCAAGCTTGCAAAGGAAATCTGCACTACAATGAACTCTCACTGCCCCCCCGGGTTAAAAGGGCCATCTGAAAAAAGTGTAAAATCCAGAAAGGCAGGACAGGCCATGGAGAACTGGGAGCCTTGTTATGCTGATGGTTGGGATGAAAACTGCCAGCAGCCACTCTGGAGAAGTGTATGGTGTTTCCTGAAACATTCAAAAAACAAAGCAACAGAGCCTAGGGCACTTCCACTTATGGTCCTACAGCTTAGGGAAATTAAAATCAAAAAGACACAGCCACCCCAAAGTTTGGGACGGCTCTGTTTACAAGAACCTCGTTTACGGTACAAGTTCAATATCACAGAAAGCAAAAAATGGATAAAGAAGTTGTGGTACTTACCTACAATGCAATATAACTCAGCAATGAAATCTATGTCATCAAGCCCGTAGCAGAATAATGAGTGGATTCAGGTACGATGATTCTAAGTGAAATAAGTCACACAGAAAAAGAAACATCATAAGATATCACTACTACACGGAATGTAAACTTGGCTACACAGGAACTGAATTACAAAACAGAACAGGGTGTCAAATGTAGAAAACCAACTTATGCTTGCTTAAGGGGAAAGGTGAGTTGGGGTGCTACATAAAACCAGAGATTGAAATTAGCACAGATACCGTTCCAAAAGCCAAATATGTAATAGACAAGAGCTACTCCTTGCTCAACGAAGTGGACTCAACACCCCATATTAAACGCCTAACAATATACCTGACTAGTAAGAATCTTAAAACCTATGGATTTATAAGTCTCCGAAAGAGAATCAAGCGTGTGTACAGCGGCATAAACGCAGCAGTGATAGGATTGGTGAGGTTCGGTGAGCAAATGCAGACCCTTTGAAGTCATATTGCATGGTACCCATTCCATGGGTCTCAACTCTCCAGGTTTAAGGGATTCTTCCTTCAGCTAAAACATGCATGTGGAACCCAGAGTATGATCCACCGTGTGATCGGGAAACGTGTTCAAATGTGTCTCAGTTTTCGTCCCCTGGTACTCGGATGCAACATTCCAGACGCTTTACTAACACTCTCCCCACTTGGAGAGTCAGTGCCTTTAACCTCCTGTTTGGCCCAGTTTGCAATTTCTGTGGAAAATGAACAGGAATAGGGAGAACCAATGAGAGACTAGGTGGAGGTGTCTGGACGGGCAAATTTAACTCTCATTTCCCACCAAGAAGAAGAATTAACCAAAGGCTCAGCATGCCATGCCGGAAGCACACTAGGGCCTGAAGCAATCCTGCGGTGTTGCGGCCAGCTCACAAGAAAGCGAGTTGAAGAAAGGAGCTCAGGGGCACTGTAATTCACAAACCTGCAGAGATAAATGACAGCTATCTTCCAAAAATATATTGAAGTAAGGCTGCCAAGAGGAGTTGAAAGCGGGGCAGAATTGCAGGAAACCGATTTCAGGAGGTAGACTGGAATTGCATGTAAAGCATAGGAAAAGAGGCAGAACGTCCACAATGATGCACTTGGCCAAAAAGGGCGTATGCGTTTTTTCCTGAATATATTCAGGAAAAAACGCATACGCCCTTTTTGGCCAACCAAGCAAGCTTGCAAAGGAAATCTGCACTACAATGAACTCTCACTGCCCCCCCGGGTCAAAAGGGCCATCTGAAAAAAGTGTAAAATCCAGAAAGGCAGGACAGGCCATGGAGAACTGGGAGCCTTGTTATGCTGATGGTTGGGATGAAAACTGCCAGCAGCCACTCTGGAGAAGTGTATGGTGTTTCCTGAAACATCCAAAAAACAAAGCAACAGAGCCTAGGGCACTTCCACTTATGGTCCTACAGCTTAGGGAAATTAAAATCAAAAAGACACAGCCACCCCAAAGTTTGGGACGGCTCTGTTTACAAGAACCTCGTTTACGGTACAAGTTCAATATCACAGAAAGCAAAAAATGGATAAAGAAGTTGTGGTACTTACGTACAATGCAATATAACTCAGCAATGAAATCTATGTCATCAAGCCCGTAGCAGAATAATGAGTGGATTCAGGTACGATGATTCTAAGTGAAATAAGTCACACAGAAAAAGAAACATCATAAGATATCACTACTACACGGAATGTAAACTTGGCTACACAGGAACAGAATTACTAAACAGGACAGGGTGTCAAATGTAGAAAACCAACTTATGCTTGCTTAAGGGGAAAGGTGAGTTGGGGTGTTGCATACAACAAGAGATTGAAATTAGCACAGATACCATTCCATGAGCCAAATATGCAATAGACAAGAGCTACTCCTTGCTCAACGAAGTGGACTCAACACCCCATATTAAACGCCTAACAATATACCTGACTAGTAAGAATCTTAAAACCTACGGATGTATATGTCTCCGAAAGAGAATCAAGCGTGTGTACAGCGGCATAAACGCAGCAGTGATAGGATTGGTGAGGTTCGGTGAGCAAATGCAGACCCTTTGAAATCATATTGCATGGTACCCATTCCATAGGTCTCAACTCTCCAGGTTTAAGGAATTCTTCCTTCAGCTAAAACATGCATGTGGAACCCAGAGTATGACCCACCGTGTGATCGGGAAACGTGTTCAAATGTGTCTCAGTTTTTGTCCCCTGGTACTCGGGTGCAACATTCCAGATGCTTTACTAACACTCTCCCCACTTGGAGAGTCAGTGCCTTTAACCTCCTGTTTGTCCCAGTTTGCAATTTCTGTGGAAAATAAACAGGAATAGGGAGAACCAATGAGAGACTAGGTGGAGGTGTCTGGATGGGCAAATTTAACTCTCATTTCCCACCAGGAAGAGGAATTAACCAAAGGCTCAGCATGCCGTGCCGCAACCAAACTAGGGCCTGAAGCAATCCTGCGGTGTTGCGGCCAGCTCACAAGAAAGCGAGTTGAAGAAAGGAGCTCAGGGGCACTGTAATTCACAAACCTGCAGAGTTATAAATGACAGCTATCCTCCAAAAATATATTGAAGTAAGGCTGCCAAGAGGACTTGAAAGCGGGGCAGAATTGCAGGAAACCGATTTCAGGAGGTAGACTGGAATTGCATGTAAAGCATAGGAAAAGAGGCAGAACGTCCACAATGATGCACTTGGCCAAAAAGGGCGTATGCGTTTTTTCCTGAATATATTCAGGAAAAAACGCATACGCCCTTTTTGGCCACCCAAGCAAGCTTGCAAAGGAAATCTGCACTACCATGAAGTCTCACTGCCTCCCGGTCAAAAGGGCCATCTGAAAAAAGTGTAAAATCCAGAAAGGCAGGACAGGCCAAGGAGAACTGGGAGCCTTGTTATGCTGATGGGCGGGATGTAAATTGCCAGCAGCCACTCTGGAGAAGTGTATGGTGTTTCCTGAAACATTCAAAAAACAAAGCAACAGAGCCTAGGGCACTTCCACTTATGGTCCTATAGCTTAGGGAAATTAAAATCAAAAAGACACAGCCACCCCAAAGTTTGGGACGGCTCTGTTTACAAGAACCTCGTTTACGGTACATGTTCAATATCACAGAGGGCGAAAAATGGATAAAGAAATTGTGGTACTTACGTACAATGCAATATCACTCAGCAATGAAATCTATGTCATCAGGCCCATAGCAGCATAATGAGTGGATTCAGGTACGATGATTCTAAGTGAAATAAGTCACACAGAAAAAGAAACATCATAAGATATCACTACTACACGGAATGTAAACTTGGCTACACAGGAACTGAATTACAAAACAGAACAGGGTGTCAAATGTAGAAAACCAACTTATGCTTGCTTAAGGGGAAAGGTGAGTTGGGGTGCTACATAAAACCAGAGATTGAAATTAGCACAGATACCGTTCCAAAAGCCAAATATGTAATAGACAAGAGCTACTCCTTGCTCAACGAAGTGGACTCAACACCCCATATTAAACGCCTAACAATATACCTGACTAGTAAGAATCTTAAAACCTATGGATTTATAAGTCTCCGAAAGAGAATCAAGCGTGTGTACAGCGGCATAAACGCAGCAGTGATAGGATTGGTGAGGTTCGGTGAGCAAATGCAGACCCTTTGAAGTCATATTGCATGGTACCCATTCCATGGGTCTCAACTCTCCAGGTTTAAGGGATTCTTCCTTCAGCTAAAACATGCATGTGGAACCCAGAATATGATCCACCGTGTGATCGGGAAACGTGTTCAAATGTGTCTCAGTTTTCGTCCCCTGGTACTCGGATGCAACATTCCAGACGCTTTACTAACACTCTCCCCACTTGGAGAGTCAGTGCCTTTAACCTCCTGTTTGGCCCAGTTTGCAATTTCTGCGTAAGATGAACAGGAATAGGGAGAACCAATGAGAGACTAGCTGGAGGTGTCTGGACGGGCAAATTTAACTCTCATTTCCCACCAGGAAGAGGAAGTAACCAAAGGCTCAGCGTGCCATGCCAGAAGCACACTAAGGCCTGAAGCAATCATGCGGAGTTGCGGCCAGCTCACAAGAAAGCGAGTTGAAGAAAGGAGCTCAGGGGCACTGTAATTCACAAACCTGCAGAGTTATAAATGACAGCTATCTTCCAAAAATATATTGAAGTAAGGCTGCCAAGAGGAGTTGAAAGCGGGGCAGAATTGCAGGAAACCGATTTCAGGAGGTAGACTGGAATTGCATGTAAAGCATAGGAAAAGAGGCAGAACGTCCACAATGATGCACTTGGCCAAAAAGGGCGTATGCGTTTTTTCCTGAATATATATATTCAGGAAAAAACGCATACGCCCTTTTTGACCAACCGAGCAAGCTTGCAAAGGAAATCTGCACTACAATGAACTCTCACTGCCCCCCCGGGTTAAAAGGGCCATCTGAAAAAAGTGTAAAATCCAGAAAGGCAGGACAGGCCATGGAGAACTGGGAGCCTTGTTATGCTGATGGTTGGGATGAAAACTGCCAGCAGCCACTCTGGAGAAGTGTATGGTGTTTCCTGAAACATTCAAAAAACAAAGCAACAGAGCCTAGGGCACTTCCACTTATGGTCCTACAGCTTAGGGAAATTAAAATCAAAAAGACACAGCCACCCCAAAGTTTGGGACGGCTCTGTTTACAAGAACCTCGTTTACGGTACAAGTTCAATATCACAGAAAGCAAAAAATGGATAAAGAAGTTGTGGTACTTACCTACAATGCAATATAACTCAGCAATGAAATCTATGTCATCAAGCCCGTAGCAGAATAATGAGTGGATTCAGGTACGATGATTCTAAGTGAAATAAGTCACACAGAAAAAGAAACATCATAAGATATCACTACTACACGGAATGTAAACTTGGCTACACAGGAACTGAATTACAAAACAGAACAGGGTGTCAAATGTAGAAAACCAACTTATGCTTGCTTAAGGGGAAAGGTGAGTTGGGGTGCTACATAAAACCAGAGATTGAAATTAGCACAGATACCGTTCCAAAAGCCAAATATGTAATAGACAAGAGCTACTCCTTGCTCAACGAAGTGGACTCAACACCCCATATTAAACGCCTAACAATATACCTGACTAGTAAGAATCTTAAAACCTATGGATTTATAAGTCTCCGAAAGAGAATCAAGCGTGTGTACAGCGGCATAAACGCAGCAGTGATAGGATTGGTGAGGTTCGGTGAGCAAATGCAGACCCTTTGAAGTCATATTGCATGGTACCCATTCCATGGGTCTCAACTCTCCAGGTTTAAGGGATTCTTCCTTCAGCTAAAACATGCATGTGGAACCCAGAGTATGATCCACCGTGTGATCGGGAAACGTGTTCAAATGTGTCTCAGTTTTCGTCCCCTGGTACTCGGATGCAACATTCCAGACGCTTTACTAACACTCTCCCCACTTGGAGAGTCAGTGCCTTTAACCTCCTGTTTGGCCCAGTTTGCAATTTCTGTGGAAAATGAACAGGAATAGGGAGAACCAATGAGAGACTAGGTGGAGGTGTCTGGACGGGCAAATTTAACTCTCATTTCCCACCAAGAAGAAGAATTAACCAAAGGCTCAGCATGCCATGCCGGAAGCACACTAGGGCCTGAAGCAATCCTGCGGTGTTGCGGCCAGCTCACAAGAAAGCGAGTTGAAGAAAGGAGCTCAGGGGCACTGTAATTCACAAACCTGCAGAGATAAATGACAGCTATCTTCCAAAAATATATTGAAGTAAGGCTGCCAAGAGGAGTTGAAAGCGGGGCAGAATTGCAGGAAACCGATTTCAGGAGGTAGACTGGAATTGCATGTAAAGCATAGGAAAAGAGGCAGAACGTCCACAATGATGCACTTGGCCAAAAAGGGCGTATGCGTTTTTTCCTGAATATATTCAGGAAAAAACGCATACGCCCTTTTTGGCCAACCAAGCAAGCTTGCAAAGGAAATCTGCACTACAATGAACTCTCACTGCCCCCCCGGGTCAAAAGGGCCATCTGAAAAAAGTGTAAAATCCAGAAAGGCAGGACAGGCCATGGAGAACTGGGAGCCTTGTTATGCTGATGGTTGGGATGAAAACTGCCAGCAGCCACTCTGGAGAAGTGTATGGTGTTTCCTGAAACATCCAAAAAACAAAGCAACAGAGCCTAGGGCACTTCCACTTATGGTCCTACAGCTTAGGGAAATTAAAATCAAAAAGACACAGCCACCCCAAAGTTTGGGACGGCTCTGTTTACAAGAACCTCGTTTACGGTACAAGTTCAATATCACAGAAAGCAAAAAATGGATAAAGAAGTTGTGGTACTTACGTACAATGCAATATAACTCAGCAATGAAATCTATGTCATCAAGCCCGTAGCAGAATAATGAGTGGATTCAGGTACGATGATTCTAAGTGAAATAAGTCACACAGAAAAAGAAACATCATAAGATATCACTACTACACGGAATGTAAACTTGGCTACACAGGAACTGAATTACTAAACAGAACAGGGTGTCAAATGTAGAAAACCAACTTATGCTTGCTTAAGGGGAAAGGTGAGTTGGGGTGTTGCATACAACAAGAGATTGAAATTAGCACAGATACCATTCCATGAGCCAAATATGTAATAGACAAGAGCTACTCCTTGCTCAACGAAGTGGACTCAACACCCCATATTAAACGCCTAACAATATACCTGACTAGTAAGAATCTTAAAACCTATGGATTTATATGTCTCCGAAAGAGAATCAAGCGTGTGTACAGCAGCATAAAGGCAGCAGTGATAGGATTGGTGAGGTTCGGTGAGCAAATGCAGACCCTTTGAAGTCATATTGCATGGTACCCATTCCATAGGTCTCAACTCTCCAGGTTTAAGGGATTCTTCCTTCAGCTAAAACATGCATGTGGAACCCAGAGTATGACCCACCGTGTGATCGGGAAACGTGTTCAAATGTGTCTCAGTTTTTGTCCCCTGGTACTCGGGTGCAACATTCCAGATGCTTTACTAACACTCTCCCCACTTGGAGAGTCAGTGCCTTTAACCTCCTGTTTGGCCCAGTTTGCAATTTCTGTGGAAAATGAACAGGAATAAGGAGAACCAATGAGAGACTAGGTGGAGGTGTCTGGACAGGCAAATTTAACTCTCATTTCCCACCAGGAAGAGGAATTAACCAAAGGCTCAGCATGCCGTGCCGTAACCAAACTAGGGCCTGAAGCAATCATGCGGTGTTGCGGCCAGCTCACAAGAAAGCGAGTTGAAGAAAGGAGCTCAGGGGCACTGTAATTCACAAACCTGCAGAGTTATAAATGACAGCTATCCTCCAAAAATATATTGAAGTAAGGCTGCCAAGAGGAGTTGAAAGCGGGGCAGAATTGCAGGAAACCGATTTCAGGAGGTAGACTGGAATTGCATGTAAAGCATAGGAAAAGAGGCAGAACGTCCACAATGATGCACTTGGCCAAAAAGGGCGTATGCGTTTTTTCCTGAATATATTCAGGAAAAAACGCATACGCCCTTTTTGGCCAACCAAGCAAGCTTGCAAAGGAAATCTGCACTACAATGAAGTCTCACTGCCCCCCCAGGTCAAAAGGGCCATCTGAAAAAAGTGTAAAATCCAGAAAGGCAGGACAGGCCATGGAGAACTGGGAGCCTTGTTATGCTGATGGTTGGGATGAAAATTACCAGCAGCCACTCTGGAGAAGTGTATGGTGTTTCCTGAAACATCCAAAAAACAAAGCAACAGAGCCTAGGGCACTTCCACTTATGGTCCTATAGCTTAGGGAAATTAAAATCAAAAAGACACAGCCACCCCAAAGTTTGGGACGGCTCTGTTTACAAGAACCTCGTTTACGGTACAAGTTCAATATCACAGAAAGCAAAAAATGGATAAAGAAGTTGTGGTACTTATGTACAATGCAATATCACTCAGCAATGAAATCTATGTCATCAAGCCCATAGCAGAATAATGAGTGGATTCAGGTACGATGATTCTAAGTGAAATAAGTCACACAGAAAAAGAAACATCATAAGATATCACTACTACACGGAATGTAAACTTGGCTACACAGGAACAGAATTACTAAACAGGACAGGGTGTCAAATGTAGAAAACCAACTTATGCTTGCTTAAGGGGAAAGGTGAGTTGGGGTGTTGCATACAACAAGAGATTGAAATTAGCACAGATACCATTCCATGAGCCAAATATGTAATAGACAAGAGCTACTCCTTGCTCAACGAAGTGGACTCAACACCCCATATTAAACGCCTAACAATATACCTGACTAGTAAGAATCTTAAAACCTACGGATGTATATGTCTCCGAAAGAGAATCAAGCGTGTGTACAGCGGCATAAACGCAGCAGTGATAGGATTGGTGAGGTTCGGTGAGCAAATGCAGACCCTTTGAAATCATATTGCATGGTACCCATTCCATAGGTCTCAACTCTCCAGGTTTAAGGAATTCTTCCTTCAGCTAAAACATGCATGTGGAACCCAGAGTATGACCCACCGTGTGATCGGGAAACGTGTTCAAATGTGTCTCAGTTTTTGTCCCCTGGTACTCGGGTGCAACATTCCAGATGCTTTACTAACACTCTCCCCACTTGGAGAGTCAGTGCCTTTAACCTCCTGTTTGTCCCAGTTTGCAATTTCTGTGGAAAATAAACAGGAATAGGGAGAACCAATGAGAGACTAGGTGGAGGTGTCTGGATGGGCAAATTTAACTCTCATTTCCCACCAGGAAGAGGAATTAACCAAAGGCTCAGCATGCCGTGCCGCAACCAAACTAGGGCCTGAAGCAATCCTGCGGTGTTGCGGCCAGCTCACAAGAAAGCGAGTTGAAGAAAGGAGCTCAGGGGCACTGTAATTCACAAACCTGCAGAGTTATAAATGACAGCTATCCTCCAAAAATATATTGAAGTAAGGCTGCCAAGAGGACTTGAAAGCGGGGCAGAATTGCAGGAAACCGATTTCAGGAGGTAGACTGGAATTGCATGTAAAGCATAGGAAAAGAGGCAGAACGTCCACAATGATGCACTTGGCCAAAAAGGGCGTATGCGTTTTTTCCTGAATATATTCAGGAAAAAACGCATACGCCCTTTTTGGCCACCCAAGCAAGCTTGCAAAGGAAATCTGCACTACCATGAAGTCTCACTGCCTCCCGGTCAAAAGGGCCATCTGAAAAAAGTGTAAAATCCAGAAAGGCAGGACAGGCCAAGGAGAACTGGGAGCCTTGTTATGCTGATGGGCGGGATGTAAATTGCCAGCAGCCACTCTGGAGAAGTGTATGGTGTTTCCTGAAACATTCAAAAAACAAAGCAACAGAGCCTAGGGCACTTCCACTTATGGTCCTATAGCTTAGGGAAATTAAAATCAAAAAGACACAGCCACCCCAAAGTTTGGGACGGCTCTGTTTACAAGAACCTCGTTTACGGTACATGTTCAATATCACAGAGGGCGAAAAATGGATAAAGAAATTGTGGTACTTACGTACAATGCAATATCACTCAGCAATGAAATCTATGTCATCAGGCCCATAGCAGCATAATGAGTGGATTCAGGTACGATGATTCTAAGTGAAATAAGTCACACAGAAAAAGAAACATCATAAGATATCACTACTACACGGAATGTAAACTTGGCTACACAGGAACTGAATTACAAAACAGAACAGGGTCTCAAATGTAGAAAACCAACTTATGCTTGCTTAAGGGGAAAGGTGAGTTGTGGTGCTGCATAAAACCAGAGATTGAAATTAGCACAGATACCGTTCCATAAGCCAAATATGTAATAGACAAGAGCTACTCCTTGCTCAACGAAGTGGACTCAACACCCCATATTAAACGCCTAACCATATACCTGACTACTAAGAATCTTAAAACCTATGGATTTATAAGTCTCCGAAAGAGAATCAAGCGTGTGTACAGTGGCATAAACGCAGCAGTGATAGGATTGGTGAGGTTCGGTGAGCAAATGCAGACCCTTTGAAGTCATATTGCATGGTACCCATTCCATGGGTCTCAACTCTCCAGGTTTAAGGGATTCTTCCTTCAGCTAAAACATGCATGTGGAACCCAGAGTATGATACACCGTGTGATCGGGAAACGTGTTCAAATGTGTCTCAGTTTTCGTCCCCTGGTACTCGGATGCAACATTCCAGACGCTTTACTAACACTCTCCCCACTTGGAGAGTGAGTGCCTTTAACCTCCTGTTTGGCCCAGTTTGCAATTTCTGTGGAAAATGAACAGGAATAGGGAGAACCAATGAGAGACTAGGTGGAGGTGTCTGGATGGGCAAATTTAACTCTCATTTCCCACCAAGAAGAAGAATTAACCAAAGGCTCAGCATGCCATGCCAGAAACACACTAGGGCCTGAAGCAATCCTGCGGTGTTGCGGCCAGCTGAAAAGAAAGCGAGTTGAAGAAAGGAGCTCAGGGGCACTGTAATTCACAAACCTGCAGAGTTATAAATGACAGCTATCCTCCAAAAATATATTGAAGTAAGGCTGCCAAGAGGAGTTGAAAGCGGGGCAGAATTGCAGGAAACCGATTTCAGGAGGTAAACTGGAATAGCATGTAAAGCATAGGAAAAGAGGCAGAACGTCCACAATGATGCACTTGGCCAAAAAGGGCGTATGCGTTTTTTCCTGAATATATACGCCCTTTTTGGCCAACCAAGCAAGCTTGCAAAGGAAATCTGCACTACAATGAAGTCTCACTGCCCCCCGGTCAAAAGGGCCATCTGAAAAAAGTGTAAAATCCAGAAAGGCAGGACAGGCCAAGGAGAACTAGGAGCCTTGTTATGATGATGGGCAGGATGTAAATTACCAGCAGCCACTCTGGAGAAGTGTATGGTGTTTCCTGAAACATTCATAAAACAAAGCAACAGAGCCTAGGGCACTTCCACTTATGGTCCTATAGCTTAGGGAAATTAAAATCAAAAAGACACAGCCACCCCAAAGTTTGGGACGGCTCTGTTTACAAGAACCTCGTTTACGGTACAAGTTCAATATCAGAGAAAGCAAAAAATGGATAAAGAAGTTGTGGTACTTACGTACAATGCAATATCACTCAGCAATGAAATCTATGTCATCAAGCCCGTAGCAGAATAATGAGTGGATTCAGGTAGGATGATTCTAAGTCAAATAAGTCACACAGAAAAAGAAACATCATAAGATATCACTACTACACGGAATGTAAACTTGGCTACACAGGAACAGAATTACTAAACAGAACAGGGTGTCAAATGTAGAAAACCAACTTATGCTTGCTTAAGGGGAAAGGTGAGTTGGGGTGTTGCATACAGCAAGAGATTGAAATTAGCACAGATACCATTCCATGAGCCAAATATGTAATAGACAAGAGCTACTCCTTGCTCAACGAAGTGGACTCAACACCCCATATTAAACGCTTAACAATATACCTGACTAGTAAGAATCTTAAAACCTATGGATTTATATGTCTCCGAAAGAGAATCAAGTGTGTGTACAGCGGCATAAACGCAGCAGTGATAGGATTGGTGAGGTTCGGTGAGCAAATGCAGACCCTTTGAAGTCATATTGCATGGTACCCATTCCATAGGTCTCAACTCTCCAGGTTTAAGGGATTCTTCCTTCAGCTAAAACATGCATGTGGAACCCAGAGTATGACCCACCGTGTGATCGGGAAACGTGTTCAAATGTGTCTCAGTTTTTGTCCCCTGGTACTCGGGTGCAACATTCCAGATGCTTTACTAACACTCTCCCCACTTGGAGAGTGAGTGCCTTTAACCTCCTGTTTGGCCCAGTTTGCAATTTTTGTGGAAAATGAACAGGAATAGGGAGAACCAATGAGAGACTACGTGGAGGTGTCTGGACGGGCAAATTTAACTCTCATTTCCCACCAGGAAGAGGAATTAACCAAAGGCTCAGCATGCCGTGCCGCAACCAAACTAGGGCCTGAAGCAATCCTGCGGTGTTGCGGCCAGCTCACAAGAAATCGAGTTGAAGAAAGGAGCTCAGGGGCACTGTAATTCACAAACCTGCAGAGTTATAAATGACAGCTATCCTCCAAAAATATATTGAAGTAAGGCTGCCAAGAGGAGTTGAAAGCGGGGCAGAATTGCAGGAAACCGATTTCAGGAGGTAGACTGGAATTGCATGTAAAGCATAGGAAAAGAGGCAGAACGTCCACAATGATGCACTTGGCCAAAAAGGGCGTATGCGTTTTTTCCTGAATATATTCAGGAAAAAACGCATACGCCCTTTTTGGCAAACCAAGCAAGCTTGCAAAGGAAATCTGCACTACAATGAAGTCTCACTGCCCCCCCGGGTCAAAAGGGCCATCTGAAAAAAGTGTAAAATCCAGAAATCAGGACAGGCCAAGGAGAACTGGGAGCCTTGTTATGCTGATGGGCAGGATGTAAATTGCCAGCAGCCACTCTGGAGAAGTGTATGGTGTTTCCTGAAACATTCAAAAAACAAAGCAACAGAGCCTAGGGCACTTCCACTTATGGTCCTATAGCTTAGGGAAATTAAAATCAAAAAGACACAGCCACCCCAAAGTTTGGGACGGCTCTGTTTACAAAAACCTCGTTTACGGTACAAGTTCAATATCACAGAAAGCAAAAAATGGATAAAGAAGTTGTGGTACTTATGTACAATGCAATATCACTCAGCAATGAAATCTATGTCATCAAGCCCGTAGCAGAATAATGAGTGGATTCAGGTACGATGATTCTAAGTGAAATAAGTCACACAGAAAAAGAAACACCATAAGATATCACTACTACACGGAATGTAAACTTGGCTACACAGGAACTGAATTACAAAACAGAACAGGGTCTCAAATGTAGAAAACCAACTTATGCTTGCTTAAGAGGAAAGGTGAGTTGGGGTGCTGCATGAAACCAGAGATTGAAATTAGCACAGATACCGTTCCATAAGCCAAATATGTAATAGACAAGAGCTACTCCTTGCTCAACGAAGTGGACTCAACACCCCATATTAAACGCCTAAGAATATAACTGACTAGTAAGAATCTTAAAACCTATGGATTTATATGTCTCCGAAAGAGAATCAAGCGTGTGTACAGCGGCATAAACGCAGCAGTGATAGGATTGGTGAGGTTCGGTGAGCAAATGCAGACCCTTTGAAGTCATACTGCATGGTACCCATTCCATGGGTCTCAACTCTCCAGGTTTAAGGGATTCTTCCTTCAGCTAAAACATGCATGTGGAACACAGATTATGATCCACCGTGTGATTGGGAAACGTGTTCAAATGTGTCTCAGTTTTCGACCCTGGTACTCGGGTGCAACACTCCAGACGCTTTACTAACACTCTCCCCACTTGGAGAGTCAGTGCCTTTAACCTCCTGTTTGGCCCAGTTTGCAATTTCTGCGGAAAATGTACAGGAATAGGGAGAACCAATGATAAACTAGCTGGAGGTGTCTGGACGGGCAAATTTAACTCTCATTTCCCACCAGAAAGAGGAATTAACCAAAGGCTCAGCATGCCGTGCCGGAACCACACTAGGGCCTGAAGCAATCCTGCGGTGTTGCGGCCAGCTCACAAGAAAGCGAGTTGAAGAAAGGAGCTCAGGGGCACTGTAATTCACAAACCTGCAGAGTTATAAATGACAGCTATCCTCCAAAAATATATTGAAGTAAGGCTGCCAAGAGGACTTGAAAGCGGGGCAGAATTGCAGGAAACCGATTTCAGGAGGTAGACGGGAATTGCATGTAAAGCATAGGAAAAGAGGCAGAACGTCCACAATGATGCACTTGGCCAAAAAGGGCGTATGCGTTTTTTCCTGAATATATTCAGGAAAAAACGCATACGCCCTTTTTGGCCAACCAAGCAAGCTTGCAAAGGAAATCTGCACTACAATGAAGTCTCGCTGCCCCCCGGTCAAAAGGGCCATATGAAAAAAGTGTAAAATCCAGAAAGGCAGGACAGGCCATGAAGAACTGGGAGCCTTCTTATGCTGATGGGCGGGATGTAAATTGCCAACAGCCACTCTGGAGAAGTGTATGGTGTTTCCTGTAACATCTAAAAAACTAAGCAACAGAGCCTAGGGCACTTCCACTTATGGTCCTATAGCTTAGGGCAATTAAAATCAAAGAGACACAGCCACCCCAAAGTTTGGGACGGCTCTGTTTACAAGAATCTTGTTTACGGTACAAGTTCAATATCACAAAAGCGAAAAATGGATAAAGAAGTTGTGGTACTTACGTACAATGCAATATCACTCAGCAATGAAATCTATGTCATCAGGCCCGTAGCAGCATAATGAGTGGATTCAGGTACGATGATTCTAAGTGAAATAAGTCACACAGAAAAAGAAACA
Organism: Leucopleurus acutus; assembly: GCF_964270905.1. Lineage (NCBI taxonomy): Eukaryota > Metazoa > Chordata > Mammalia > Artiodactyla > Delphinidae > Leucopleurus > Leucopleurus acutus. The sequence continues at coordinate 98,901,114 of NC_139142.1, read as the reverse complement.
TCATAAGATATCACTACTACACGGAATGTAAACTTGGCTACACAGGATCTGAATTACAAAACAGAACAGGGTCTCAAATGTAGAAAACCAACTTATGCTTGCTTAAGGGGAAAGGTGAGTTGGGGTGCTGCATGAAACCACAGATTGAAATTAGCACAGATACCGTTCCATAAGCCAAATATGTAATAGACAAGAGCTACTCCTTGCTCAACGAAGTGGACTCAACACCCCATATTAAACGCCTAACAATATACCTGACTAGAAATAATCTAAAAACCTACCGATTTATATGTCTCCGAAAGAGAATCAAGCGTGTGTACAGCGACATAAACGCAGCGGTGATAGGATTGGTGAGGTTCGGTGAGCAAATGCAGACCCTATGAAGTCATATTGCATGGTACCCATTCCATGGGTCTCAACTCTCCAGGTTTAAGGGATTCTTCCTTCAGCTAAAACATGCATGTGGAACCCAGAGTATGATCCAGCGTGTGATCGGGAAACGTGTTCAAATGTGTCTCGTTTTCGTCCCCTGGTACTCGAGTGCAACATTCCAGATGCTTTACTAACACTCTCCCCACTTGGAGAGTCAGTGCCTTTAACCTCCTGTTTGGCCCAGTTTGCAGTTTCTGTGGAAAATGAACAGGAATAGGGAGAACGAAAGAGAGACTAGCTGGAGGTGTCTGGACGGGCAAATTTAACTCTCATTTCCCACCAGGAAGAGGAGTTAACCAAAGGCTCAGCGTGCCGTGCCGGAACCACACTAGGGCCTGAAGCAATCCTGCGGTGTTGCGGCCAGCTCACAAGAAAGCGAGTTGAAGAAACGAGCTCAGGGGCACTGTAATTCACAAACCTGCAGAGTTATAAATGACAGCTATCGTCCAAAAATATATTGAAGTAAGGCTGCCAAGAGGACTTGAAAGCGGAGCAGAATTGCAGGAAACCAATTTCAGGAGGTAGACGGGAATTCCATGTAAAGCATAGGAAAAGAGGCAGAACGTCCACAATGATGCACTTGGCCAAAAAGGGCGTATGCGTTTTTTCCTGAATATATTCAGGAAAAAACGCATACGCCCTTTTTGGCCAACCAAGCAAGCTTGCAAAGGAAATCTGCCCTACAATGAAGTCTCACTGCCCCCCGGTCAAAAGGGACATATGAAAAAAGTGTAAAATCCAGAAAGGCAGGACAGGCCATGAAGAACTGGGAGCCTTGTTATGCTGATGGTCGGGATGTAAATTGCCAACAGCCACTCTGGAGAAGTGTATGGTGTTTCCTGAAACATCTAAAAAACTAAGCAAGAGAGCCTAGGGCACTTCCACTTATGGTCCTATAGCTTAGGGCAATTAAAATCAAAGAGACACAGCCACCCCAAAGTTTGGGACGGCTCTGTTTACAAGAATCTTGTTTCCGGTACAAGTTCAATATCACAAAAGCGAAAAATGGATAAAGAAGTTGTGGTACTTACGTACAATGCAATATCACTCAGCAATGAAATCTATGTCATCAGGCCTGTAGCAGCATACTGAGTGGATGCAGGTATGATGAGTCTAAGTGAAATAAGTCACACAGAAAAAGAAACATCATAAGATATCACTACTACACGGAATGTAAACTTGGCTACACAGGAACTGAATTACAAAACAGAACAGGGTCTCAAATGTAGAAAACCAACTTATGCTTGCTTAAGGGGAAAGGTGAGTTGTGGTGCTGCATAAAACCAGAGATTGAAATTAGCACAGATACCGTTCCATAAGCAAAATATGTAATAGACAAGAGCTACTCCTTGCTCAACGAAGTGGACTCAACACCCCATATTAAACGTTTAAAAATACCCCGGACTAGAAATAATCTTATAAACTACGGATTTATATGTCTCCGAAAGAGAATCAAGCGTGTGTACAGCGGCATAAACGCAGCAGTGATAGGATTGGTGAGGTTCAGTGAGCAAATGCAGACCCTTTGAAGTCATATTGCATGGTACCCATTCCATGGGTCTCAACTCTCCAAGTTTAAGGGATTCTTCCTTCAGCTAAAACATGCATGTGGAACACAGAGTATGATCCACCGTGTGATCAGGAAACGTGTTCAAATGTGTCTCAGTTTTCGTCCCCTGGTACTCGGGTGCAACACTCCAGACGCTTTACTAACACTCTCCCCACTTGGAGAGTCAGTGCCTTTAACCTCCTGTATGGCCCAGTTTGTAATTTCTGTGGAAAATGTACAGCAATAGGGAGAACCAATGAGAAACTAGCTGGAGGTGTCTGGACGGGCAAATTTAACTCTCATTTCCCACCAGAAAGAGGAATTAACCAAAGGCTCAGCATGCCGTGCCGGAACCACACTAGGGCCTGAAGCAATCCTGCGGGGTGCGGCCAGCTCACAAGAAAGCGAGTTGAAGAAAGGAGCTCAGGGGCACTGTAATTCACAAACCTGCAGAGTTATAAAGGACAGCTATCGTCCAAAAATATATTGAAGTAAGGCTGCCAAGAGGACTTGAAAGCGGGGCAGAATTGCAGGAAACCGATTTCAGGAGGTAGACGGGAATTGCATGTAAAGCATAGGAAAAGAGGCAGAACGTCCACAATGATGCACTTGGCCAAAAAGGGCGTATGCGTTTTTTCCTGAATATATTCAGGAAAAAACGCATACGCCCTTTTTGGCCAACCAAGCAAGCTTGCAAAGGAAATCTGCACTACAATGAAGTCTCGCTGCCCCCCGGTCAAAAGGGCCATATGAAAAAAGTGTAAAATCCAGAAAGGCAGGACAGGCCATGAAGAAGTGGGAGCCTTGTTATGCTGATGGGCGGGATGTAAATTGCCAACAGCCACTCTGGAGAAGTGTATGGTGTTTCCTGTAACATCTAAAAAACTAAGCAACAGAGCCTAGGGCACTTCCACTTATGGTCCTATAGCTTAGGACAATTAAAATGAAAGAGACACAGCCACCCTAAAGTTTGGGACGGCTCTGTTTACAAGAATCTTGTTTACGGTACAAGTTCAATATCACAAAAGCGAAAAATGGATAAAGAAGTTGTGGTACTTACGTACAATGCAATATCACTCAGCAATGAAATCTATGTCATCAGGCCCGTAGCAGCATAATGAGTGGATTCAGGTACGATGATTCTAAGTGAAATAAGTCACACAGAAAAAGAAACATCATAAGATATCACTACTACACGGAATGTAAACTTGGCTACACAGGATCTGAATTACAAAACAGAACAGGGTCTCAAATGTAGAAAACCAACTTATGCTTGCTTAAGGGGAAAGGTGAGTTGGGGTGCTGCATGAAACCAGAGATTGAAATTAGCACAGATACCGTTCCATAAGCCAAATATGTAATAGACAAGAGCTACTCCTTGCTCAACGAAGTGGACTCAACACCCCATATTAAACGCTTAAAAATACCCCGGACTAGAAATAATCTTATAAACTACGGATTTATATGTCTCCGAAAGAGAATCAAGCGTGTGTACAGCGGCATAAACGCAGCAGTGATAGGATTGGTGAGGTTCAGTGAGCAACTGCAGACCCTTTGAAGTCATATTGCATGGTACCCATTCCATGGGTCTCAACTCTCCAAGTGTAAGGGATTCTTCCTTCAGCAAAAACATGCATGTGGAACACAGAGTATGATCCACCGTGTGATCAGGAAACGTGTTCAAATGTGTCTCGTTACGTCCCCTGGTACTCGAGTGCAACATTCCAGATGATTTACTAACACTCTCCCCACTTGGAGAGTCAGTGCCTTTAACCTCCTGTTTGGCCCAGTTTGCAATTTCTGTGGAAAATGAACAGGAATAGGGAGAACGAAAGAGAGACTAGCTGGAGGTGTCTGGACGGGCAAATTTAACTCTCATTTCCCACCAGGAAGAGGAATTAACCAAAGGCTCAGCGTGCCGTGCCGGACATACACTAGGGCCTGAAGCAATCCTGCGGTGTTGCGGACAGCTCACAAGAAAGCGAGTTGAAGAAACGAGCTCAGGGGCACTGTAATTCACAAACCTGGAGAGTTATAAATGACAGCTATCGTCCAAAAATATATTGAAGTAAGGCTGCCATGAGGACTTGAAAGCGGAGCAGAATTGCAGGAAACCGATTTCAGGAGGTAGACGGGAATTGCATGTAAAGCATAGGAAAAGAGGCAGAACGTCCACAATGATGCACTTGGCCAAAAAGGGCGTATGCGTTTTTTCCTGAATATATTCAGGAAAAAACGCATACGCCCTTTTTGGCCAACCAAGCAAGCTTGCAAAGGAAATCTGCCCTACAATGAAGTCTCACTGCCCCCCGGTCAAAAGGGACATATGAAAAAAGTGTAAAATCCAGAAAGGCAGGACAGGCCATGAAGAACTGGGAGCCTTGTTATGCTGATGGGCGGGATGTAAATTGCCAACAGCCACTCTGGAGAAGTGTATGGTGTTTCCTGAAACATCTAAAAAACTAAGCAACAGAGCCTAGTGCACTTCCACTTATGGTCCTATAGCTTAGGGCAATTAAAATCAAAGAGACACAGCCACCCCAAAGTTTGGGAAGGCTCTGTTTACAAGAATCTTGTTTCCGGTACAAGTTCAATATCACAAAAGCGAAAAATGGATAAAGAAGTTGTGGTACTTACGTACAATGCAATATCACTCAGCAATGAAATCTATGTCATCAGGCCCGTAGCAGCATAATGAGTGGATTCAGGTACGATGATTCTATGTGAAATAAGTCACACAGAAAAAAAAACATCATAAGATATCACTACTACACGGAATGTAAACTTGGCTACACAGGAACTGAATTACAAAACAGAACAGGGTGTCAAATGTAGAAAACCAACTTATGCTTGCTTAAGGGGAAAGGTGAGTTGGGGTGCTGCATAAAACCAGAGATTGAAATTAGCACAGATACCGTTCCATAAGCCAAATATGTAATACACAAGAGCTACTCCTTGCTCAACGAAGTGGACTCAACACCCCATATTAAATGCCTAACAATATACCTGACTAGTAAGAATCTTAAAACCTATGGATTTATATGTCTCCGAAAGAGAATGAAGCGTGTGTACAGCGGCATAAACGCAGCAGTGATAGGATTGGTAAGGTTCAGTGAGCAAATGCAGACCCTTTAAAGTCATATTGCATGTTACCCATTCCATGGGTCTCAACTCTGCATGTTTAAGGGATTCTTCCTTCAGCTAAAACATGCATGTGGAACCCAGAGTATGATCCACCGTGTGATCGGGAAACGTGTTCCAATGTGTCTCAGTTTTCATCCCCTGGTACTCGGGTACAACATTCCAAACGGTTTACTAACACTCTCCCCACTTGTAAAGTCAGTGCCTTTAACCTCCTGTTTGGCCCAGTTTGCAATTTCTGCGTAAGATGAACAGGAATAGGGAGAACCAATGAGAGACTAGGTGGAGGTGTCTGGACGGGCAAATTTAACTCTCATTTCCCACCAGGAAGAGGAAGTAACCAAAGGCTCAGCGTGCCATGCCAGAAGCACACTAAGGCCTGAAGCAATCCTGCGGAGTTGCGGCCAGCTCACAAGAAAGCGAGTTGAAGAAAGGAGCTCAGGGGCACTGTAATTCACAAACCTGCAGAGTTATAAATGACAGCTATCTTCCAAAAATATATTGAAGTAAGGCTGCCAAGAGGAGTTGAAAGCGGGGCAGAATTGCAGGAAACCGATTTCAGGAGGTAGACTGGAATTGCATGTAAAGCATAGGAAAAGAGGCAGAACGTCCACAATGATGCACTTGGCCAAAAAGGGCGTATGCCTTTTTTCCTGAATATATTCAGGAAAAAACGCATACGCCCTTTTTGGCCAACCAAGCAAGCTTGCAAAGGAAATCTGCACTACAATGAAGTCTCACTGCCCCCCGGTCAAAAGGGCCATCTGAAAAAAGTGTAAAATCCAGAAAGGCAGGACAGGCCATGGAGAACTGGGAGCCTTGTTATGCTGATGGTTGGGATGAAAACGGCCAGCAGCCACTCTGGAGAAGTGTATGGTGTTTCCTGAAACATCCAAAAAACAAAGCAACAGAGCCTAGGGCACTTCCACTTATGGTCCTACAGCTTAGGGAAATTAAAATCAAAAAGACACAGCCACCCCAAAGTTTGGGACGGCTCTGTTTACAAGAACCTCGTTTACGGTACAAGTTCAATATCACAGAAAGCAAAAAATGGATAAAGAAGTTGTGGTACTTACGTACAATGCAATATAACTCAGCAATGAAATCTATGTCATCAAGCCCGTAGCAGAATAATGAGTGGATTCAGGTACGATGATTCTAAGTGAAATAAGTCACACAGAAAAAGAAACATCATAAGATATCACTACTACACGGAATGTAAACTTGGCTACACAGGAACTGAATTACTAAACAGAACAGGGTGTCAAATGTAGAAAACCAACTTATGCTTGCTTAAGGGGAAAGGTGAGTTGGGGTGTTGCATACAACAAGAGATTGAAATTAGCACAGATACCATTCCATGAGCCAAATATGTAATAGACAAGAGCTACTCCTTGCTCAACGAAGTGGACTCAACACCCCATATTAAACGCCTAACAATATACCTGACTAGTAAGAATCTTAAAACCTATGGATTTATATGTCTCCGAAAGAGAATCAAGCGTGTGTACAGCAGCATAAACGCAGCAGTGATAGGATTGGTGAGGTTCGGTGAGCAAATGCAGACCCTTTGAAGTCATATTGCATGGTACCCATTCCATAGGTCTCAACTCTCCAGGTTTAAGGGATTCTTCCTTCAGCTAAAACATGCATGTGGTACCCAGAGTATGACCCACCGTGTGATCGGGAAACGTGTTCAAATGTGTCTCAGTTTTTGTCCCCTGGTACTCGGGTGCAACATTCCAGATGCTTTACTAACACTCTCCCCACTTGGAGAGTCAGTGCCTTTAACCTCCTCTTTGGCCCAGTTTGCAATTTCTGTGGAAAATGAACAGGAATAGGGAGAACCAATGAGAGACTAGGTGGAGGTGTCTGGACAGGCAAATTTAACTCTCATTTCCCACCAGGAAGAGGAATTAACCAAAGGCTCTGCATGCCGTGCCGCAACCAAACTAGGGCCTGAAGCAATCCTGCGGTGTTGCGGCCAGCTCACAAGAAAGCGAGTTGAAGAAAGGAGCTCAGGGGCACTGTAATTCACAAACCTGCAGAGTTATAAATGACAGCTATCCTCCAAAAATATATTGAAGTAAGGCTGCCAAGAGGAGTTGAAAGCGGGGCAGAATTGCAGGAAACCGATTTCAGGAGGTAGACTGGAATTGCATGTAAAGCATAGGAAAAGAGGCAGAACGTCCACAATGATGCACTTGGCCAAAAAGGGCGTATGCGTTTTTTCCTGAATATATTCAGGAAAAAACGCATACGCCCTTTTTGGCCAACCAAGCAAGCTTGCAAAGGAAATCTGCACTACAATGAAGTCTCACTGCCCCCCCGGGTCAAAAGGGCCATCTGAAAAAAGTGTAAAATCCAGAAAGGCAGGACAGGCCATGGAGAACTGGGAGCCTTGTTATGCTGATGGTTGGGATGAAAATTACCAGCAGCCACTCTGGAGAAGTGTATGGTGTTTCCTGAAACATCCAAAAAACAAAGCAACAGAGCCTAGGGCACTTCCACTTATGGTCCTATAGCTTAGGGAAATTAAAATCAAAAAGACACAGCCACCCCAAAGTTTGGGACGGCTCTGTTTACAAGAACCTCGTTTACGGTACAAGTTCAATATCACAGAAAGCAAAAAATGGATAAAGAAGTTGTGGTACTTATGTACAATGCAATATCATTCAGCAATGAAATCTATGTCATCAAGCCCGTAGCAGAATAATGAGTGGATTCAGGTACGATGATTCTAAGTGAAATAAGTCACACAGAAAAAGAAACATCATAAGATATCAGTACTACACGGAATGTAAACTTGGCTACACAGGAACAGAATTACTAAACAGGACAGGGTGTCAAATGTAGAAAACCAACTTATGCTTGCTTAAGGGGAAAGGTGAGTTGGGGTGTTGCATACAACAAGAGATTGAAATTAGCACAGATACCATTCCATGAGCCAAATATGTAATAGACAAGAGCTACTCCTTGCTCAACGAAGTGGACACAACACCCCATATTAAACGCCTAACAATATACCTGACTAGTAAGAATCTTAAAACCTACGGATGTATATGTCTCCGAAAGAGAATCAAGCGTGTGTACAGCGGCATAAACGCAGCAGTGATAGGATTGGTGAGGTTCGGTGAGCAAATGCAGACCCTTTGAAATCATATTGCATGGTACCCATTCCATAGGTCTCAACTCTCCAGGTTTAAGGAATTCTTCCTTCAGCTAAAACATGCATGTGGAACCCAGAGTATGACCCACCGTGTGATCGGGAAACGTGTTCAAATGTGTCTCAGTTTTTGTCCCCTGGTACTCGGGTGCAACATTCCAGATGCTTTACTAACACTCTCCCCACTTGGAGAGTCAGTGCCTTTAACCTCCTGTTTGTCCCAGTTTGCAATTTCTGTGGAAAATAAACAGGAATAGGGAGAACCAATGAGAGACTAGGTGGAGGTGGCTGGACGGGCAAATTTAACTCTCATTTCCCACCAGGAAGAGGAATTAACCAAAGGCTCAGCATGCCGTGCCGCAACCAAACTAGGGCCTGAAGCAATCCTGCGGTGTTGCGGCCAGCTCACAAGAAAGCGAGTTGAAGAAAGGAGCTCAGGGGCACTGTAATTCACAAACCTGCAGAGTTATAAATGACAGCTATCCTCCAAAAATATATTGAAGTAAGGCTGCCAAGAGGAGTTGAAAGCGGGGCAGAATTGCAGGAAACCGATTTCAGGAGGTAGACTGGAATTGCATGTAAAGCATAGGAAAAGAGGCAGAACGTCCACAATGATGCACTTGGACAAAAAGGGCGTATGCGTTTTTTCCTGAATATATTCAGGAAAAAACGCATACGCCCTTTTTGGCCAACCAAGCAAGCTTGCAAAGGAAATCTGCACTACCATGAAGTCTCACTGCCTCCCGGTCAAAACGGCCATCTGAAAAAAGTGTAAAATCCAGAAAGGCAGGACAGGCCAAGGAGAACTAGGAGCCTTGTTATGCTGATGGGCGGGATGTAAATTGCCAGCAGCCACTCTGGAGAAGTGTATGGTGTTTCCTGAAACATTCAAAAAACAAAGCAACAGAGCCTAGGGCACTTCCACTTATGGTCCTATAGCTTACGGAAATTAAAATCAAAAAGACACAGCCACCCCAAAGTTTGGGACGGCTCTGTTTACAAGAACCTCGTTTACGGTACAAGTTCAATATCACAGAAAGCGAAAAATGGATAAAGAAATTGTGGTACTTACGTACAATGCAATATCACTCAGCAATGAAATATATGTCATCAGGCCCATAGCAGCATAATGAGTGGATTCAGGTACGATGATTCTAAGTGAAATAAGTCACACAGAAAAAGAAACATCATAAGATATCACTACTACACGGAATGTAAACTTGGCTACACAGGAACTGAATTACAAAACAGAACAGGGTGTCAAATGTAGAAAACCAACTTATGCTTGCTTAAGGGGAAAGGTGAGTTGTGGTGCTGCATAAAACCAGAGATTGAAATTAGCACAGATACCGTTCCATAAGCCAAATATGTAATAGACAAGAGCTACTCCTTGCTCAACGAAGTGGACTCAACACCCCATATTAAACGCCTAACAATATACCTGACTAGTAAGAATCTTAAAACCTATGGATTTATATGTCTCCGAAAGAGAATCAAGCGTGTGTACAGCGGCATAAACGCAGCAGTGATAGGATTGGTGAGGTTCGGTGAGCAAATGCAGACCCTTTGAAGTCATATTGCATGGTACCCATTCCATGGGTCTCAACTCTCCAGGTTTAAGGGATTCTTCCTTCAGCTAAAACATGCATGTGGAACCCAGAGTATGATCCACCGTGTGATCGGGAAACGTGTTCAAATGTGTCTCGTTTTCGTCCCTGGTACTCGGGTGCAACATTCCAGATGCTTTACTAACACTCTCCCCACTTGGAGAGTCAGTGCCTTTAACCTCCTGTTTGGCCCAGTTTGCAATTTCTGTGGAAAATGAACAGGAATAGGGAGAACCAATGAGAGACTATCTGGAGGTGTCTGGACGGGCAAATTTAACTCTCATTTCCCACCAAGAAGAAGAATTAACCAAAGGCTCAGCATGCCATGCCGGAAGCACACTAGGGCCTGAAGCAATCCTGCGGTGTTGCGGCCAGCTCAAAAGAAAGCGAGTTGAAGAAAGGAGCTCAGGGGCACTGTAATTCACAAACCTGCAGAGATAAATGACAGCTATCTTCCAAAAATATATTGAAGTAAGCCTGCCAAGAGGAGTTGAAAGCGGGGCAGAATTGCAGGAAACCGATTTCAGGAGGTAGACTGGAATTGCATGTAAAGCATAGGAAAAGAGGCAGAACGTCCACAATGATGCACTTGGCCAAAAAGGGCGTATGCGTTTTTTCCTGAATATATTCAGGAAAAAACGCATACGCCCTTTTTGGCCAACCAAGCAAGCTTGCAAAGGAAATCTGCACTACAATGAAGTCTCACTGCCCCCCGCTCAAAAGGGCCATCTGAAAAAAGTGTTAAATCCAGAAAGGCAGGACAGGCTATGGAGAACTGGGAGCCTTGTTATGCTGATGGTTGGGATGAAAACGGCCAGCAGCCACTCTGGAGAAGTGTATGGTGTTTCCTGAAACATCCAAAAAACAAAGCAACAGAGCCTAGGGCACTTCCACTTATGGTCCTACAGCTTAGGGAAATTAAAATCAAAAAGACACAGCCACCCCAAAGTTTGGGACGGCTCTGTTTACAAGAACCTCGTTTACGGTACAAGTTCAATATCACAGAAAGCAAAAAATGGATAAAGAAGTTGTGGTACTTACGTACAATGCAATATAACTCAGCAATGAAATCTATGTCATCAAGCCCGTAGCAGAATAATGAGTGGATTCAGGTACGATGATTCTAAGTGAAATAAGTCACACAGAAAAAGAAACATCATAAGATATCACTACTACACGGAATGTAAACTTGGCTACACAGGAACTGAATTACTAAACAGAACAGGGTGTCAAATGTAGAAAACCAACTTATGCTTGCTTAAGGGGAAAGGTGAGTTGGGGTGTTGCATACAACAAGAGATTGAAATTAGCACAGATACCATTCCATGAGCCAAATATGTAATAGACAAGAGCTACTCCTTGCTCAACGAAGTGGACTCAACACCCCATATTAAACGCCTAACAATATACCTGACTAGTAAGAATCTTAAAACCTATGGATTTATATGTCTCCGAAAGAGAATCAAGCGTGTGTACAGCAGCATAAACGCAGCAGTGATAGGATTGGTGAGGTTCGGTGAGCAAATGCAGACCCTTTGAAGTCATATTGCATGGTACCCATTCCATAGGTCTCAACTCTCCAGGTTTAAGGGATTCTTCCTTCAGCTAAAACATGCATGTGGTACCCAGAGTATGACCCACCGTGTGATCGGGAAACGTGTTCAAATGTGTCTCAGTTTTTGTCCCCTGGTACTCGGGTGCAACATTCCAGATGCTTTACTAACACTCTCCCCACTTGGAGAGTCAGTGCCTTTAACCTCCTGTTTGGCCCAGTTTGCAATTTCTGTGGAAAATGAACAGGAATAGGGAGAACCAATGAGAGACTAGGTGGAGGTGTCTGGACAGGCAAATTTAACTCTCATTTCCCACCAGGAAGAGGAATTAACCAAAGGCTCTGCATGCCGTGCCGCAACCAAACTAGGGCCTGAAGCAATCCTGCGGTGTTGCGGCCAGCTCACAAGAAAGCGAGTTGAAGAAAGGAGCTCAGGGGCACTGTAATTCACAAACCTGCAGAGTTATAAATGACAGCTATCCTCCAAAAATATATTGAAGTAAGGCTGCCAAGAGGAGTTGAAAGCGGGGCAGAATTGCAGGAAACCGATTTCAGGAGGTAGACTGGAATTGCATGTAAAGCATAGGAAAAGAGGCAGAACGTCCACAATGATGCACTTGGACAAAAAGGGCGTATGCGTTTTTTCCTGAATATATTCAGGAAAAAACGCATACGCCCTTTTTGGCCAACCAAGCAAGCTTGCAAAGGAAATCTGCACTACAATGAAGTCTCACTGCCCCCCCGGGTCAAAAGGGCCATCTGAAAAAAGTGTAAAATCCAGAAAGGCAGGACAGGCCATGGAGAACTGGGAGCCTTGTTATGCTGATGGTTGGGATGAAAATTACCAGCAGCCACTCTGGAGAAGTGTATGGTGTTTCCTGAAACATCCAAAAAACAAAGCAACAGAGCCTAGGGCACTTCCACTTATGGTCCTATAGCTTAGGGAAATTAAAATCAAAAAGACACAGCCACCCCAAAGTTTGGGACGGCTCTGTTTACAAGAACCTCGTTTACGGTACAAGTTCAATATCACAGAAAGCAAAAAATGGATAAAGAAGTTGTGGTACTTATGTACAATGCAATATCATTCAGCAATGAAATCTATGTCATCAAGCCCGTAGCAGAATAATGAGTGGATTCAGGTACGATGATTCTAAGTGAAATAAGTCACACAGAAAAAGAAACATCATAAGATATCAGTACTACACGGAATGTAAACTTGGCTACACAGGAACAGAATTACTAAACAGGACAGGGTGTCAAATGTAGAAAACCAACTTATGCTTGCTTAAGGGGAAAGGTGAGTTGGGGTGTTGCATACAACAAGAGATTGAAATTAGCACAGATACCATTCCATGAGCCAAATATGTAATAGACAAGAGCTACTCCTTGCTCAACGAAGTGGACACAACACCCCATATTAAACGCCTAACAATATACCTGACTAGTAAGAATCTTAAAACCTACGGATGTATATGTCTCCGAAAGAGAATCAAGCGTGTGTACAGCGGCATAAACGCAGCAGTGATAGGATTGGTGAGGTTCGGTGAGCAAATGCAGACCCTTTGAAATCATATTGCATGGTACCCATTCCATAGGTCTCAACTCTCCAGGTTTAAGGAATTCTTCCTTCAGCTAAAACATGCATGTGGAACCCATAGTATGACCCACCGTGTGATCGGGAAACGTGTTCAAATGTGTCTCAGTTTTTGTCCCCTGGTACTCGGGTGCAACATTCCAGATGCTTTACTAACACTCTCCCCACTTGGAGAGTCAGTGCCTTTAACCTCCTGTTTGTCCCAGTTTGCAATTTCTGTGGAAAATAAACAGGAATAGGGAGAACCAATGAGAGACTAGGTGGAGGTGGCTGGACGGGCAAATTTAACTCTCATTTCCCACCAGGAAGAGGAATTAACCAAAGGCTCAGCATGCCGTGCCGCAACCAAACTAGGGCCTGAAGCAATCCTGCGGTGTTGCGGCCAGCTCACAAGAAAGCGAGTTGAAGAAAGGAGCTCAGGGGCACTGTAATTCACAAACCTGCAGAGTTATAAATGACAGCTATCCTCCAAAAATATATTGAAGTAAGGCTGCCAAGAGGAGTTGAAAGCGGGGCAGAATTGCAGGAAACCGATTTCAGGAGGTAGACTGGAATTGCATGTAAAGCATAGGAAAAGAGGCAGAACGTCCACAATGATGCACTTGGACAAAAAGGGCGTATGCGTTTTTTCCTGAATATATTCAGGAAAAAACGCATACGCCCTTTTTGGCCAACCAAGCAAGCTTGCAAAGGAAATCTGCACTACCATGAAGTCTCACTGCCTCCCGGTCAAAACGGTCATCTGAAAAAAGTGTAAAATCCAGAAAGGCAGGACAGGCCAAGGAGAACTAGGAGCCTTGTTATGCTGATGGGCGGGATGTAAATTGCCAGCAGCCACTCTGGAGAAGTGTATGGTGTTTCCTGAAACATTCAAAAAACAAAGCAACAGAGCCTAGGGCACTTCCACTTATGGTCCTATAGCTTACGGAAATTAAAATCAAAAAGACACAGCCACCCCAAAGTTTGGGACGGCTCTGTTTACAAGAACCTCGTTTACGGTACAAGTTCAATATCACAGAAAGCGAAAAATGGATAAAGAAATTGTGGTACTTACGTACAATGCAATATCACTCAGCAATGAAATATATGTCATCAGGCCCATAGCAGCATAATGAGTGGATTCAGGTACGATGATTCTAAGTGAAATAAGTCACACAGAAAAAGAAACATCATAAGATATCACTACTACACGGAATGTAAACTTGGCTACACAGGAACTGAATTACAAAACAGAACAGGGTGTCAAATGTAGAAAACCAACTTATGCTTGCTTAAGGGGAAAGGTGAGTTGTGGTGCTGCATAAAACCAGAGATTGAAATTAGCACAGATACCGTTCCATAAGCCAAATATGTAATAGACAAGAGCTACTCCTTGCTCAACGAAGTGGACTCAACACCCCATATTAAACGCCTAACAATATACCTGACTAGTAAGAATCTTAAAACCTATGGATTTATATGTCTCCGAAAGAGAATCAAGCGTGTGTACAGCGGCATAAACGCAGCAGTGATAGGATTGGTGAAGTTCGGTGAGCAAATGCAGACCCTTTGAAGTCATATTGCATGGTACCCATTCCATGGGTCTCAACTCTCCAGGTTTAAGGGATTCTTCCTTCAGCTAAAACATGCATGTGGAACCCAGAGTATGATCCACCGTGTGATCGGGAAACGTGTTCAAATGTGTCTCGTTTTCGTCCCTGGTACTCGGGTGCAACATTCCAGATGCTTTACTAACACTCTCCCCACTTGGAGAGTCAGTGCCTTTAACCTCCTGTTTGGCCCAGTTTGCAATTTCTGTGGAAAATGAACAGGAATAGGGAGAACCAATGAGAGACTATCTGGAGGTGTCTGGACGGGCAAATTTAACTCTCATTTCCCACCAAGAAGAAGAATTAACCAAAGGCTCAGCATGCCATGCCGGAAGCACACTAGGGCCTGAAGCAATCCTGCGGTGTTGCGGCCAGCTCAAAAGAAAGCGAGTTGAAGAAAGGAGCTCAGGGGCACTGTAATTCACAAACCTGCAGAGATAAATGACAGCTATCTTCCAAAAATATATTGAAGTAAGGCTGCCAAGAGGAGTTGAAAGCGGGGCAGAATTGCAGGAAACCGATTTCAGGAGGTAGACTGGAATTGCATGTAAAGCATAGGAAAAGAGGCAGAACGTCCACAATGATGCACTTGGCCAAAAAGGGCGTATGCGTTTTTTCCTGAATATATTCAGGAAAAAACGCATACGCCCTTTTTGGCCAACCAAGCAAGCTTGCAAAGGAAATCTGCACTACAATGAAGTCTCACTGCCCCCCGCTCAAAAGGGCCATCTGAAAAAAGTGTTAAATCCAGAAAGGCAGGACAGGCCATGGAGAACTGGGAGCCTTGTTATGCTGATGGGCGGGATGTAAATTGCCAGCAGCCACTCTGGAGAAGTGTATGGTGTTTCCTGAAACATCTAAAAAACAAAGCAACAGAGCCTAGGGCAATTCCACTTATGGTCCTATAGCTTAGGGAAATTAAAATCAAAAAGACACAGCCACCCCAAAGTTTGGGACGGCTCTGTTTACAAGAACCTCGTTTACAGTACAAGTTCAATATCACAGAAAGCGAAAAATGGATAAAGTAGTTGTGGTACTTACGTACAATGCAATATCACTCAGCAATGAAATCTATGTCATCAGGCCCTTAGCAGCATAATGAGTGGATTCAGGTACGATGATTCTAAGTGAAATAAGTCACACAGAAAAAGAAACATCATAAGGTATCACTAATACACGCAATGTAAACTTGGCTACGCAGGAACTGAATTACAAAGCAAAACAGGGTCTCAAATGTAGAAAACCAACTTATGCTTGCTTAAGGGGAAAGGTGAGTTGGGGTACTGCATAAAACCAGAGATTGAAATTAGCACAGATACCGTTCCATAAGCCAAATATGTAATAGACAAGAGCTACTCCTTGCTCAACGAAGTGGACTCAACACCCCATAATAAACTCCTAAGAATATACCTGACTATTAAGAATCTTAAAACCTTTGGATTTATATGTCTCTAAAAGAGAATCAAGCGTGTGTACAGCGGCATAAACGCAGCAGTGATAGGATTGGTGAGGTTCGGTGAGCAAATGCAGACCCTTTGAAGTCATATTGCATGGTACCCATTCCATGGGTCTCAACTCTCCAGGTTTAAGGGATTCTTCCTTCAGCTAAAACATGCATGTGGAACCCAGAGTATGATCCACCGTGTGATCGGGAAACGTGTTCAAATGTGTCTCAGTTTTCGTCCCCTGGTACTCGGATGCAACATTCCAGACGCTTTACTAACACTCTCCCCACTTGGAGAGTCAGTGCCTTTAACCTTCTGTTTGGCCCAGTTTGCAATTTCTTTGGAAAATGAACAGGAATAGGGAGAACCAATGAGAGACTAGGTGGAGGTGTCTGGACGGGCAAATTTAACTCTCATTTCCCACCAAGAAGAAGAATTAACCAAAGGCTCAGCATGCCATGCCGGAAGCACACTAGGGCCTGAAGCAATCCTGCGGTGTTGCGGCCAGCTCAAAAGAAAGCGAGTTGAAGAAAGGAGCTCAGGGGCACTGTAATTCACAAACCTGCAGAGATAAATGACAGCTATCTTCCAAAAATATATTGAAGTAAGACTGCCAAGAGGAGTTGAAAGCGGGGCAGAATTGCAGGAAACCGATTTCAGGAGGTAGACTGGAATTGCATGTAAAGCATAGGAAAAGAGGCAGAACGTCCACAATGATGCACTTGGCCAAAAAGGGCGTATGCGTTTTTTCCTGAATATATTCAGGAAAAAACGCATACGCCCTTTTTGGCCAACCAAGCAAGCTTGCAAAGGAAATCTGCACTACAATGAAGTCTCACTGCCCCCCACTCAAAAGAGCCATCTGAAAAAAGTGTAAAATCCAGAATGGCAGGACAGGCTATGGAGAACTGGGAGCCTTGTTATGCTGATGGGCGGGATGTAAATTGCCAGCAGCCACTCTGGAGAAGTGTATGGTGTTTCCTGAAACATCCAAAAAACAAAGCAACAGAGCCTAGGGCACTTCCACTTATGGTCCTATAGCTTAGGGAAATTAAAATCAAAAAGACACAGCCACCCCAAAGTTTGGGACGGCTCTGTTTACAAGAACCTCGTGTACCGTACAAGTTCAATATCACAGAAAGCGAAAAATGGATAAAGAAGTTGTGGTACTTACGTACAATGCAATATCACTCAGCAATGAACTCTATGTCATCAGGCCCGTAGCAGCATAATGAGTGGATTCAGGTACCATGATTCTAAGTGAAATAAGTCACACAGAAAAAGAAACATCATAAGATATCACTAATACACGGATTGTAAACTTGGCTACACAAGAACTGAATTACAAAACAGAAGAGGGTGTCAAATGTAGATAACCAACTTATGCTTGCTTAAGGGGAAAGGTGAGTTGGGGTGCTGCATAAAACCAGAGATTGAAATTACAACAGATACCGTTCCATAAGCCAAATATGTAATAGAGAAGAGCTACTCCTTGCTCAACGAAGTGGACTCAACACCCCATATTAAACGGCTAAGAATATACCTGACGAGTAAGAATCTTAAAACCTATGGATTTATAAGTCTCCGAAAGAGAATCAAGCGTGTGTACAGTGGCATAAACGCAGCAGTGATAGGATTGGTGAGGTTCGGTGAGCAAATGCAGACCCTTTGAAGTCATATTGCATGGTACCCATTCCATGGGTCTCAACTCTCCAGGTTTAAGGGATTCTTCCTTCAGCTAAAACATGCATGTGGAACCCAGAGTATGACCCACTGTGTGATCGGGAAACGTGTTCAAATGTGTCTCAGTTTTCGTCCCCTGGTACTCGGATGCAACATTCCAGACGCTTTACTAACACTCTCCCCACTTGGAGAGTCAGTGCCTTTAACCTCCTGTTTGGCCCAGTTTGCAATTTCTGTGGAAAATGAACAGGAATAGGGAGAACCAATGAGAGACTAGGTGCAGGTGTCTGGATGGGCAAATTTAACTCTCATTTCCCACCAAGAAGAAGAATTAACCAAAGGCTCAGCCTGCCATGCCAGAAGCACACTAGGGCCTGAAGCAATCCTGCGGTGTTGCGGCCAGCTCAAAAGAAAGCGAGTTGAAGAAAGGAGCTCAGGGGCACTGTAATTCACAAACCTGCAGAGATAAATGACAGCTATCTTCCAAAAATATATTGAAGTAAGGCTGCCAAGAGGAGTTGAAAGCGGGGCAGAATTGCAGGAAACCGATTTCAGGAGGTAGACTGGAATTGCATGTAAAGCATAGGAATAGAGGCACAACGTCCACAATGATGCACTTGTCCAAAAAGAGCGTATGCGTTTTTTCCTGAATATATTCAGGAAAAAACGCATACGCCCTTTTTGGCCAACCAAGCAAGCTTGCAAAGGAAATCTGCACTACAATGAAGTCTCACTGCCCCCCGGCCAAAAGGGCCATCTGAAAAAAGTGTAAAATCCAGAAAGGCAGGACAGGCCATGGAGAACTGGGAGCCTTGTTATGCTGATGGGCGGGATGTAAATTGCCAGCAGCCACTATGGAGAAGTGTATGGTGTTTCCTGAAACATCCAAAAAACAAAGCAACAGAGCCTAGGGCACTTCCACTTATGGTCCTATAGCTTAGGGAAATTAAAATCAAAAAGACACAGCCACCCCAAAGTTTGGGACGGCTCTGTTTACAAGAACCTCGTTTACGGTACAAGTTCAATATCACAGAAAGCGAAAAATGGATAAAGAAGTTGTGGTACTTACGTACAATGCAATATCACTCAGCAATGAAATCTATGTCATCAGGCCCGTAGCAGCATAATGAGTGGATTCAGGTACGATGATTCTAAGTGAAATAAGTCACACAGAAAAAGAAACATCATAAGATATCACTACTACACGGAATGTAAACTTGGCTACACAGGAACTGAATGACAAAACAGAACAGGGTCTCAAATGTAGAAAACCAACTTATGCTTGCTTAAGGGGAAAGGTGAGTTGGGGTGCTGCATAAAACCAGAGATTGAAATTAGCACAGATACCGTTCCATAAGCCAAATATGTAATAGACAAGAGCTACTCCTTGCTCAACGAAGTGGACTCAACACCCCATATTAAACGCTTAACAATATACCTGACTAGTAAGAATCTTAAAACCTATGGATTTATATGTCTCCGAAAGAGAATCAAGTGTGTGTACAGCGGCATAAACGCAGCAGTGATAGGATTGGTGAGGTTCGGTGAGCAAATGCAGACCCTTTGAAGTCATATTGCATGGTACCCATTCCATAGGTCTCAACTCTCCAGGTTTAAGGGATTCTTCCTTCAGCTAAAACATGCATGTGGAACCCAGAGTATGACCCACCGTGTGATCGGGAAACGTGTTCAAATGTGTCTCAGTTTTTGTCCCCTGGTACTCGGGTGCAACATTCCAGATGCTTTACTAACACTCTCCCCACTTGGAGAGTGAGTGCCTTTAACCTCCTGTTTGGCCCAGTTTGCAATTTTTGTGGAAAATGAACAGGAATAGGGAGAACCAATGAGAGACTACGTGGAGGTGTCTGGACGGGCAAATTTAACTCTCATTTCCCACCAGGAAGAGGAATTAACCAAAGGCTCAGCATGCCGTGCCGCAACCAAACTAGGGCCTGAAGCAATCCTGCGGTGTTGCGGCCAGCTCACAAGAAATCGAGTTGAAGAAAGGAGCTCAGGGGCACTGTAATTCACAAACCTGCAGAGTTATAAATGACAGCTATCCTCCAAAAATATATTGAAGTAAGGCTGCCAAGAGGAGTTGAAAGCGGGGCAGAATTGCAGGAAACCGATTTCAGGAGGTAGACTGGAATTGCATGTAAAGCATAGGAAAAGAGGCAGAACGTCCACAATGATGCACTTGGCCAAAAAGGGCGTATGCGTTTTTTCCTGAATATATTCAGGAAAAAACGCATACGCCCTTTTTGGCCAACCAAGCAAGCTTGCAAAGGAAATCTGCACTACAATGAAGTCTCACTGCCCCCCCGGGTCAAAAGGGCCATCTGAAAAAAGTGTAAAATCCAGAAATCAGGACAGGCCAAGGAGAACTGGGAGCCTTGTTATGCTGATGGGCAGGATGTAAATTGCCAGCAGCCACTCTGGAGAAGTGTATGGTGTTTCCTGAAACATTCAAAAAACAAAGCAACAGAGCCTAGGGCACTTCCACTTATGGTCCTATAGCTTAGGGAAATTAAAATCAAAAAGACACAGCCACCCCAAAGTTTGGGACGGCTCTGTTTACAAAAACCTCGTTTACGGTACAAGTTCAATATCACAGAAAGCAAAAAATGGATAAAGAAGTTGTGGTACTTATGTACAATGCAATATCACTCAGCAATGAAATCTATGTCATCAAGCCCGTAGCAGAATAATGAGTGGATTCAGGTACGATGATTCTAAGTGAAATAAGTCACACAGAAAAAGAAACACCATAAGATATCACTACTACACGGAATGTAAACTTGGCTACACAGGAACTGAATTACAAAACAGAACAGGGTCTCAAATGTAGAAAACCAACTTATGCTTGCTTAAGAGGAAAGGTGAGTTGGGGTGCTGCATGAAACCAGAGATTGAAATTAGCACAGATACCGTTCCATAAGCCAAATATGTAATAGACAAGAGCTACTCCTTGCTCAACGAAGTGGACTCAACACCCCATATTAAACGCCTAAGAATATAACTGACTAGTAAGAATCTTAAAACCTATGGATTTATATGTCTCCGAAAGAGAATCAAACGTGTGTACAGCGGCATAAACGCAGCAGTGATAGGATTGGTGAGGTTCGGTGAGCAAATGCAGACCCTTTGAAGTCATACTGCATGGTACCCATTCCATGGGTCTCAACTCTCCAGGTTTAAGGGATTCTTCCTTCAGCTAAAACATGCATGTGGAACACAGATTATGATCCACCGTGTGATTGGGAAACGTGTTCAAATGTGTCTCAGTTTTCGACCCTGGTACTCGGGTGCAACACTCCAGACGCTTTACTAACACTCTCCCCACTTGGAGAGTCAGTGCCTTTAACCTCCTGTTTGGCCCAGTTTGCAATTTCTGCGGAAAATGTACAGGAATAGGGAGAACCAATGATAAACTAGCTGGAGGTGTCTGGACGGGCAAATTTAACTCTCATTTCCCACCAGAAAGAGGAATTAACCAAAGGCTCAGCATGCCGTGCCGGAACCACACTAGGGCCTGAAGCAATCCTGCGGTGTTGCGGCCAGCTCACAAGAAAGCGAGTTGAAGAAAGGAGCTCAGGGGCACTGTAATTCACAAACCTGCAGAGTTATAAATGACAGCTATCCTCCAAAAATATATTGAAGTAAGACTGCCAAGAGGACTTGAAAGCGGGGCAGAATTGCAGGAAACCGATTTCAGGAGGTAGACGGGAATTGCATGTAAAGCATAGGAAAAGAGGCAGAACGTCCACAATGATGCACTTGGCCAAAAAGGGCGTATGCGTTTTTTCCTGAATATATTCAGGAAAAAACGCATACGCCCTTTTTGGCCAACCAAGCAAGCTTGCAAAGGAAATCTGCACTACAATGAAGTCTCGCTGCCCCCCGGTCAAAAGGGCCATATGAAAAAAGTGTAAAATCCAGAAAGGCAGGACAGGCCATGAAGAACTGGGAGCCTTCTTATGCTGATGGGCGGGATGTAAATTGCCAACAGCCACTCTGGAGAAGTGTATGGTGTTTCCTGTAACATCTAAAAAACTAAGCAACAGAGCCTAGGGCACTTCCACTTATGGTCCTATAGCTTAGGGCAATTAAAATCAAAGAGACACAGCCACCCCAAAGTTTGGGACGGCTCTGTTTACAAGAATCTTGTTTACGGTACAAGTTCAATATCACAAAAGCGAAAAATGGATAAAGAAGTTGTGGTACTTACGTACAATGCAATATCACTCAGCAATGAAATCTATGTCATCAGGCCCGTAGCAGCATAATGAGTGGATTCAGGTACGATGATTCTAAGTGAAATAAGTCACACAGAAAAAGAAACATCATAAGATATCACTACTACACGGAATGTAAACTTGGCTACACAGGATCTGAATTACAAAACAGAACAGGGTCTCAAATGTAGAAAACCAACTTATGCTTGCTTAAGGGGAAAGGTGAGTTGGGGTGCTGCATGAAACCACAGATTGAAATTAGCACAGATACCGTTCCATAAGCCAAATATGTAATAGACAAGAGCTACTCCTTGCTCAACGAAGTGGACTCAACACCCCATATTAAACGCCTAACAATATACCTGACTAGAAATAATCTAAAAACCTACCGATTTATATGTCTCCGAAAGAGAATCAAGCGTGTGTACAGCGACATAAACGCAGCGGTGATAGGATTGGTGAGGTTCGGTGAGCAAATGCAGACCCTATGAAGTCATATTGCATGGTACCCATTCCATGGGTCTCAACTCTCCAGGTTTAAGGGATTCTTCCTTCAGCTAAAACATGCATGTGGAACCCAGAGTATGATCCAGCGTGTGATCGGGAAACGTGTTCAAATGTGTCTCGTTTTCGTCCCCTGGTACTCGGGTACAACATTCCAAACGGTTTACTAACACTCTCCCCACTTGTAAAGTCAGTGCCTTTAACCTCCTGTTTGGCCCAGTTTGCAATTTCTGCGTAAGATGAACAGGAATAGGGAGAACCAATGAGAGACTAGGTGGAGGTGTCTGGACGGGCAAATTTAACTCTCATTTCCCACCAGGAAGAGGAAGTAACCAAAGGCTCAGCGTGCCATGCCAGAAGCACACTAAGGCCTGAAGCAATCCTGCGGAGTTGCGGCCAGCTCACAAGAAAGCGAGTTGAAGAAAGGAGCTCAGGGGCACTGTAATTCACAAACCTGCAGAGTTATAAATGACAGCTATCTTCCAAAAATATATTGAAGTAAGGCTGCCAAGAGGAGTTGAAAGCGGGGCAGAATTGCAGGAAACCGATTTCAGGAGGTAGACGGGAATTGCATGTAAAGCATAGGAAAAGAGGCAGAACGTCCACAATGATGCACTTGGCCAAAAAGGGCGTATGCCTTTTTTCCTGAATATATTCAGGAAAAAACGCATACGCCCTTTTTGGCCAACCAAGCAAGCTTGCAAAGGAAATCTGCACTACAATGAAGTCTCACTGCCCCCCCGGGTCAAAAGGGCCATCTGAAAAAAGTGTAAAATCCAGAAAGGCAGGACAGGCCATGGAGAACTGGGAGCCTTGTTATGCTGATGGTTGGGATGAAAACGGCCAGCAGCCACTCTGGAGAAGTGTATGGTGTTTCCTGAAACATCCAAAAAACAAAGCAACAGAGCCTAGGGCACTTCCACTTATGGTCCTACAGCTTAGGGAAATTAAAATCAAAAAGACACAGCCACCCCAAAGTTTGGGACGGCTCTGTTTACAAGAACCTCGTTTACGGTACAAGTTCAATATCACAGAAAGCAAAAAATGGATAAAGAAGTTGTGGTACTTACGTACAATGCAATATAACTCAGCAATGAAATCTATGTCATCAAGCCCGTAGCAGAATAATGAGTGGATTCAGGTACGATGATTCTAAGTGAAATAAGTCACACAGAAAAAGAAACATCATAAGATATCACTACTACACGGAATGTAAACTTGGCTACACAGGAACTGAATTACTAAACAGAACAGGGTGTCAAATGTAGAAAACCAACTTATGCTTGCTTAAGGGGAAAGGTGAGTTGGGGTGTTGCATACAACAAGAGATTGAAATTAGCACAGATACCATTCCATGAGCCAAATATGTAATAGACAAGAGCTACTCCTTGCTCAACGAAGTGGACTCAACACCCCATATTAAACGCCTAACAATATACCTGACTAGTAAGAATCTTAAAACCTATGGATTTATATGTCTCCGAAAGAGAATCAAGCGTGTGTACAGCAGCATAAACGCAGCAGTGATAGGATTGGTGAGGTTCGGTGAGCAAATGCAGACCCTTTGAAGTCATATTGCATGGTACCCATTCCATAGGTCTCAACTCTCCAGGTTTAAGGGATTCTTCCTTCAGCTAAAACATGCATGTGGTACCCAGAGTATGACCCACCGTGTGATCGGGAAACGTGTTCAAATGTGTCTCAGTTTTTGTCCCCTGGTACTCGGGTGCAACATTCCAGATGCTTTACTAACACTCTCCCCACTTGGAGAGTCAGTGCCTTTAACCTCCTCTTTGGCCCAGTTTGCAATTTCTGTGGAAAATGAACAGGAATAGGGAGAACCAATGAGAGACTAGGTGGAGGTGTCTGGACAGGCAAATTTAACTCTCATTTCCCACCAGGAAGAGGAATTAACCAAAGGCTCTGCATGCCGTGCCGCAACCAAACTAGGGCCTGAAGCAATCCTGCGGTGTTGCGGCCAGCTCACAAGAAAGCGAGTTGAAGAAAGGAGCTCAGGGGCACTGTAATTCACAAACCTGCAGAGTTATAAATGACAGCTATCCTCCAAAAATATATTGAAGTAAGGCTGCCAAGAGGAGTTGAAAGCGGGGCAGAATTGCAGGAAACCGATTTCAGGAGGTAGACTGGAATTGCATGTAAAGCATAGGAAAAGAGGCAGAACGTCCACAATGATGCACTTGGCCAAAAAGGGCGTATGCGTTTTTTCCTGAATATATTCAGGAAAAAACGCATACGCCCTTTTTGGCCAACCAAGCAAGCTTGCAAAGGAAATCTGCACTACAATGAAGTCTCACTGCCCCCCCGGGTCAAAAGGGCCATCTGAAAAAAGTGTAAAATCCAGAAAGGCAGGACAGGCCATGGAGAACTGGGAGCCTTGTTATGCTGATGGTTGGGATGAAAATTACCAGCAGCCACTCTGGAGAAGTGTATGGTGTTTCCTGAAACATCCAAAAAACAAAGCAACAGAGCCTAGGGCACTTCCACTTATGGTCCTATAGCTTAGGGAAATTAAAATCAAAAAGACACAGCCACCCCAAAGTTTGGGACGGCTCTGTTTACAAGAACCTCGTTTACGGTACAAGTTCAATATCACAGAAAGCAAAAAATGGATAAAGAAGTTGTGGTACTTATGTACAATGCAATATCATTCAGCAATGAAATCTATGTCATCAAGCCCGTAGCAGAATAATGAGTGGATTCAGGTACGATGATTCTAAGTGAAATAAGTCACACAGAAAAAGAAACATCATAAGATATCAGTACTACACGGAATGTAAACTTGGCTACACAGGAACAGAATTACTAAACAGGACAGGGTGTCAAATGTAGAAAACCAACTTATGCTTGCTTAAGGGGAAAGGTGAGTTGGGGTGTTGCATACAACAAGAGATTGAAATTAGCACAGATACCATTCCATGAGCCAAATATGTAATAGACAAGAGCTACTCCTTGCTCAACGAAGTGGACACAACACCCCATATTAAACGCCTAACAATATACCTGACTAGTAAGAATCTTAAAACCTACGGATGTATATGTCTCCGAAAGAGAATCAAGCGTGTGTACAGCGGCATAAACGCAGCAGTGATAGGATTGGTGAGGTTCGGTGAGCAAATGCAGACCCTTTGAAATCATATTGCATGGTACCCATTCCATAGGTCTCAACTCTCCAGGTTTAAGGAATTCTTCCTTCAGCTAAAACATGCATGTGGAACCCAGAGTATGACCCACCGTGTGATCGGGAAACGTGTTCAAATGTGTCTCAGTTTTTGTCCCCTGGTACTCGGGTGCAACATTCCAGATGCTTTACTAACACTCTCCCCACTTGGAGAGTCAGTGCCTTTGACCTCCTGTTTGTCCCAGTTTGCAATTTCTGTGGAAAATAAACAGGAATAGGGAGAACCAATGAGAGACTAGGTGGAGGTGGCTGGACGGGCAAATTTAACTCTCATTTCCCACCAGGAAGAGGAATTAACCAAAGGCTCAGCATGCCGTGCCGCAACCAAACTAGGGCCTGAAGCAATCCTGCGGTGTTGCGGCCAGCTCACAAGAAAGCGAGTTGAAGAAAGGAGCTCAGGGGCACTGTAATTCACAAACCTGCAGAGTTATAAATGACAGCTATCCTCCAAAAATATATTGAAGTAAGGCTGCCAAGAGGAGTTGAAAGCGGGGCAGAATTGCAGGAAACCGATTTCAGGAGGTAGACTGGAATTGCATGTAAAGCATAGGAAAAGAGGCAGAACGTCCACAATGATGCACTTGGACAAAAAGGGCGTATGCGTTTTTTCCTGAATATATTCAGGAAAAAACGCATACGCCCTTTTTGGCCAACCAAGCAAGCTTGCAAAGGAAATCTGCACTACCATGAAGTCTCACTGCCTCCCGGTCAAAACGGCCATCTGAAAAAAGTGTAAAATCCAGAAAGGCAGGACAGGCCAAGGAGAACTAGGAGCCTTGTTATGCTGATGGGCGGGATGTAAATTGCCAGCAGCCACTCTGGAGAAGTGTATGGTGTTTCCTGAAACATTCAAAAAACAAAGCAACAGAGCCTAGGGCACTTCCACTTATGGTCCTATAGCTTACGGATATTAAAATCAAAAAGACACAGCCACCCCAAAGTTTGGGACGGCTCTGTTTACAAGAACCTCGTTTACGGTACAAGTTCAATATCACAGAAAGCGAAAAATGGATAAAGAAATTGTGGTACTTACGTACAATGCAATATCACTCAGCAATGAAATATATGTCATCAGGCCCATAGCAGCATAATGAGTGGATTCAGGTACGATGATTCTAAGTGAAATAAGTCACACAGAAAAAGAAACATCATAAGATATCACTACTACACGGAATGTAAACTTGGCTACACAGGAACTGAATTACAAAACAGAACAGGGTGTCAAATGTAGAAAACCAACTTATGCTTGCTTAAGGGGAAAGGTGAGTTGTGGTGCTGCATAAAACCAGAGATTGAAATTAGCACAGATACCGTTCCATAAGCCAAATATGTAATAGACAAGAGCTACTCCTTGCTCAACGAAGTGGACTCAACACCCCATATTAAACGCCTAACAATATACCTGACTAGTAAGAATCTTAAAACCTATGGATTTATATGTCTCCGAAAGAGAATCAAGCGTGTGTACAGCGGCATAAACGCAGCAGTGATAGGATTGGTGAAGTTCGGTGAGCAAATGCAGACCCTTTGAAGTCATATTGCATGGTACCCATTCCATGGGTCTCAACTCTCCAGGTTTAAGGGATTCTTCCTTCAGCTAAAACATGCATGTGGAACCCAGAGTATGATCCACCGTGTGATCGGGAAACGTGTTCAAATGTGTCTCGTTTTCGTCCCTGGTACTCGGGTGCAACATTCCAGATGCTTTACTAACACTCTCCCCACTTGGAGAGTCAGTGCCTTTAACCTCCTGTTTGGCCCAGTTTGCAATTTCTGTGGAAAATGAACAGGAATAGGGAGAACCAATGAGAGACTATCTGGAGGTGTCTGGACGGGCAAATTTAACTCTCATTTCCCACCAAGAAGAAGAATTAACCAAAGGCTCAGCATGCCATGCCGGAAGCACACTAGGGCCTGAAGCAATCCTGCGGTGTTGCGGCCAGCTCAAAAGAAAGCGAGTTGAAGAAAGGAGCTCAGGGGCACTGTAATTCACAAACCTGCAGAGATAAATGACAGCTATCTTCCAAAAATATATTGAAGTAAGGCTGCCAAGAGGAGTTGAAAGCGGGGCAGAATTGCAGGAAACCGATTTCAGGAGGTAGACTGGAATTGCATGTAAAGCATAGGAAAAGAGGCAGAACGTCCACAATGATGCACTTGGCCAAAAAGGGCGTATGCGTTTTTTCCTGAATATTCAGGAAAAAACGCATACGCCCTTTTTGGCCAACCAAGCAAGCTTGCAAAGGAAATCTGCACTACAATGAAGTCTCACTGCCCCCCGCTCAAAAGGGCCATCTGAAAAAAGTGTTAAATCCAGAAAGGCAGGACAGGCCATGGAGAACTGGGAGCCTTGTTATGCTGATGGGCGGGATGTAAATTGCCAGCAGCCACTCTGGAGAAGTGTATGGTGTTTCCTGAAACATCTAAAAAACAAAGCAACAGAGCCTAGGGCAATTCCACTTATGGTCCTATAGCTTAGGGAAATTAAAATCAAAAAGACACAGCCACCCCAAAGTTTGGGACGGCTCTGTTTACAAGAACCTCGTTTACAGTACAAGTTCAATATCACAGAAAGCGAAAAATGGATAAAGTAGTTGTGGTACTTACGTACAATGCAATATCACTCAGCAATGAAATCTATGTCATCAGGCCCTTAGCAGCATAATGAGTGGATTCAGGTACGATGATTCTAAGTGAAATAAGTCACACAGAAAAAGAAACATCATAAGGTATCACTAATACACGCAATGTAAACTTGGCTACGCAGGAACTGAATTACAAAGCAAAACAGGGTCTCAAATGTAGAAAACCAACTTATGCTTGCTTAAGGGGAAAGGTGAGTTGGGGTACTGCATAAAACCAGAGATTGAAATTAGCACAGATACCGTTCCATAAGCCAAATATGTAATAGACAAGAGCTACTCCTTGCTCAACGAAGTGGACTCAACACCCCATAATAAACTCCTAAGAATATACCTGACTATTAAGAATCTTAAAACCTTTGGATTTATATGTCTCTAAAAGAGAATCAAGCGTGTGTACAGCGGCATAAACGCAGCAGTGATAGGATTGGTGAGGTTCGGTGAGCAAATGCAGACCCTTTGAAGTCATATTGCATGGTACCCATTCCATGGGTCTCAACTCTCCAGGTTTAAGGGATTCTTCCTTCAGCTAAAACATGCATGTGGAACCCAGAGTATGATCCACCGTGTGATCGGGAAACGTGTTCAAATGTGTCTCAGTTTTCGTCCCCTGGTACTCGGATGCAACATTCCAGACGCTTTACTAACACTCTCCCCACTTGGAGAGTCAGTGCCTTTAACCTTCTGTTTGGCCCAGTTTGCAATTTCTTTGGAAAATGAACAGGAATAGGGAGAACCAATGAGAGACTAGGTGGAGGTGTCTGGACGGGCAAATTTAACTCTCATTTCCCACCAAGAAGAAGAATTAACCAAAGGCTCAGCATGCCATGCCGGAAGCACACTAGGGCCTGAAGCAATCCTGCGGTGTTGCGGCCAGCTCAAAAGAAAGCGAGTTGAAGAAAGGAGCTCAGGGGCACTGTAATTCACAAACCTGCAGAGATAAATGACAGCTATCTTCCAAAAATATATTGAAGTAAGACTGCCAAGAGGAGTTGAAAGCGGGGCAGAATTGCAGGAAACCGATTTCAGGAGGTAGACTGGAATTGCATGTAAAGCATAGGAAAAGAGGCAGAACGTCCACAATGATGCACTTGGCCAAAAAGGGCGTATGCGTTTTTTCCTGAATATATTCAGGAAAAAACGCATACGCCCTTTTTGGCCAACCAAGCAAGCTTGCAAAGGAAATCTGCACTACAATGAAGTCTCACTGCCCCCCACTCAAAAGAGCCATCTGAAAAAAGTGTAAAATCCAGAATGGCAGGACAGGCTATGGAGAACTGGGAGCCTTGTTATGCTGATGGGCGGGATGTAAATTGCCAGCAGCCACTCTGGAGAAGTGTATGGTGTTTCCTGAAACATCCAAAAAACAAAGCAACAGAGCCTAGGGCACTTCCACTTATGGTCCTATAGCTTAGGGAAATTAAAATCAAAAAGACACAGTCACCCCAAAGTTTGGGACGGCTCTGTTTACAAGAACCTCGTGTACCGTACAAGTTCAATATCACAGAAAGCGAAAAATGGATAAAGAAGTTGTGGTACTTACGTACAATGCAATATCACTCAGCAATGAACTCTATGTCATCAGGCCCGTAGCAGCATAATGAGTGGATTCAGGTACCATGATTCTAAGTGAAATAAGTCACACAGAAAAAGAAACATCATAAGATATCACTAATACACGGATTGTAAACTTGGCTACACAAGAACTGAATTACAAAACAGAAGAGGGTGTCAAATGTAGATAACCAACTTATGCTTGCTTAAGGGGAAAGGTGAGTTGGGGTGCTGCATAAAACCAGAGATTGAAATTACAACAGATACCGTTCCATAAGCCAAATATGTAATAGAGAAGAGCTACTCCTTGCTCAACGAAGTGGACTCAACACCCCATATTAAACGGCTAAGAATATACCTGACGAGTAAGAATCTTAAAACCTATGGATTTATAAGTCTCCGAAAGAGAATCAAGCGTGTGTACAGTGGCATAAACGCAGCAGTGATAGGATTGGTGAGGTTCGGTGAGCAAATGCAGACCCTTTGAAGTCATATTGCATGGTACCCATTCCATGGGTCTCAACTCTCCAGGTTTAAGGGATTCTTCCTTCAGCTAAAACATGCATGTGGAACCCAGAGTATGACCCACTGTGTGATCGGGAAACGTGTTCAAATGTGTCTCAGTTTTCGTCCCCTGGTACTCGGATGCAACATTCCAGACGCTTTACTAACACTCTCCCCACTTGGAGAGTCAGTGCCTTTAACCTCCTGTTTGGCCCAGTTTGCAATTTCTGTGGAAAATGAACAGGAATAGGGAGAACCAATGAGAGACTAGGTGGAGGTGTCTGGATGGGCAAATTTAACTCTCATTTCCCACCAAGAAGAAGAATTAACCAAAGGCTCAGCCTGCCATGCCAGAAGCACACTAGGGCCTGAAGCAATCCTGCGGTGTTGCGGCCAGCTCAAAAGAAAGCGAGTTGAAGAAAGGAGCTCAGGGGCACTGTAATTCACAAACCTGCAGAGATAAATGACAGCTATCTTCCAAAAATATATTGAAGTAAGGCTGCCAAGAGGAGTTGAAAGCGGGGCAGAATTGCAGGAAACCGATTTCAGGAGGTAGACTGGAATTGCATGTAAAGCATAGGAATAGAGGCACAACGTCCACAATGATGCACTTGTCCAAAAAGAGCGTATGCGTTTTTTCCTGAATATATTCAGGAAAAAACGCATACGCCCTTTTTGGCCAACCAAGCAAGCTTGCAAAGGAAATCTGCACTACAATGAACTCTCACTGCCCCCCGGCCAAAAGGGCCATCTGAAAAAAGTGTAAAATCCAGAAAGGCAGGACAGGCCATGGAGAACTGGGAGCCTTGTTATGCTGATGGGCGGGATGTAAATTGCCAGCAGCCACTATGGAGAAGTGTATGGTGTTTCCTGAAACATCCAAAAAACAAAGCAACAGAGCCTAGGGCACTTCCACTTATGGTCCTATAGCTTAGGGAAATTAAAATCAAAAAGACACAGCCACCCCAAAGTTTGGGACGGCTCTGTTTACAAGAACCTCGTTTACGGTACAAGTTCAATATCACAGAAAGCGAAAAATGGATAAAGAAGTTGTGGTACTTACGTACAATGCAATATCACTCAGCAATGAAATCTATGTCATCAGGCCCGTAGCAGCATAATGAGTGGATTCAGGTACGATGATTCTAAGTGAAATAAGTCACACAGAAAAAGAAACATCATAAGATATCACTACTACACGGAATGTAAACTTGGCTACACAGGAACTGAATGACAAAACAGAACAAGGTGTCAAATGTAGAAATCCAACTTATGCTTGCTTAAGAGGAAAGGTGAGTTGGGGTGCTGCATAAAACCAGAGATTGAAATTAGCACAGATACCGTTCCATAAGCCAAATATGTAATAGACAAGAGCTACTCCTTGCTCAACGAAGTGGACTCAACACCCCATATTAAAAGCCTAACAATATACCTGACTAGTAAGAATCTTAAAACCTATGGATTTATATGTCTCCGAAAGAGAATCAAGCGTGTGTACAGCGGCATAAACGCAGCAGTGATAGGATTGGTGAGGTTCGGTGAGCAAATGCAGACCCTTTGAAGTCATATTGCATGGTACCCATTCCATAGGTCTCAACTCTCCAGGTTTAAGGGATTCTTCCTTCAGCTAAAACATGCATGTGGAACCCAGAGTATGACCCACCGTGTGATCGGGAAACGTGTTCAAATGTGTCTCAGGTTTTGTCCCCTGGTACTCGGGTGCAACATTCCAGATGCTTTACTAACACTCTCCCCACTTGGAGAGTCAGTGCCTTTAACCTCCTCTTTGGCCCAGTTTGCAATTTCTGTGGAAAATGAACAGGAATAGGGAGAACCAATGAGAGACTAGGTGGAGGTGTCTGGACGGGCAAATTTAACTCTCATTTCCCACCAGGAAGAGGAATTAACCAAAGGCTCAGCATGCCGTGCCGTAACCAAACTAGGGCCTGAAGCAATCCTGCGGTGTTGCGGCCAGCTCACAAGAAAGCGAGTTGAAGAAAGGAGCTCAGGAGCACTGTAATTCACAAACCTGCAGAGTTATAAATGACAGCTATCCTCCAAAAGTATATTGAAGTAAGGCTGCCAAGAGGAGTTGAAAGCGGGGCAGAATTGCAGGAAACCGATTTCAGGAGGTAGACTGGAATTGCATGTAAAGCATAGGAAAAGAGGCAGAACGTCCACAATGATGCACTGGGCCAAAAAGGGCGTATGCGTTTTTTCCTGAATATATTCAGGAAAAAACGCATACGCCCTTTTTGGCCAACCAAGCAAGCTTGCAAAGGAAATCTGCACTACAATGAAGTCTCACTGCCTCCCGGTCAAAAGGGCCATCTGAAAAAAGTGTAAAATCCAGAAAGGCAGGACAGGCCAAGGAGAACTGGGAGCCTTGTTATGCTGATGGGCGGGATGTAAATTGCCAGCAGCCACTCTGGAGAAGTGTATGGTGTTTCCTGAAACATCCAAAAAACAAAGCAACAGAGCCTAGGGCACTTCCACTTATGGTCCTATAGCTTAGGGAAATTAAAATCAAAAAGACACAGCCACCCCAAACTTTGGGACGGCTCTGTTTACAAGAACCTCGTTTACGGTACAAGTTCAATATCACAGAAAGCGAAAAATGGATAAAGAAGTTGTGGTACTTACGTACAATGCAATATCACTCAGCAATGAAATCTATGTCATCAGGCCCGTAGCAGCATAATGAGTGGATTCAGGTACGATGATTCTAAGTGAAATAAGTCACACAGAAAAAGAAACATCATAAGATATCACTACTACACGGAATGTAAACTTGGCTACACAGGAACTGAATGACAAAACAGAACAAGGTGTCAAATGTAGAAATCC
This sequence comes from Leucopleurus acutus, assembly GCF_964270905.1. NCBI lineage: Eukaryota > Metazoa > Chordata > Mammalia > Artiodactyla > Delphinidae > Leucopleurus > Leucopleurus acutus. The sequence continues at coordinate 98,867,868 of NC_139142.1, read as the reverse complement.
AACTTATGCTTGCTTAAGGGGAAAGGTGAGTTGGGGTGCTGCATAAAACCAGAGATTGAAATTAGCACAGATACCGTTCCATAAGCCAAATATGTAATAGACAAGAGCTACTCCTTGCTCAACGAAGTGGACTCAACACCCCATATTAAAAGCCTAACAATATACCTGACTAGTAAGAATCTTATAACCTATGGATGTATATGTCTCCGAAAGAGAATGAAGCGTGTGTACAGCGGCATAAACGCAGCAGTGATAGGATTCGTAAGGTTCCGTGAGCAAATGCAGACCCTTTGAAGTCATATTGCATGGTACCCATTCCATGGGTCTCAACTCTGCATGTTTAAGGGATTCTTCCTTCAGCTAAAACATGCATGTGGAACCCAGAGTATGATCCACCGTGTGATCGGGAAACGTGTTCCAATGTGTCTCAGTTTTCATCCCCTGGTACTCGGGTACAACATTCTAAACGGTTTACTAACACTCTCCCCACTTGTAAAGTCAGTGCCTTTAACCTCCTGTTTGGCCCAGTTTGCAATTTCTGCGTAAGATGAACAGGAATAGGGAGAACCAATGAGAGACTAGCTGGAGGTGTCTGGACGGGCAAATTTAACTCTCATTTCCCACCAGGAAGAGGAAGTAACCAAAGGCTCAGCGTGCCATTGCTGAAGCACACTAAGGCCTGAAGCAATCCTGCGGAGTTGCGGCCAGCTCACAAGAAAGCGAGTTGAAGAAAGGAGCTCAGGGGCACTGTAATTCACAAACCTGCAGAGTTATAAATGACAGCTATCTTCCAAAAATATATTGAAGTAAGGCTGCCAAGAGGAGTTGAAAGCGGGGCAGAATTGCAGGAAACCGATTTCAGGAGGTAGACTGGAATTGCATGTAAAGCATAGGAAAAGAGGCAGAACGTCCACAATGATGCACTTGGCCAAAAAGGGCGTATGCGTTTTTTCCTGAATATATTCAGGAAAAAACGCATACGCCCTTTTTGGCCAACCAAGCAAGCTTGCAAAGGAAATCTGCACTACAATGAACTCTCACTGCCCCCCCGGGTCAAAAGGGCCATCTGAAAAAAGTGTAAAATCCAGAAAGGCAGGACAGGCCATGGAGAACTGGGAGCCTTGTTATGCTGATGGTTGGGATGAAAACTGCCAGCAGCCACTCTGGAGAAGTGTATGGTGTTTCCTGAAACATCCAAAAAACAAAGCAACAGAGCCTAGGGCACTTCCACTTATGGTCCTACAGCTTAGGGAAATTAAAATCAAAAAGACACAGCCACCCCAAAGTTTGGGACGGCTCTGTTTACAAGAACCTCGTTTACGGTACAAGTTCAATATCACAGAAAGCAAAAAATGGATAAAGAAGTTGTGGTACTTACGTACAATGCAATATAACTCAGCAATGAAATCTATGTCATCAAGCCCGTAGCAGAATAATGAGTGGATTCAGGTACGATGATTCTAAGTGAAATAAGTCACACAGAAAAAGAAACATCATAAGATATCACTACTACACGGAATGTAAACTTGGCTACACAGGAACTGAATTACTAAACAGAACAGGGTGTCAAATGTAGAAAACCAACTTATGCTTGCTTAAGGGGAAAGGTGAGTTGGGGTGTTGCATACAACAAGAGATTGAAATTAGCACAGATACCATTCCATGAGCCTAATATGTAATAGACAAGAGCTACTCCTTGCTCAACGAAGTGGACTCAACACCCCATATTAAACGCCTAACAATATACCTGACTAGTAAGAATCTTAAAACCTATGGATTTATATGTCTCCGAAAGAGAATCAAGCGTGTGTACAGCAGCATAAACGCAGCAGTGATAGGATTGGTGAGGTTCGGTGAGCAAATGCAGACCCTTTGAAGTCATATTGCATGGTACCCATTCCATAGGTCTCAACTCTCCAGGTTTAAGGGATTCTTCCTTCAGCTAAAACATGCATGTGGAACCCAGAGTATGACCCACCGTGTGATCGGGAAACGTGTTCAAATGTGTCTCAGTTTTTGTCCCCTGGTACTCGGGTGCAACATTCCAGATGCTTTACTAACACTCTCCCCACTTGGAGAGTCAGTGCCTTTAACCTCCTGTTTGGCCCAGTTTGCAATTTCTGTGGAAAATGAACAGGAATAGGGAGAACCAATGAGAGACTAGGTGGAGGTGTCTGGACAGGCAAATTTAACTCTCATTTCCCACCAGGAAGAGGAATTAACCAAAGGCTCAGCATGCCGTGCCGTAACCAAACTAGGGCCTGAAGCAATCCTGCGGTGTTGCGGCCAGCTCACAAGAAAGCGAGTTGAAGAAAGGAGCTCAGGGGCACTGTAATTCACAAACCTGCAGAGTTATAAATGACAGCTATCCTCCAAAAATATATTGAAGTAAGGCTGCCAAGAGGAGTTGAAAGCGGGGCAGAATTGCAGGAAACCGATTTCAGGAGGTAGACTGGAATTGCATGTAAAGCATAGGAAAAGAGGCAGAACGTCCACAATGATGCACTTGGCCAAAAAGGGCGTATGCGTTTTTTCCTGAATATATTCAGGAAAAAACGCATACGCCCTTTTTGGCCAACCAAGCAAGCTTGCAAAGGAAATCTGCACTACAATGAAGTCTCACTGCCCCCCCGGGTCAAAAGGGCCATCTGAAAAAAGTGTAAAATCCAGAAAGGCAGGACAGGCCATGGAGAACTGGGAGCCTTGTTATGCTGATGGTTGGGATGAAAATTACCAGCAGCCACTCTGGAGAAGTGTATGGTGTTTCCTGAAACATCCAAAAAACAAAGCAACAGAGCCTAGGGCACTTCCACTTATGGTCCTATAGCTTAGGGAAATTAAAATCAAAAAGACACAGCCACCCCAAAGTTTGGGACGGCTCTGTTTACAAGAACCTCGTTTACGGTACAAGTTCAATATCACAGAAAGCAAAAAATGGATAAAGAAGTTGTGGTACTTATGTACAATGCAATATCACTCAGCAATGAAATCTATGTCATCAAGCCCATAGCAGAATAATGAGTGGATTCAGGTACGATGATTCTAAGTGAAATAAGTCACACAGAAAAAGAAACATCATAAGATATCACTACTACACGGAATGTAAACTTGGCTACACAGGAACAGAATTACTAAACAGGACAGGGTGTCAAATGTAGAAAACCAACTTATGCTTGCTTAAGGGGAAAGGTGAGTTGGGGTGTTGCATACAGCAAGAGATTGAAATTAGCACAGATACCATTCCATGAGCCAAATATGTAATAGACAAGAGCTACTCCTTGCTCAACGAAGTGGACTCAACACCCCATATTAAACGCTTAACAATATACCTGACTAGTAAGAATCTTAAAACCTATGGATTTATATGTCTCCGAAAGAGAATCAAGTGTGTGTACAGCGGCATAAACGCAGCAGTGATAGGATTGGTGAGGTTCGGTGAGCAAATGCAGACCCTTTGAAGTCATATTGCATGGTACCCATTCCATAGGTCTCAACTCTCCAGGTTTAAGGGATTCTTCCTTCAGCTAAAACATGCATGTGGAACCCAGAGTATGACCCACCGTGTGATCAGGAAACGTGTTCAAATGTGTCTCAGTTTTTGTCCCCTGGTACTCGGGTGCAACATTCCAGATGCTTTACTAACACTCTCCCCACTTGGAGAGTGAGTGCCTTTAACCTCCTGTTTGGCCCAGTTTGCAATTTCTGTGGAAAATGAACAGGAATAGGGAGAACCAATGAGAGACTACGTGGAGGTGTCTGGACGGGCAAATTTAACTCTCATTTCCCACCAGGAAGAGGAATTAACCAAAGGCTCAGCATGCCGTGCCGCAACCAAACTAGGGCCTGAAGCAATCCTGCGGTGTTGCGGCCAGCTCACAAGAAAGCGAGTTGAGGAAAGGAGCTCAGGGGCACTGTAATTCACAAACCTGCAGAGTTATAAATGACAGCTATCCTCCAAAAATATATTGAAGTAAGGCTGCCAAGAGGAGTTGAAAGCGGGGCAGAATTGCAGGAAACCGATTTCAGGAGGTAGACTGGAATTGCATGTAAAGCATAGGAAAAGAGGCAGAACGTCCACAATGATGCACTTGGCCAAAAAGGGCGTATGCGTTTTTTCCTGAATATATTCAGGAAATATTATATTCAGGAATATATTCAGGAAAAAACGCATACGCCCTTTTTGGCCAACCAAGCAAGCTTGCAAAGGAAATCTGCACTACAATGAAGTCTCACTGCCTCCCGGTCAAAAGGGCCATCTGAAAAAAGTGTAAAATCCAGAAAGGCAGGACAGGCCAAGGAGAACTGGGAGCCTTGTTATGCTGATGGGCGGGATGTAAATTGCCAGCAGCCACTCTGGAGAAGTGTATGGTGTTTCCTGAAACATTCAAAAAACAAAGCAACAGAGCCTAGGGCACTTCCACTTATGGTCCTATAGCTTAGGGAAATTAAAATCAAAAAGACACAGCCACCCCAAAGTTTGGGACGGCTCTGTTTACAAGAACCTCGTTTACGGTACAAGTTCAATATCACAGAAAGCAAAAAATGGATAAAGAAGTTGTGGTACTTATGTACAATGCAATATCACTCAGCAATGAAATCTATGTCATCAAGCCCATAGCAGAATAATGAGTGGATTCAGGTACGATGATTCTAAGTGAAATAAGTCACACAGAAAAAGAAACATCATAAGATATCACTACTACACGGAATGTAAACTTGGCTACACAGGAACAGAATTACTAAACAGGACAGGGTGTCAAATGTAGAAAACCAACTTATGCTTGCTTAAGGGGAAAGGTGAGTTGGGGTGTTGCATACAGCAAGAGATTGAAATTAGCACAGATACCATTCCATGAGCCAAATATGTAATAGACAAGAGCTACTCCTTGCTCAACGAAGTGGACTCAACACCCCATATTAAACGCTTAACAATATACCTGACTAGTAAGAATCTTAAAACCTATGGATTTATATGTCTCCGAAAGAGAATCAAGTGTGTGTACAGCGGCATAAACGCAGCAGTGATAGGATTGGTGAGGTTCGGTGAGCAAATGCAGACCCTTTGAAGTCATATTGCATGGTACCCATTCCATAGGTCTCAACTCTCCAGGTTTAAGGGATTCTTCCTTCAGCTAAAACATGCATGTGGAACCCAGAGTATGACCCACCGTGTGATCAGGAAACGTGTTCAAATGTGTCTCAGTTTTTGTCCCCTGGTACTCGGGTGCAACATTCCAGATGCTTTACTAACACTCTCCCCACTTGGAGAGTGAGTGCCTTTAACCTCCTGTTTGGCCCAGTTTGCAATTTCTGTGGAAAATGAACAGGAATAGGGAGAACCAATGAGAGACTACGTGGAGGTGTCTGGACGGGCAAATTTAACTCTCATTTCCCACCAGGAAGAGGAATTAACCAAAGGCTCAGCATGCCGTGCCGCAACCAAACTAGGGCCTGAAGCAATCCTGCGGTGTTGCGGCCAGCTCACAAGAAAGCGAGTTGAGGAAAGGAGCTCAGGGACACTGTAATTCACAAACCTGCAGAGTTATAAATGACAGCTATCCTCCAAAAATATATTGAAGTAAGGCTGCCAAGAGGAGTTGAAAGCGGGGCAGAATTGCAGGAAACCGATTTCAGGAGGTAGACTGGAATTGCATGTAAAGCATAGGAAAAGAGGCAGAACGTCCACAATGATGCACTTGGCCAAAAAGGGCGTATGCGTTTTTTCCTGAATATATTCAGGAAATATTATATTCAGGAATATATTCAGGAAAAAACGCATACGCCCTTTTTGGCCAACCAAGCAAGCTTGCAAAGGAAATCTGCACTACAATGAAGTCTCACTGCCTCCCGGTCAAAAGGGCCATCTGAAAAAAGTGTAAAATCCAGAAAGGCAGGACAGGCCAAGGAGAACTGGGAGCCTTGTTATGCTGATGGGCGGGATGTAAATTGCCAGCAGCCACTCTGGAGAAGTGTATGGTGTTTCCTGAAACATTCAAAAAACAAAGCAACAGAGCCTAGGGCACTTCCACTTATGGTCCTATAGCTTAGGGAAATTAAAATCAAAAAGACACAGCCACCCCAAAGTTTGGGACGGCTCTGTTTACAAGAACCTCGTTTACGGTACAAGTTCAATATCACAGAAAGCAAAAAATGGATAAAGAAGTTGTGGTACTTATGTACAATGCAATATCACTCAGCAATGAAATCTATGTCATCAAGCACGTAGCAGAATAATGAGTGGATTCAGGTACGATGATTCTAAGTGAAATAAGTCACACAGAAAAAGAAACATCATAAGATATCACTACTACACGGAATGTAAACTTGGCTACACAGGAACTGAATTACAAAACAGAACAGGGTGTCAAATGTAGAAAACCAACTTATGCTTGCTTAAGGGGAAAGGTGAGTTGGGGTGCTACATAAAACCAGAGATTGAAATTAGCACAGATACCGTTCCATAAGCCAAATATGTAATAGACAAGAGCTACTCCTTGCTCAACGAAGTGGACTCAACACCCCATATTAAACGCCTAACAATATACCTGACTAGTAAGAATCTTAAAACCTATGGATTTATAAGTCTCCGAAAGAGAATCAAGCGTGTGTACAGCGGCATAAACGCAGCAGTGATAGGATTGGTGAGGTTCGGTGAGCAAATGCAGACCCTTTGAAGTCATATTGCATGGTACCCATTCCATGGGTCTCAACTCTCCAGGTTTAAGGGATTCTTCCTTCAGCTAAAACATGCATGTGGAACCCAGAGTATGATCCACCGTGTGATCGGGAAACGTGTTCAAATGTGTCTCAGTTTTCGTCCCCTGGTACTCAGATGCAACATTCCAGACGCTTTACTAACACTCTCCCCACTTGGAGAGTCAGTGCCTTTAACCTCCTGTTTGTCCCAGTTTGCAATTTCTGTGGAAAATGAACAGGAATAGGGAGAACCAATGAGAGACTAGGTGGAGGTGTCTGGACGGGCAAATTTAACTCTCATTTCCCACCAAGAAGAAGAATTAACCAAAGGCTCAGCATGCCATGCCGGAAGCACACTAGGGCCTGAAGCAATCCTGCGGTGTTGCGGCCAGCTCACAAGAAAGCGAGTTGAAGAAAGGAGCTCAGGGGCACTGTAATTCACAAACCTGCAGAGTTATAAATGACAGCTATCTTCCAAAAATATATTGAAGTAAGGCTGCCAAGAGGAGTTGAAAGCGGGGCAGAATTGCAGGAAACCGATTTCAGGAGGTAGACTGGAATTGCATGTAAAGCATAGGAAAAGAGGCAGAACGTCCACAATGATGCACTTGGCCAAAAAGGGCGTATGCGTTTTTTCCTGAATATATTCAGGAAAAAACGCATACGCCCTTTTTGGCCAACCAAGCAAGCTTGCAAAGGAAATCTGCACTACAATGAACTCTCACTGCCCCCCCGGGTCAAAAGGGCCATCTGAAAAAAGTGTAAAATCCAGAAAGGCAGGACAGGCCATGGAGAACTGGGAGCCTTGTTATGCTGATGGTTGGGATGAAAACTGCCAGCAGCCACTCTGGAGAAGTGTATGGTGTTTCCTGAAACATCCAAAAAACAAAGCAACAGAGCCTAGGGCACTTCCACTTATGGTCCTACAGCTTAGGGAAATTAAAATCAAAAAGACACAGCCACCCCAAAGTTTGGGATGGCTCTGTTTACAAGAACCTCGTTTACGGTACAAGTTCAATATCACAGAAAGCAAAAAATGGATAAAGAAGTTGTGGTACTTACGTACAATGCAATATAACTCAGCAATGAAATCTATGTCATCAAGCCCGTAGCAGAATAATGAGTGGATTCAGGTACGATGATTCTAAGTGAAATAAGTCACACAGAAAAAGAAACATCATAAGATATCACTACTACACGGAATGTAAACTTGGCTACACAGGAACTGAATTACTAAACAGAACAGGGTGTCAAATGTAGAAAACCAACTTATGCTTGCTTAAGGGGAAAGGTGAGTTGGGGTGTTGCATACAACAAGAGATTGAAATTAGCACAGATACCATTCCATGAGCCAAATATGTAATAGACAAGAGCTACTCCTTGCTCAACGAAGTGGACTCAACACCCCATATTAAACGCCTAACAATATACCTGACTAGTAAGAATCTTAAAACCTATGGATTTATATGTCTCCGAAAGAGAATCAAGCGTATGTACAGCAGCATAAACGCAGCAGTGATAGGATTGGTGAGGTTCGGTGAGCAAATGCAGACCCTTTGAAGTCATATTGCATGGTACCCATTCCATAGGTCTCAACTCTCCAGGTTTAAGGGATTCTTCCTTCAGCTAAAACATGCATGTGGAACCCAGAGTATGACCCACCGTGTGATCGGGAAACGTGTTCAAATGTGTCTCAGTTTTTGTCCCCTGGTACTCGGGTGCAACATTCCAGATGCTTTACTAACACTCTCCCCACTTGGAGAGTCAGTGCCTTTAACCTCCTGTTTGGCCCAGTTTGCAATTTCTGTGGAAAATGAACAGGAATAGGGAGAACCAATGAGAGACTAGGTGGAGGTGTCTGGACAGGCAAATTTAACTCTCATTTCCCACCAGGAAGAGGAATTAACCAAAGGCTCAGCATGCCGTGCCGTAACCAAACTAGGGCCTGAAGCAATCCTGCGGTGTTGCGGCCAGCTCACAAGAAAGCGAGTTGAAGAAAGGAGCTCAGGGGCACTGTAATTCACAAACCTGCAGAGTTATAAATGACAGCTATCCTCCAAAAATATATTGAAGTAAGGCTGCCAAGAGGAGTTGAAAGCGGGGCAGAATTGCAGGAAACCGATTTCAGGAGGTAGACTGGAATTGCATGTAAAGCATAGGAAAAGAGGCAGAACGTCCACAATGATGCACTTGGCCAAAAAGGGCGTATGCGTTTTTTCCTGAATATATTCAGGAAAAAACGCATACGCCCTTTTTGGCCAACCAAGCAAGCTTGCAAAGGAAATCTGCACTACAATGAAGTCTCACTGCCCCCCCGGGTCAAAAGGGCCATCTGAAAAAAGTGTAAAATCCAGAAAGGCAGGACAGGCCATGGAGAACTGGGAGCCTTGTTATGCTGATGGTTGGGATGAAAATTACCAGCAGCCACTCTGGAGAAGTGTATGGTGTTTCCTGAAACATCCAAAAAACAAAGCAACAGAGCCTAGGGCACTTCCACTTATGGTCCTATAGCTTAGGGAAATTAAAATCAAAAAGACACAGCCACCCCAAAGTTTGGGACGGCTCTGTTTACAAGAACCTCGTTTACGGTACAAGTTCAATATCACAGAAAGCAAAAAATGGATAAAGAAGTTGTGGTACTTATGTACAATGCAATATCACTCAGCAATGAAATCTATGTCATCAAGCCCATAGCAGAATAATGAGTGGATTCAGGTACGATGATTCTAAGTGAAATAAGTCACACAGAAAAAGAAACATCATAAGATATCACTACTACACGGAATGTAAACTTGGCTACACAGGAACAGAATTACTAAACAGGACAGGGTGTCAAATGTAGAAAACCAACTTATGCTTGCTTAAGGGGAAAGGTGAGTTGGGGTGTTGCATACAACAAGAGATTGAAATTAGCACAGATACCATTCCATGAGCCAAATATGTAATATACAAGAGCTACTCCTTGCTCAACGAAGTGGACTCAACACCCCATATTAAACGCCTAACAATATACCTGACTAGTAAGAATCTTAAAACCTACGGATGTATATGTCTCCGAAAGAGAATCAAGCGTGTGTACAGCGGCATAAACGCAGCAGTGATAGGATTGGTGAGGTTCGGTGAGCAAATGCAGACCCTTTGAAATCATATTGCATGGTACCCATTCCATAGGTCTCAACTCTCCAGGTTTAAGGAATTCTTCCTTCAGCTAAAACATGCATGTGGAACCCAGAGTATGACCCACCGTGTGATCGGGAAACGTGTTCAAATGTGTCTCAGTTTTTGTCCCCTGGTACTCGGGTGCAACATTCCAGATGCTTTACTAACACTCTCCCCACTTGGAGAGTCAGTGCCTTTAACCTCCTGTTTGTCCCAGTTTGCAATTTCTGTGGAAAATAAACAGGAATAGGGAGAACCAATGAGAGACTAGGTGGAGGTGTCTGGATGGGCAAATTTAACTCTCATTTCCCACCAGGAAGAGGAATTAACCAAAGGCTCAGCATGCCGTGCCGCAACCAAACTAGGGCCTGAAGCAATCCTGCGGTGTTGCGGCCAGCTCACAAGAAAGCGAGTTGAAGAAAGGAGCTCAGGGGCACTGTAATTCACAAACCTGCAGAGTTATAAATGACAGCTATCCTCCAAAAATATATTGAAGTAAGGCTGCCAAGAGGACTTGAAAGCGGGGCAGAATTGCAGGAAACCGATTTCAGGAGGTAGACTGGAATTGCATGTAAAGCATAGGAAAAGAGGCAGAACGTCCACAATGATGCACTTGGCCAAAAAGGGCGTATGCGTTTTTTCCTGAATATATTCAGGAAAAAACGCATACGCCCTTTTTGGCCACCCAAGCAAGCTTGCAAAGGAAATCTGCACTACCATGAAGTCTCACTGCCTCCCGGTCAAAAGGGCCATCTGAAAAAAGTGTAAAATCCAGAAAGGCAGGACAGGCCAAGGAGAACTGGGAGCCTTGTTATGCTGATGGGCGGGATGTAAATTGCCAGCAGCCACTCTGGAGAAGTGTATGGTGTTTCCTGAAACATTCAAAAAACAAAGCAACAGAGCCTAGGGCACTTCCACTTATGGTCCTATAGCTTAGGGAAATTAAAATCAAAAAGACACAGCCACCCCAAAGTTTGGGACGGCTCTGTTTACAAGAACCTCGTTTACGGTACATGTTCAATATCACAGAAAGCGAAAAATGGATAAAGAAATTGTGGTACTTACGTACAATGCAATATCACTCAGCAATGAAATCTATGTCATCAGGCCCATAGCAGCATAATGAGTGGATTCAGGTACGATGATTCTAAGTGAAATAAGTCACACAGAAAAAGAAACATCATAAGATATCACTACTACACGGAATGTAAACTTGGCTACACAGGAACTGAATTACAAAACAGAACAGGGTCTCAAATGTAGAAAACCAACTTATGCTTGCTTAAGGGGAAAGGTGAGTTGTGGTGCTGCATAAAACCAGAGATTGAAATTAGCACAGATACCGTTCCATAAGCCAAATATGTAATAGACAAGAGCTACTCCTTGCTCAACGAAGTGGACTCAACACCCCATATTAAACGCCTAACAATATACCTGACTAATAAGAATCTTAAAACCTATGGATTTATAAGTCTCCGAAAGAGAATCAAGCGTGTGTACAGTGGCATAAACGCAGCAGTGATAGGATTGGTGAGGTTCGGTGAGCAAATGCAGACCCTTTGAAGTCATATTGCATGGTACCCATTCCATGGGTCTCAACTCTCCAAGTTTAAGGGATTCTTCCTTCAGCTAAAACATGCATGTGGAACCCAGAGTATGATCCACCGTGTGATCGGGAAACGTGTTCAAATGTGTCTCAGTTTTCGTCCCCTGGTACTCGGGTGCAACATTCCAGATGCTTTACTAACACTCTCCCCACTTGGAGAGTCAGTGCCTTTAACCTCCTGTTTGGCCCAGTTTGCAATTTCTGTGGAAAATGAACAGGAATAGGGAGAACCAATGAGAGACTAGGTGGAGGTGTCTGGACAGGCAAATTTAACTCTCATTTCCCACCAGGAAGAGGAATTAACCAAAGGCTCAGCATGCCGTGCCGTAACCAAACTAGGGCCTGAAGCAATCATGCGGTGTTGCGGCCAGCTCACAAGAAAGCGAGTTGAAGAAAGGAGCTCAGGGGCACTGTAATTCACAAACCTGCAGAGTTATAAATGACAGCTATCCTCCAAAAATATATTGAAGTAAGGCTGCCAAGAGGAGTTGAAAGCGGGGCAGAATTGCAGGAAACCGATTTCAGGAGGTAGACTGGAATTGCATGTAAAGCATAGGAAAAGAGGCAGAACGTCCACAATGATGCACTTGGCCAAAAAGGGCGTATGCGTTTTTTCCTGAATATATTCAGGAAAAAACGCATACGCCCTTTTTGGCCAACCAAGCAAGCTTGCAAAGGAAATCTGCACTACAATGAAGTCTCACTGCCCCCCCGGGTCAAAAGGGCCATCTGAAAAAAGTGTAAAATCCAGAAAGGCAGGACAGGCCATGGAGAACTGGGAGCCTTGTTATGCTGATGGTTGGGATGAAAATTACCAGCAGCCACTCTGGAGAAGTGTATGGTGTTTCCTGAAACATCCAAAAAACAAAGCAACAGAGCCTAGGGCACTTCCACTTATGGTCCTATAGCTTAGGGAAATTAAAATCAAAAAGACACAGCCACCCCAAAGTTTGGGACGGCTCTGTTTACAAGAACCTCGTTTACGGTACAAGTTCAATATCACAGAAAGCAAAAAATGGATAAAGAAGTTGTGGTACTTATGTACAATGCAATATCACTCAGCAATGAAATCTATGTCATCAAGCCCATAGCAGAATAATGAGTGGATTCAGGTACGATGATTCTAAGTGAAATAAGTCACACAGAAAAAGAAACATCATAAGATATCACTACTACACGGAATGTAAACTTGGCTACACAGGAACAGAATTACTAAACAGGACAGGGTGTCAAATGTAGAAAACCAACTTATGCTTGCTTAAGGGGAAAGGTGAGTTGGGGTGTTGCATACAACAAGAGATTGAAATTAGCACAGATACCATTCCATGAGCCAAATATGTAATAGACAAGAGCTACTCCTTGCTCAACGAAGTGGACTCAACACCCCATATTAAACGCCTAACAATATACCTGACTAGTAAGAATCTTAAAACCTACGGATGTATATGTCTCCGAAAGAGAATCAAGCATGTGTACAGCGGCATAAACGCAGCAGTGATAGGATTGGTGAGGTTCGGTGAGCAAATGCAGACCCTTTGAAATCATATTGCATGGTACCCATTCCATAGGTCTCAACTCTCCAGGTTTAAGGAATTCTTCCTTCAGCTAAAACATGCATGTGGAACCCAGAGTATGACCCACCGTGTGATCGGGAAACGTGTTCAAATGTGTCTCAGTTTTTGTCCCCTGGTACTCGGGTGCAACATTCCAGATGCTTTACTAACACTCTCCCCACTTGGAGAGTCAGTGCCTTTAACCTCCTGTTTGTCCCAGTTTGCAATTTCTGTGGAAAATAAACAGGAATAGGGAGAACCAATGAGAGACTAGGTGGAGGTGTCTGGATGGGCAAATTTAACTCTCATTTCCCACCAGGAAGAGGAATTAACCAAAGGCTCAGCATGCCGTGCCGCAACCAAACTAGGGCCTGAAGCAATCCTGCGGTGTTGCGGCCAGCTCACAAGAAAGCGAGTTGAAGAAAGGAGCTCAGGGGCACTGTAATTCACAAACCTGCAGAGTTATAAATGACAGCTATCCTCCAAAAATATATTGAAGTAAGGCTGCCAAGAGGACTTGAAAGCGGGGCAGAATTGCAGGAAACCGATTTCAGGAGGTAGACTGGAATTGCATGTAAAGCATAGGAAAAGAGGCAGAACGTCCACAATGATGCACTTGGCCAAAAAGGGCGTATGCGTTTTTTCCTGAATATATTCAGGAAAAAACGCATACGCCCTTTTTGGCCACCCAAGCAAGCTTGCAAAGGAAATCTGCACTACCATGAAGTCTCACTGCCTCCCGGTCAAAAGGGCCATCTGAAAAAAGTGTAAAATCCAGAAAGGCAGGACAGGCCAAGGAGAACTGGGAGCCTTGTTATGCTGATGGGCGGGATGTAAATTGCCAGCAGCCACTCTGGAGAAGTGTATGGTGTTTCCTGAAACATTCAAAAAACAAAGCAACAGAGCCTAGGGCACTTCCACTTATGGTCCTATAGCTTAGGGAAATTAAAATCAAAAAGACACAGCCACCCCAAAGTTTGGGACGGCTCTGTTTACAAGAACCTCGTTTACGGTACATGTTCAATATCACAGAAAGCGAAAAATGGATAAAGAAATTGTGGTACTTACGTACAATGCAATATCACTCAGCAATGAAATCTATGTCATCAGGCCCATAGCAGCATAATGAGTGGATTCAGGTACGATGATTCTAAGTGAAATAAGTCACACAGAAAAAGAAACATCATAAGATATCACTACTACACGGAATGTAAACTTGGCTACACAGGAACTGAATTACAAAACAGAACAGGGTCTCAAATGTAGAAAACCAACTTATGCTTGCTTAAGGGGAAAGGTGAGTTGTGGTGCTGCATAAAACCAGAGATTGAAATTAGCACAGATACCGTTCCATAAGCCAAATATGTAATAGACAAGAGCTACTCCTTGCTCAACGAAGTGGACTCAACACCCCATATGAAATGCCTAACAATATACCTAACTACTAAGAATCTTAAAACCTATGGATTTATAAGTCTCCGAAAGAGAATCAAGCGTGTGTACAGTGGCATAAACGCAGCAGTGATAGGATTGGTGAGGTTCGGTGAGCAAATGCAGACCCTTTGAAGTCATATTGCATGGTACCCATTCCATAGGTCTCAACTCTCCAGGTTTAAGGGATTCTTCCTTCAGCTAAACCATGCATGTGGAACCCAGAGTATGATACACCGTGTGATCGGGAAACGTGTTCAAATGTGTCTCAGTTTTCGTCCCCTGGTACTCGGATGCAACATTCCAGACGCTTTACTAACACTCTCCCCACTTGGAGAGTGAGTGCCTTTAACCTCCTGTTTGGCCCAGTTTGCAATTTCTGTGGAAAATGAACAGGAATAGGGAGAACCAATGAGAGACTAGGTGGAGGTGTCTGGATGGGCAAATTTAACTCTCATTTCCCACCAAGAAGAAGAATTAACCAAAGGCTCAGCATGCCATGCCAGAAACACACTAGGGCCTGAAGCAATCCTGCGGTGTTGCGGCCAGCTGAAAAGAAAGCGAGTTGAAGAAAGGAGCTCAGGGGCACTGTAATTCACAAACCTGCAGAGTTATAAATGATAGCTATCCTCCAAAAATATATTGAAGTAAGGCTGCCAAGAGGAGTTGAAAGCGGGGCAGAATTGCAGGAAACCGATTTCAGGAGGTAAACTGGAATAGCATGTAAAGCATAGGAAAAGAGGCAGAACGTCCACAATGATGCACTTGGCCAAAAAGGGCGTATGCGTTTTTTCCTGAATATATTCAGGAAAAAACGCATACGCACTTTTTGGCCAACCAAGCAAGCTTGCAAAGGAAATCTGCACTACAATGAAGTCTCACTGCCCCCCGGTCAAAAGGGCCATCTGAAAAAAGTGTAAAATCCAGAAAGGCAGGACAGGCCAAGGAGAACTAGGAGCCTTGTTATGATGATGGGCAGGATGTAAATTACCAGCAGCCACTCTGGAGAAGTGTATGGTGTTTCCTGAAACATTCAAAAAACAAAGCAACAGAGCCTAGGGCACTTCCACTTATGGTCCTATAGCTTAGGGAAATTAAAATCAAAAAGACACAGCCACCCCAAAGTTTGGGACGGCTCTGTTTACAAGAACCTCGTTTACGGTACAAGTTCAATATCACAGAAAGCAAAAAATGGATAAAGAAGTTGTGGTACTTACGTACAATGCAATATCACTCAGCAATGAAATCTATGTCATCAAGCCCGTAGCAGAATAATGAGTGGATTCAGGTAGGATGATTATAAGTCAAATAAGTCACACAGAAAAAGAAACATCATAAGATATCACTACTACACGGAATGTAAACTTGGCTACACAGGAACAGAATTACTAAACAGAACAGGGTGTCAAATGTAGAAAACCAACTTATGCTTGCTTAAGGGGAAAGGTGAGTTGGGGTGTTGCATACAGCAAGAGATTGAAATTAGCACAGATACCATTCCATGAGCCAAATATGTAATAGACAAGAGCTACTCCTTGCTCAACGAAGTGGACTCAACACCCCATATTAAACGCTTAACAATATACCTGACTAGTAAGAATCTTAAAACCTATGGATTTATATGTCTCCGAAAGAGAATCAAGTGTGTGTACAGCGGCATAAACGCAGCAGTGATAGGATTGGTGAGGTTCGGTGAGCAAATGCAGACCCTTTGAAGTCATATTGCATGGTACCCATTCCATAGGTCTCAACTCTCCAGGTTTTAGGGATTCTTCCTTCAGCTAAAACATGCATGTGGAACCCAGAGTATGACCCACCGTGTGATCGGGAAACGTGTTCAAATGTGTCTCAGTTTTTGTCCCCTGGTACTCGGGTGCAACATTCCAGATGCTTTACTAACACTCTCCCCACTTGGAGAGTGAGTGCCTTTAACCTCCTGTTTGGCCCAGTTTGCAATTTCTGTGGAAAATGAACAGGAATAGGGAGAACCAATGAGAGACTACGTGGAGGTGTCTGGACGGGCAAATTTAACTCTCATTTCCCACCAGGAAGAGGAATTAACCAAAGGCTCAGCATGCCGTGCCGCAACCAAACTAGGGCCTGAAGCAATCCTGCGGTGTTGCGGCCAGCTCACAAGAAAGCGAGTTGAAGAAAGGAGCTCAGGGGCACTGTAATTCACAAACCTGCAGAGTTATAAATGACAGCTATCCTCCAAAAATATATTGAAGTAAGGCTGCCAAGAGGACTTGAAAGCGGGGCAGAATTGCAGGAAACCGATTTCAGGAGGTAGACTGGAATTGCATGTAAAGCATAGGAAAAGAGGCAGAACGTCCACAATGATGCACTTGGCCAAAAAGGGCGTATGCGTTTTTTCCTGAATATATTCAGGAAAAAACGCATACGCCCTTTTTGGCCAACCAAGCAAGCTTGCAAAGGAAATCTGCACTACAATGAACTCTCACTGCCCCCCCGGGTCAAAAGGGCCATCTGAAAAAAGTGTAAAATCCAGAAAGGCAGGACAGGCCAAGGAGAACTGGGAGCCTTGTTATGCTGATGGTTGGGATGAAAACTGCCAGCAGCCACTCTGGAGAAGTGTATGGTGTTTCCTGAAACATCCAAAAAACAAAGCAACAGAGCCTAGGGCACTTCCACTTATGGTCCTACAGCTTAGGGAAATTAAAATCAAAAAGACACAGCCACCCCAAAGTTTGGGCCGGCTTTGTTTACAAGAACCTCGTTTACGGTACAAGTTCAATATCACAGAAAGCGAAAAATGGATAAGGAAGTTGTGGGAATTACGTACAATGCAATATCACTCAGCAATGAAATCTATGTCATCAGGCCCATAGCAGCATAATGAGTGGATTCAGGTACGATGATTCTAAGTGAAATCAGTCACACAGAAAAAGTAACATCATAAGGTATCACTACTACACGGAATGTAAACTTGGCTACACAGGAACTGAATTACAAAACAGAACAGGGTCTCAAATGTAGAAAACCAACTTATGCTTGCTTAAGGGGAAAGGTGAGTTGGGGTGCGGCATAAAACCAGAGATTGAAATTAGCACAGATACCGTTGCATAAGCCAAATATGTAATAGACAAGAGCTACTCCTTGCTCAACGAAGTGGACTCAACACCCCATATTAAACGCCTAAAAATATACCTGACTAGTAAGAATCTTAAAACCTATGGATTTATATGTCTCCGAAAGAGAATCAAGCGTGTGTACAGTGGCATAAACGCAGCAGTGATAGGATTGGTGAAGTTCGGTGAGCAAATGCAGACTCTTTGAAGTCATATTGCATGGTACCCATTCCATGGGTCTCAACTCTCCAGGTTTAAGGGATTCTTCCTTCAGCTAAAACATGCATGTGGAACCCAGAGTATGATCCACCATGTGATCGGGAAACGTGTTCAAATGTGTCTCAGTTTTCGTTCCGTGGTACTCGGGTGCAACATTCCAGACGCTTTACTAACACTCTCCCCACTTGGAGAGTCAGTGCCTTTAACCTCCTGTTTGGCCCAGTTTGCAATTTCTGCGTAAGATGAACAGGAAGAGGGAGAACCAATGAGAGACTAGCTGGAGGTGTCTGGACGGGCAAATTTAACTCTCATTTCCCACCAAGAAGAAGAATTAACCAAAGGCTCAGCATGCCATGCCGGAAGCACACTAGGGCCTGAAGCAATCCTGCGGTGTTGCGGCCAGCTCAAAAGAAAGCGAGTTGAAGAAAGGAGCTCAGGGGCACTGTAATTCACAA
Organism: Leucopleurus acutus; assembly: GCF_964270905.1. Taxonomy (NCBI): domain Eukaryota; kingdom Metazoa; phylum Chordata; class Mammalia; order Artiodactyla; family Delphinidae; genus Leucopleurus; species Leucopleurus acutus. The sequence goes on along the minus strand of NC_139142.1, from coordinate 98,849,660 downwards.
ACCTGCAGAGATAAATGACAGCTATCTTCCAAAAATATATTGAAGTAAGGCTGCCAAGAGGAGTTGAAAGCGGGGCAGAATTGCAGGAAACCGATTTCAGGAGGTAGACTGGAATTGCATGTAAAGCATAGGAAAAGAGGCAGAACGTCCACAATGATGCACTTGGCCAAAAAGGGCGTATGCGTTTTTTCCTGAATATATTCAGGAAAAAACGCATACGCCCTTTTTGGCCAACCAAGCAAGCTTGCAAAGGAAATCTGCACTACAATGAACTCTCACTGCCCCCCCGGGTCAAAAGGGCCATCTGAAAAAAGTGTAAAATCCAGAAAGGCAGGACAGGCCATGGAGAACTGGGAGCCTTGTTATGCTGATGGTTGGGATGAAAACTGCCAGCAGCCACTCTGGAGAAGTGTATGGTGTTTCCTGAAACATCCAAAAAACAAAGCAACAGAGCCTAGGGCACTTCCACTTATGGTCCTACAGCTTAGGGAAATTAAAATCAAAAAGACACAGCCACCCCAAAGTTTGGGCTGGCTTTGTTTACAAGAACCTCGTTTACGGTACAAGTTCAATATCACAGAAAGCGAAAAATGGATAAGGAATTTGTGGGAATTACGTACAATGCAATATAACTCAGCAATGAAATCTATGTCATCAAGCCCGTAGCAGAATAATGAGTGGATTCAGGTACGATGATTCTAAGTGAAATAAGTCACACAGAAAAAGAAACATCATAAGATATCACTACTACACGGAATGTAAACTTGGCTACACAGGAACTGAATTACTAAACAGAACAGGGTGTCAAATGTAGAAAACCAACTTATGCTTGCTTAAGGGGAAAGGTGAGTTGGGGTGTTGCATACAACAAGAGATTGAAATTAGCACAGATACCATTCCATGAGCCAAATATGTAATAGACAAGAGCTACTCCTTGCTCAACGAAGTGGACTCAACACCCCATATTAAACGCCTAACAATATACCTGACTAGTAAGAATCTTAAAACCTATGGATTTATATGTCTCCGAAAGAGAATCAAGCGTGTGTACAGCAGCATAAACGCAGCAGTGATAGGATTGGTGAGGTTCGGTGAGCAAATGCAGACCCTTTGAAGTCATATTGCATGGTACCCATTCCATAGGTCTCAACTCTCCAGGTTTAAGGGATTCTTCCTTCAGCTAAAACATGCATGTGGAACCCAGAGTATGACCCACCGTGTGATCGGGAAACGTGTTCAAATGTGTCTCAGTTTTTGTCCCCTGGTACTCGGGTGCAACATTCCAGATGCTTTACTAACACTCTCCCCACTTGGAGAGTCAGTGCCTTTAACCTCCTGTTTGGCCCAGTTTGCAATTTCTGTGGAAAATGAACAGGAATAGGGAGAACCAATGAGAGACTAGGTGGAGGTGTCTGGACAGGCAAATTTAACTCTCATTTCCCACCAGGAAGAGGAATTAACCAAAGGCTCAGCATGCCGTGCCGTAACCAAACTAGGGCCTGAAGCAATCCTGCGGTGTTGCGGCCAGCTCACAAGAAAGCGAGTTGAAGAAAGGAGCTCAGGGGCACTGTAATTCACAAACCTGCAGAGTTATAAATGACAGCTATCCTCCAAAAATATATTGAAGTAAGGCTGCCAAGAGGAGTTGAAAGCGGGGCAGAATTGCAGGAAACCGATTTCAGGAGGTAGACTGGAATTGCATGTAAAGCATAGGAAAAGAGGCAGAACGTCCACAATGATGCACTTGGCCAAAAAGGGCGTATGCGTTTTTTCCTGAATATATTCAGGAAAAAACGCATACGCCCTTTTTGGCCAACCAAGCAAGCTTGCAAAGGAAATCTGCACTACAATGAAGTCTCACTGCCCCCCCGGGTCAAAAGGGCCATCTGAAAAAAGTGTAAAATCCAGAAAGGCAGGACAGGCCATGGAGAACTGGGAGCCTTGTTATGCTGATGGTTGGGATGAAAATTACCAGCAGCCACTCTGGAGAAGTGTATGGTGTTTCCTGAAACATCCAAAAAACAAAGCAACAGAGCCTAGGGCACTTCCACTTATGGTCCTATAGCTTAGGGAAATTAAAATCAAAAAGACACAGCCACCCCAAAGTTTGGGACGGCTCTGTTTACAAGAACCTCGTTTACAGTACAAGTTCAATATCACAGAAAGCAAAAAATGGATAAAGAAGTTGTGGTACTTATGTACAATGCAATATCACTCAGCAATGAAATCTATGTCATCAAGCCCGTAGCAGAATAATGAGTGGATTCAGGTACGATGATTCTAAGTGAAATAAGTCACACAGAAAAAGAAACATAATAAGATATCAGTACTACACGGAATGTAAACTTGGCTACACAGGAACAGAATTACTAAACAGGACAGGGTGTCAAATGTAGAAAACCATCTTATGCTTGCTTAAGGGGAAAGGTGAGTTGGGGTGTTGCATACAACAAGAGATTGAAATTAGCACAGATACCATTCCATGAGCCAAATATGTAATAGACAAGAGCTACTCCTTGCTCAACGAAGTGGACTCAACACCCCATATTAAACGCCTAACAATATACCTGACTAGTAAGAATCTTAAAACCTATGGATGTATATGTCTCCAAAAGAGATTCAAGCGTGTGTACAGCGGCATAAACGCAGCAGTGATAGGATTGGTGAGGTTCGGTGAGCAAATGCAGACCCTTTGAAATCATATTGCATGGTACCCATTCCATAGGTCTCAACTCTCCAGGTTTAAGGAATTCTTCCTTCAGCTAAAACATGCATGTGGAACCCAGAGTATGACCCACCGTGTGATCGGGAAACGTGTTCAAATGTGTCTCAGTTTTTGTCCCCTGGTACTCGGGTGCAACATTCCAGATGCTTTACTAACACTCTCCCCACTTGGAGAGTCAGTGCCTTTAACCTCCTGTTTGTCCCAGTTTGCAATTTCTGTGGAAAATAAACAGGAATAGGGAGAACCAATGAGAGACTAGGTGGAGGTGTCTGGACGGGCAAATTTAACTCTCATTTCCCACCAGGAAGAGGAATTAACCAAAGGCTCAGCATGCCGTGCCGCAACCAAACTAGGGCCTGAAGCAATCCTGCGGTGTTGCGGCCAGCTCACAAGAAAGCGAGTTGAAGAAAGGAGCTCAGGGGCACTGTAATTCACAAACCTGCAGAGTTATAAATGACAGCTATCCTCCAAAAATATATTGAAGTAAGGCTGCCAAGAGGAGTTGAAAGCGGGGCAGAATTGCAGGAAACCGATTTCAGGAGGTAGACTGGAATTGCATGTAAAGCATAGGAAAAGAGGCAGAACGTCCACAATGATGCACTTGGCCAAAAAGGGCGTATGCGTTTTTTCCTGAATATATTCAGGAAAAAACGCATACGCCCTTTTTGGCCAACCAAGCAAGCTTGCAAAGGAAATCTGCACTACCATGAAGTCTCACTGCCTCCCGGTCAAAAGGGCCATCTGAAAAAAGTGTAAAATCCAGAAAGGCAGGACAGGCCAAGGAGAACTGGGAGCCTTGTTATGCTGATGGTTGGGATGAAAACTGCCAGCAGCCACTCTGGAGAAGTGTATGGTGTTTCCTGAAACATCCAAAAAACAAAGCAACAGAGCCTAGGGCACTTCCACTTATGGTCCTACAGCTTAGGGAAATTAAAATCAAAAAGACACAGCCACCCCAAAGTTTGGGCCGGCTTTGTTTACAAGAACCTCGTTTACGGTACAAGTTCAATATCACAGAAAGCGAAAAATGGATAAGGAAGTTGTGGGAATTACGTACAATGCAATATCACTCAGCAATGAAATCTATGTCATCAGGCCCGTAGCAGCATAATGAGTGGATTCAGGTAGGATGATTCTAAGTGAAATCAGTCACACAGAAAAAGTAACATCATAAGGTATCACTACTACACGGAATGTAAACTTGGCTACACAGGAACTGAATTACAAAACAGAACAGGGTCTCAAATGTAGAAAACCAACTTATGCCTGCTTAAGGGGAAAGGTGAGTTGGGGTGCGGCATAAAACCAGAGATTGAAATTAGCACAGATACCGTTGCATAAGCCAAATATGTAATAGACAAGAGCTACTCCTTGCTCAACGAAGTGGACTCAACACCCCATATTAAACGCCTAACAATATACCTGACTAGTAAGAATCTTAAAACCTATGGATTTATATGTCTCCGAAAGAGAATCAGGCGTGTGTACAGTGGCATAAACGCAGCAGTGATAGGATTGGTGAAGTTCGGTGAGCAAATGCAGACTCTTTGAAGTCATATTGCATGGTACCCATTCCATGGGTCTCAACTCTCCAGGTTTAAGGGATTCTTCCTTCAGCTAAAACATGCATGTGGAACCCAGAGTATGATCCACCATGTGATCGGGAAACGTGTTCAAATGTGTCTCAGTTTTCGTTCCGTGGTACTCGGGTGCAACATTCCAGACGCTTTACTAACACTCTCCCCACTTGGAGAGTCAGTGCCTTTAACCTCCTGTTTGGCCCAGTTTGCAATTTCTGCGTAAGATGAACAGGAAGAGGGAGAACCAATGAGAGACTAGCTGGAGGTGTCTGGACGGGCAAATTTAACTCTCATTTCCCACCAAGAAGAAGAATTAACCAAAGGCTCAGCATGCCATGCCGGAAGCACACTAGGGCCTGAAGCAATCCTGCGGTGTTGCGGCCAGCTCAAAAGAAAGCGAGTTGAAGAAAGGAGCTCAGGGGCACTGTAATTCACAAACCTGCAGAGATAAATGACAGCTATCTTCCAAAAATATATTGAAGTAAGGCTGCCAAGAGGAGTTGAAAGCGGGGCAGAATTGCAGGAAACCGATTTCAGGAGGTAGACTGGAATTGCATGTAAAGCATAGGAAAAGAGGCAGAACGTCCACAATGATGCACTTGGCCAAAAAGGGCGTATGCGTTTTTTCCTGAATATATTCAGGAAAAAACGCATACGCCCTTTTTGGCCAACCAAGCAAGCTTGCAAAGGAAATCTGCACTACAATGAACTCTCACTGCCCCCCCGGGTCAAAAGGGCCATCTGAAAAAAGTGTAAAATCCAGAAAGGCAGGACAGGCCATGGAGAACTGGGAGCCTTGTTATGCTGATGGTTGGGATGAAAACTGCCAGCAGCCACTCTGGAGAAGTGTATGGTGTTTCCTGAAACATCCAAAAAACAAAGCAACAGAGCCTAGGGCACTTCCACTTATGGTCCTACAGCTTAGGGAAATTAAAATCAAAAAGACACAGCCACCCCAAAGTTTGGGCTGGCTTTGTTTACAAGAACCTCGTTTACGGTACAAGTTCAATATCACAGAAAGCGAAAAATGGATAAGGAAGTTGTGGTACTTACGTACAATGCAATATAACTCAGCAATGAAATCTATGTCATCAAGCCCGTAGCAGAATAATGAGTGGATTCAGGTACGATGATTCTAAGTGAAATAAGTCACACAGAAAAAGAAACATCATAAGATATCACTACTACACGGAATGTAAACTTGGCTACACAGGAACTGAATTACTAAACAGAACAGGGTGTCAAATGTAGAAAACCAACTTATGCTTGCTTAAGGGGAAAGGTGAGTTGGGGTGTTGCATACAACAAGAGATTGAAATTAGCACAGATACCATTCCATGAGCCAAATATGTAATAGACAAGAGCTACTCCTTGCTCAACGAAGTGGACTCAACACCCCATATTAAACGCCTAACAATATACCTGACTAGTAAGAATCTTAAAACCTATGGATTTATATGTCTCCGAAAGAGAATCAAGCGTGTGTACAGCAGCATAAACGCAGCAGTGATAGGATTGGTGAGGTTCGGTGAGCAAATGCAGACCCTTTGAAGTCATATTGCATGGTACCCATTCCATAGGTCTCAACTCTCCAGGTTTAAGGGATTCTTCCTTCAGCTAAAACATGCATGTGGAACCCAGAGTATGACCCACCGTGTGATCGGGAAACGTGTTCAAATGTGTCTCAGTTTTTGTCCCCTGGTACTCGGGTGCAACATTCCAGATGCTTTACTAACACTCTCCCCACTTGGAGAGTCAGTGCCTTTAACCTCCTGTTTGGCCCAGTTTGCAATTTCTGTGGAAAATGAACAGGAATAGGGAGAACCAATGAGAGACTAGGTGGAGGTGTCTGGACAGGCAAATTTAACTCTCATTTCCCACCAGGAAGAGGAATTAACCAAAGGCTCAGCATGCCGTGCCGTAACCAAACTAGGGCCTGAAGCAATCCTGCGGTGTTGCGGCCAGCTCACAAGAAAGCGAGTTGAAGAAAGGAGCTCAGGGGCACTGTAATTCACAAACCTGCAGAGTTATAAATGACAGCTATCCTCCAAAAATATATTGAAGTAAGGCTGCCAAGAGGAGTTGAAAGCGGGGCAGAATTGCAGGAAACCGATTTCAGGAGGTAGACTGGAATTGCATGTAAAGCATAGGAAAAGAGGCAGAACGTCCACAATGATGCACTTGGCCAAAAAGGGCGTATGCGTTTTTTCCTGAATATATTCAGGAAAAAACGCATACGCCCTTTTTGGCCAACCAAGCAAGCTTGCAAAGGAAATCTGCACTACAATGAAGTCTCACTGCCCCCCCGGGTCAAAAGGGCCATCTGAAAAAAGTGTAAAATCCAGAAAGGCAGGACAGGCCATGGAGAACTGGGAGCCTTGTTATGCTGATGGTTGGGATGAAAATTACCAGCAGCCACTCTGGAGAAGTGTATGGTGTTTCCTGAAACATCCAAAAAACAAAGCAACAGAGCCTAGGGCACTTCCACTTATGGTCCTATAGCTTAGGGAAATTAAAATCAAAAAGACACAGCCACCCCAAAGTTTGGGACGGCTCTGTTTACAAGAACCTCGTTTACGGTACAAGTTCAATATCACAGAAAGCAAAAAATGGATAAAGAAGTTGTGGTACTTATGTACAATGCAATATCACTCAGCAATGAAATCTATGTCATCAAGCCCGTAGCAGAATAATGAGTGGATTCAGGTACGATGATTCTAAGTGAAATAAGTCACACAGAAAAAGAAACATAATAAGATATCAGTACTACACGGAATGTAAACTTGGCTACACAGGAACAGAATTACTAAACAGGACAGGGTGTCAAATGTAGAAAACCATCTTATGCTTGCTTAAGGGGAAAGGTGAGTTGGGGTGTTGCATACAACAAGAGATTGAAATTAGCACAGATACCATTCCATGAGCCAAATATGTAATAGACAAGAGCTACTCCTTGCTCAACGAAGTGGACTCAACACCCCATATTAAACGCCTAACAATATACCTGACTAGTAAGAATCTTAAAACCTATGGATGTATATGTCTCCGAAAGAGATTCAAGCGTGTGTACAGTGGCATAAACGCAGCAGTGATAGGATTGGTGAGGTTCGGTGAGCAAATGCAGACCCTTTGAAATCATATTGCATGGTACCCATTCCATAGGTCTCAACTCTCCAGGTTTAAGGAATTCTTCCTTCAGCTAAAACATGCATGTGGAACCCAGAGTATGACCCACCGTGTGATCGGGAAACGTGTTCAAATGTGTCTCAGTTTTTGTCCCCTGGTACTCGGGTGCAACATTCCAGATGCTTTACTAACACTCTCCCCACTTGGAGAGTCAGTGCCTTTAACCTCCTGTTTGTCCCAGTTTGCAATTTCTGTGGAAAATAAACAGGAATAGGGAGAACCAATGAGAGACTAGGTGGAGGTGTCTGGACGGGCAAATTTAACTCTCATTTCCCACCAGGAAGAGGAATTAACCAAAGGCTCAGCATGCCGTGCCGCAACCAAACTAGGGCCTGAAGCAATCCTGCGGTGTTGCGGCCAGCTCACAAGAAAGCGAGTTGAAGAAAGGAGCTCAGGGGCACTGTAATTCACAAACCTGCAGAGTTATAAATGACAGCTATCCTCCAAAAATATATTGAAGTAAGGCTGCCAAGAGGAGTTGAAAGCGGGGCAGAATTGCAGGAAACCGATTTCAGGAGGTAGACTGGAATTGCATGTAAAGCATAGGAAAAGAGGCAGAACGTCCACAATGATGCACTTGGCCAAAAAGGGCGTATGCGTTTTTTCCTGAATATATTCAGGAAAAAACGCATACGCCCTTTTTGGCCAACCAAGCAAGCTTGCAAAGGAAATCTGCACTACCATGAAGTCTCACTGCCTCCCGGTCAAAAGGGCCATCTGAAAAAAGTGTAAAATCCAGAAAGGCAGGACAGGCCAAGGAGAACTGGGAGCCTTGTTATGCTGATGGGCGGGATGTAAATTGCCAGCAGCCACTCTGGAGAAGTGTATGGTGTTTCCTGAAACATTCAAAAAACAAAGCAACAGAGCCTAGGGCACTTCCACTTATGGTCCTATAGCTTAGGGAAATTAAAATCAAAAAGACACAGCCACCCCAAAGTTTGGGACGGCTCTGTTTACAAGAACCTCGTTTACGGTACAAGTTCAATATCACAGAAAGCGAAAAATGGATAAAGAAATTGTGGTACTTACGTACAATGCAATATCACTCAGCAATGAAATCTATGTCATCAGGCCCATAGCAGCATAATGAGTGGATTCAGGTACGATGATTCTAAGTGAAATAAGTCACACAGAAAAAGAAACATCATAAGATATCAGTACTACACGGAATGTAAACTTGGCTACACAGGAACTGAATTACAAAACAGAACAGGGTGTCAAATGTAGAAAACCAACTTATGCTTGCTTAAGGGGAAAGGTGAGTTGTGGTGCTGCATAAAACCAGAGATTGAAATTAGCACAGATACCGTTCCATAAGTCAAATATGTAATAGACAAGAGCTACTCCTTGCTCAACGAAGTGGACTCAACACCCCATATTAAACGCCTAACAATATACCTGACTAGTAAGAATCTTAAAACCTATGGATTTATAAGTCTCCGAAAGAGAATCAAGCGTGTGTACAGTGGCATAAACGCAGCAGTGATAGGATTGGTGAGGTTCGGTGAGCAAATGCAGACCCTTTGAAGTCATATTGCATGGTACCCATTCCATGGGTCTCAACTCTCCAGGTTTAAGGGATTCTTCCTTCAGCTAAAACATGCATGTGGAACCCAGAGTTTGATACACCGTGTGATCGGGAAACGTGTTCAAATGTGTCTCAGTTTTCGTCCCCTGGTACTCGGATGGAACATTCCAGATGCTTTACTAACACTCTCCCCACTTGGAGAGTCAGTGCCTTTAACCTCCTGTTTGGCCCAGTTTGCAATTTCTGTGGAAAATGAACAGGAATAGGGAGAACCAATGAGAGACTAGGTGGAGGTGTCTGGACAGGCAAATTTAACTCTCATTTCCCACCAGGAAGAGGAATTAACCAAAGGCTCAGCATGCCGTGCCGTAACCAAACTAGGGCCTGAAGCAATCCTGCGGTGTTGCGGCCAGCTCACAAGAAAGCGAGTTGAAGAAAGGAGCTCAGGGGCACTGTAATTCACAAACCTGCAGAGTTATAAATGACAGCTATCCTCCCAAAATATATTGAAGTAAGGCTGCCAAGAGGAGTTGAAAGCGGGGCAGAATTGCAGGAAACCTATTTCAGGAGGTGGACTGGAATTGCATGTAAAGCATAGGAAAAGAGGCAGAACGTCCACAATGATGCACTTGGCCAAAAAGGGCGTATGCGTTTTTTCCTGAATATATTCAGGAAAAAACGCATACGCCCTTTTTGGCCAACCAAGCAAGCTTGCAAAGGAAATCTGCACTACAATGAAGTCTCACTGCCCCCCCGGGTCAAAAGGGCCATCTGAAAAAAGTGTAAAATCCAGAAAGGCAGGACAGGCCATGGAGAACTGGGAGCCTTGTTATGCTGATGGTTGGGATGAAAATTACCAGCAGCCACTCTGGAGAAGTGTATGGTGTTTCCTGAAACATCCAAAAAACAAAGCAACAGAGCCTAGGGCACTTCCACTTATGGTCCTATAGCTTAGGGAAATTAAAATCAAAAAGACACAGCCACCCCAAAGTTTGGGACGGCTCTGTTTACAAGAACCTCGTTTACGGTACAAGTTCAATATCACAGAAAGCAAAAAATGGATAAAGAAGTTGTGGTACTTATGTACAATGCAATATCACTCAGCAATGAAATCTATGTCATCAAGCCCGTAGCAGAATAATGAGTGGATTCAGGTACGATGATTCTAAGTGAAATAAGTCACACAGAAAAAGAAACATCATAAGATATCAGTACTACACGGAATGTAAACTTGGCTACACAGGAACAGAATTACTAAACAGGACAGGGTGTCAAATGTAGAAAACCATCTTATGCTTGCTTAAGGGGAAAGGTGAGTTGGGGTGTTGCATACAACAAGAGATTGAAATTAGCACAGATACCATTCCATGAGCCAAATATGTAATAGACAAGAGCTACTCCTTGCTCAACGAAGTGGACTCAACACCCCATATTAAACGCCTAACAATATACCTGACTAGTAAGAATCTTAAAACCTATGGATGTATATGTCTCCGAAAGAGATTCAAGCGTGTGTACAGCGGCATAAACGCAGCAGTGATAGGATTGGTGAGGTTCGGTGAGCAAATGCAGACCCTTTGAAATCATATTGCATGGTACCCATTCCATAGGTCTCAACTCTCCAGGTTTAAGGAATTCTTCCTTCAGCTAAAACATGCATGTGGAACCCAGAGTATGACCCACCGTGTGATCGGGAAACGTGTTCAAATGTGTCTCAGTTTTTGTCCCCTGGTACTCGGGTGCAACATTTCAGATGCTTTACTAACACTCTCCCCACTTGGAGAGTCAGTGCCTTTAACCTCCTGTTTGTCCCAGTTTGCAATTTCTGTGGAAAATAAACAGGAATAGGGAGAACCAATGAGAGACTAGGTGGAGGTGTCTGGACGGGCAAATTTAACTCTCATTTCCCACCAGGAAGAGGAATTAACCAAAGGCTCAGCATGCCGTGCCGCAACCAAACTAGGGCCTGAAGCAATCCTGCGGTGTTGCGGCCAGCTCACAAGAAAGCGAGTTGAAGAAAGGAGCTCAGGGGCACTCTAATTCACAAACCTGCAGAGTTATAAATGACAGCTATCCTCCAAAAATATATTGAAGTAAGGCTGCCAAGAGGAGTTGAAAGCGGGGCAGAATTGCAGGAAACCGATTTCAGGAGGTAGACTGGAATTGCATGTAAAGCATAGGAAAAGAGGCAGAACGTCCACAATGATGCACTTGGCCAAAAAGGGCGTATGCGTTTTTTCCTGAATATATTCAGGAAAAAACGCATACGCCCTTTTTGGCCAACCAAGCAAGCTTGCAAAGGAAATCTGCACTACCATGAAGTCTCACTGCCTCCCGGTCAAAAAGGCCATCTGAAAAAAGTGTAAAATCCAGAAAGGCAGGACAGGCCAAGGAGAACTGGGAGCCTTGTTATGCTGATGGGCGGGATGTAAATTGCCAGCAGCCACTCTGGAGAAGTGTATGGTGTTTCCTGAAACATTCAAAAAACAAAGCAACAGAGCCTAGGGCACTTCCACTTATGGTCCTATAGCTTAGGGAAATTAAAATCAAAAAGACACAGCCACCCTAAAGTTTGGGACGGCTCTGTTTACAAGAACCTCGTTTACGGTACAAGTTCAATATCACAGAAAGCGAAAAATGGATAAAGAAATTGTGGTACTTACGTACAATGCAATATCACTCAGCAATGAAATCTATGTCATCAGGCCCGTAGCAGCATAATGAGTGGATTCAGGTAGGATGATTCTAAGTGAAATCAGTCACACAGAAAAAGTAACATCATAAGGTATCACTACTACACGGAATGTAAACTTGGCTACACAGGAACTGAATTACAAAACAGAACAGGGTCTCAAATGTAGAAAACCAACTTATGCCTGCTTAAGGGGAAAGGTGAGTTGGGGTGCGGCATAAAACCAGAGATTGAAATTAGCACAGATACCGTTGCATAAGCCAAATATGTAATAGACAAGAGCTACTCCTTGCTCAACGAAGTGGACTCAACACCCCATATTAAACGCCTAACAATATACCTGACTAGTAAGAATCTTAAAACCTATGGATTTATATGTCTCCGAAAGAGAATCAAGCGTGTGTACAGTGGCATAAACGCAGCAGTGATAGGATTGGTGAAGTTCGGTGAGCAAATGCAGACTCTTTGAAGTCATATTGCATGGTACCCATTCCATGGGTCTCAACTCTCCAGGTTTAAGGGATTCTTCCTTCAGCTAAAACATGCATGTGGAACCCAGAGTATGATCCACCATGTGATCGGGAAACGTGTTCAAATGTGTCTCAGTTTTCGTTCCGTGGTACTCGGGTGCAACATTCCAGACGCTTTACTAACACTCTCCCCACTTGGAGAGTCAGTGCCTTTAACCTCCTGTTTGGCCCAGTTTGCAATTTCTGCGTAAGATGAACAGGAATAGGGATAACCAATGAGAGACTAGCTGGAGGTGTCTGGACGGGCAAATTTAACTCTCATTTCCCACCAAGAAGAAGAATTAACCAAAGGCTCAGCATGCCATGCCGGAAGCACACTAGGGCCTGAAGCAATCCTGCGGTGTTGCGGCCAGCTCAAAAGAAAGCGAGTTGAAGAAAGGAGCTCAGGGGCACTGTAATTCACAAACCTGCAGAGATAAATGACAGCTATCTTCCAAAAATATATTGAAGTAAGGTGCCAAGAGAAGTTGAAAGCGGGGCAGAATTGCAGGAAACCGATTTCAGGAGGTAGACTGGAATTGCATGTAAAGCATAGGAAAAGAGGCAGAACGTCCACAATGATGCACTTGGCCAAAAAGGGCGTATGCGTTTTTTCCTGAATATATTCAGGAAAAAACGCATACGCCCTTTTTGGCCAACCAAGCAAGCTTGCAAAGGAAATCTGCACTACAATGAACTCTCACTGCCCCCCCGGGTCAAAAGGGCCATCTGAAAAAAGTGTAAAATCCAGAAAGGCAGGACAGGCCATGGAGAACTGGGAGCCTTGTTATGCTGATGGTTGGGATGAAAACTGCCAGCAGCCACTCTGGAGAAGTGTATGGTGTTTCCTGAAACATCCAAAAAACAAAGCAACAGAGCCTAGGGCACTTCCACTTATGGTCCTACAGCTTAGGGAAATTAAAATCAAAAAGACACAGCCACCCCAAAGTTTGGGCTGGCTTTGTTTACAAGAACCTCGTTTACGGTACAAGTTCAATATCACAGAAAGCGAAAAATGGATAAGGAAGTTGTGGGAATTACGTACAATGCAATATAACTCAGCAATGAAATCTATGTCATCAAGCCCGTAGCAGAATAATGAGTGGATTCAGGTACGATGATTCTAAGTGAAATAAGTCACACAGAAAAAGAAACATCATAAGATATCACTACTACACGGAATGTAAACTTGGCTACACAGGAACTGAATTACTAAACAGAACAGGGTGTCAAATGTAGAAAACCAACTTATGCTTGCTTAAGGGGAAAGGTGAGTTGGGGTGTTGCATACAACAAGAGATTGAAATTAGCACAGATACCATTCCATGAGCCAAATATGTAATAGACAAGAGCTACTCCTTGCTCGACGAAGTGGACTCAACACCCCATATTAAACGCCTAACAATATACCTGACTAGTAAGAATCTTAAAACCTATGGATTTATATGTCTCCGAAAGAGAATCAAGCGTGTGTACAGCAGCATAAACGCAGCAGTGATAGGATTGGTGAGGTTCGGTGAGCAAATGCAGACCCTTTGAAGTCATATTGCATGGTACCCATTCCATAGGTCTCAACTCTCCAGGTTTAAGGGATTCTTCCTTCAGCTAAAACATGCATGTGGAACCCAGAGTATGACCCACCGTGTGATCGGGAAACGTGTTCAAATGTGTCTCAGTTTTTGTCCCCTGGTACTCGGGTGCAACATTCCAGATGCTTTACTAACACTCTCCCCACTTGGAGAGTCAGTGCCTTTAACCTCCTGTTTGTCCCAGTTTGCAATTTCTGTGGAAAATAAACAGGAATAGGGAGAACCAATGAGAGACTAGGTGGAGGTGTCTGGACGGGCAAATTTAACTCTCATTTCCCACCAGGAAGAGGAATTAACCAAAGGCTCAGCATGCCGTGCCGCAACCAAACTAGGGCCTGAAGCAATCCTGCAGTGTTGCGGCCAGCTCACAAGAAAGCGAGTTGAAGAAAGGAGCTCAGGGGCACTGTAATTCACAAACCTGCAGAGTTATAAATGACAGCTATCCTCCAAAAATATATTGAAGTAAGGCTGCCAAGAGGAGTTGAAAGCGGGGCAGAATTGCAGGAAACCGATTTCAGGAGGTAGACTGGAATTGCATGTAAAGCATAGGAAAAGAGGCAGAACGTCCACAATGATGCACTTGGCCAAAAAGGGCGTATGCGTTTTTTCCTGAATATATTCAGGAAAAAACGCATACGCCCTTTTTGGCCAACCAAGCAAGCTTGCAAAGGAAATCTGCACTACCATGAAGTCTCACTGCCTCCCGGTCAAAAGGGCCATCTGAAAAAAGTGTAAAATCCAGAAAGGCAGGACAGGCCAAGGAGAACTGGGAGCCTTGTTATGCTGATGGGCGGGATGTAAATTGCCAGCAGCCACTCTGGAGAAGTGTATGGTGTTTCCTGAAACATTCAAAAAACAAAGCAACAGAGCCTAGGGCACTTCCACTTATGGTCCTATAGCTTAGGGAAATTAAAATCAAAAAGACACAGCCACCCCAAAGTTTGGGACGGCTCTGTTTACAAGAACCTCGTTTACGGTACAAGTTCAATATCACAGAAAGTGAAAAATGGATAAAGAAATTGTGGTACTTACGTACAATGCAATATCACTCAGCAATGAAATCTATGTCATCAGGCCCATAGCAGCATAATGAGTGGATTCAGGTACGATGATTCTAAGTGAAATAAGTCACACAGAAAAAGAAACATCATAAGATATCACTACTACACGGAATGTAAACTTGGCTACACAGGAACTGAATTACAAAACAGAACAGGGTGTCAAATGTAGAAAACCAACTTATGCTTGCTTAAGGGGAAAGGTGAGTTGTGGTGCTGCATAAAACCAGAGATTGAAATTAGCACAGATACCGTTCCATAAGTCAAATATGTAATAGACAAGAGCTACTCCTTGCTCAACGAAGTGGACTCAACACCCCATATTAAACGCCTAACAATATACCTGACTAGTAAGAATCTTAAAACCTATGGATTTATAAGTCTCCGAAAGAGAATCAAGCGTGTGTACAGTGGCATAAACGCAGCAGTGATAGGATTGGTGAGGTTCGGTGAGCAAATGCAGACCCTTTGAAGTCATATTGCATGGTACCCATTCCATGGGTCTCAACTCTCCAGGTTTAAGGGATTCTTCCTTCAGCTAAAACATGCATGTGGAACCCAGAGTTTGATACACCGTGTGATCGGGAAACGTGTTCAAATGTGTCTCAGTTTTCGTCCCCTGGTACTCGGATGCAACATTCCAGATGCTTTACTAACACTCTCCCCACTTGGAGAGTCAGTGCCTTTAACCTCCTGTTTGGCCCAGTTTGCAATTTCTGTGGAAAATGAACAGGAATAGGGAGAACCAATGAGAGACTAGGTGGAGGTGTCTGGACAGGCAAATTTAACTCTCATTTCCCACCAGGAAGAGGAATTAACCAAAGGCTCAGCATGCCGTGCCGTAACCAAACTAGGGCCTGAAGCAATCCTGCGGTGTTGCGGCCAGCTCACAAGAAAGCGAGTTGAAGAAAGGAGCTCAGGGGCACTGTAATTCACAAACCTGCAGAGTTATAAATGACAGCTATCCTCGAAAAATATATTGAAGTAAGGCTGCCAAGAGGAGTTGAAAGCGGGGCAGAATTGCAGGAAACCGATTTCAGGAGGTAGACTGGAATTGCATGTAAAGCATAGGAAAAGAGGCAGAACGTCCACAATGATGCACTTGGCCAAAAAGGGCGTATGCGTTTTTTCCTGAATATATTCAGGAAAAAACGCATACGCCCTTTTTGGCCAACCAAGCAAGCTTGCAAAGGAAATCTGCGCTACAATGAAGTCTCACTGCCCCCCCGGGTCAAAAGGGCCATCTGAAAAAAGTGTAAAATCCAGAAAGGCAGGACAGGCCATGGAGAACTGGGAGCCTTGTTATGCTGATGGTTGGGATGAAAATTACCAGCAGCCACTCTGGAGAAGTGTATGGTGTTTCCTGAAACATCCAAAAAACAAAGCAACAGAGCCTAGGGCACTTCCACTTATGGTCCTATAGCTTAGGGAAATTAAAATCAAAAAGACACAGCCACCCCAAAGTTTGGGACGGCTCTGTTTACAAGAACCTCGTTTACGGTACAAGTTCAATATCACAGAAAGCAAAAAATGGATAAAGAAGTTGTGGTACTTATGTACAATGCAATATCACTCAGCAATGAAATCTATGTCATCAAGCCCATAGCAGAATAATGAGTGGATTCAGGTACGATGATTCTAAGTGAAATAAGTCACACAGAAAAAGAAACATCATAAGATATCACTACTACACGGAATGTAAACTTGGCTACACAGGAACAGAATTACTAAACAGGACAGGGTGTCAAATGTAGAAAACCAACTTATGCTTGCTTAAGGGGAAAGGTGAGTTGGGGTGTTGCATACAACAAGAGATTGAAATTAGCACAGATACCATTCCATGAGCCAAATATGTAATAGACAAGAGCTACTCCTTGCTCAACGAAGTGGACTCAACACCCCATATTAAACGCCTAACAATATACCTGACTAGTAAGAATCTTAAAACCTACGGATGTATATGTCTCCGAAAGAGAATCAAGCGTGTGTACAGCGGCATAAACGCAGCAGTGATAGGATTGGTGAGGTTCGGTGAGCAAATGCAGACCCTTTGAAATCATATTGCATGGTACCCATTCCATAGGTCTCAACTCTCCAGGTTTAAGGAATTCTTCCTTCAGCTAAAACATGCATGTGGAACCCAGAGTATGACCCACCGTGTGATCGGGAAACGTGTTCAAATGTGTCTCAGTTTTTGTCCCCTGGTACTCGGGTGCAACATTCCAGATGCTTTACTAACACTCTCCCCACTTGGAGAGTCAGTGCCTTTAACCTCCTGTTTGTCCCAGTTTGCAATTTCTGTGGAAAATGAACAGGAATAGGGAGAACCAATGAGAGACTAGGTGGAGGTGTCTGGACGGGCAAATTTAACTCTCATTTCCCACCAGGAAGAGGAATTAACCAAAGGCTCAGCATGCCGTGCCGCAAACAAACTAGGGCCTGAAGCAATCCTGCGGTGTTGCGGCCAGCTCACAAGAAAGCGAGTTGAAGAAAGGAGCTCAGGGGCACTGTAATTCACAAACCTGCAGTTATAAATGACAGCTATCCTCCAAAAATATATTGAAGTAAGGCTGCCAAGAGGAGTTGAAAGCGGGGCAGAATTGCAGGAAACCGATTTCAGGAGGTAGACTGGAATTGCATGTAAAGCATAGGAAAAGAGGCAGAACGTCCACAATGATGCACTTGGCCAAAAAGGGCGTATGCGTTTTTTCCTGAATATATTCAGGAAAAAACGCATACGCCCTTTTTGGCCAACCAAGCAAGCTTGCAAAGGAAATCTGCACTACCATGAAGTCTCACTGCCTCCCGGTCAAAAGGGCCATCTGAAAAAAGTGTAAAATCCAGAAAGGCAGGACAGGCCAAGGAGAACTGGGAGCCTTGTTATGCTGATGGGCGGGATGTAAATTGCCAGCAGCCACTCTGGAGAAGTGTATGGTGTTTCCTGAAACATTCAAAAAACAAAGCAACAGAGCCTAGGGCACTTCCACTTATGGTCCTATAGCTTAGGGAAATTAAAATCAAAAAGACACAGCCACCCCAAAGTTTGGGACGGCTCTGTTTACAAGAACCTCGTTTACGGTACAAGTTCAATATCACAGAAAGTGAAAAATGGATAAAGAAATTGTGGTACTTACGTACAATGCAATATCACTCAGCAATGAAATCTATGTCATCAGGCCCATAGCAGCATAATGAGTGGATTCAGGTACGATGATTCTAAGTGAAATAAGTCACACAGAAAAAGAAACATCATAAGATATCACTACTACACGGAATGTAAACTTGGCTACACAGGAACTGAATTACAAAACAGAACAGGGTGTCAAATGTAGAAAACCAACTTATGCTTGCTTAAGGGGAAAGGTGAGTTGTGGTGCTGCATAAAACCAGAGATTGAAATTAGCACAGATACCGTTCCATAAGTCAAATATGTAATAGACAAGAGCTACTCCTTGCTCAACGAAGTGGACTCAACACCCCATATTAAACGCCTAACAATATACCTGACTAGTAAGAATCTTAAAACCTATGGATTTATAAGTCTCCGAAAGAGAATCAAGCGTGTGTACAGTGGCATAAACGCAGCAGTGATAGGATTGGTGAGGTTCGGTGAGCAAATGCAGACCCTTTGAAGTCATATTGCATGGTACCCATTCCATGGGTCTCAACTCTCCAGGTTTAAGGGATTCTTCCTTCAGCTAAAACATGCATGTGGAACCCAGAGTTTGATACACCGTGTGATCGGGAAACGTGTTCAAATGTGTCTCAGTTTTCATCCCCTGGTACTCGGATGCAACATTCCAGATGCTTTACTAACACTCTCCCCACTTGGAGAGTCAGTGCCTTTAACCTCCTGTTTGGCCCAGTTTGCAATTTCTGTGGAAAATGAACAGGAATAGGGAGAACCAATGAGAGACTAGGTGGAGGTGTCTGGACAGGCAAATTTAACTCTCATTTCCCACCAGGAAGAGGAATTAACCAAAGGCTCAGCATGCCGTGCCGTAACCAAACTAGGGCCTGAAGCAATCCTGCGGTGTTGCGGCCAGCTCACAAGAAAGCGAGTTGAAGAAAGGAGCTCAGGGGCACTGTAATTCACAAACCTGCAGAGTTATAAATGACAGCTATCCTCGAAAAATATATTGAAGTAAGGCTGCCAAGAGGAGTTGAAAGCGGGGCAGAATTGCAGGAAACCGATTTCAGGAGGTAGACTGGAATTGCATGTAAAGCATAGGAAAAGAGGCAGAACGTCCACAATGATGCACTTGGCCAAAAAGGGCGTATGCGTTTTTTCCTGAATATATTCAGGAAAAAACGCATACGCCCTTTTTGGCCAACCAAGCAAGCTTGCAAAGGAAATCTGCACTACAATGAAGTCTCACTGCCCCCCCGGGTCAAAAGGGCCATCTGAAAAAAGTGTAAAATCCAGAAAGGCAGGACAGGCCATGGAGAACTGGGAGCCTTGTTATGCTGATGGTTGGGATGAAAATTACCAGCAGCCACTCTGGAGAAGTGTATGGTGTTTCCTGAAACATCCAAAAAACAAAGCAACAGAGCCTAGGGCACTTCCACTTATGGTCCTATAGCTTAGGGAAATTAAAATCAAAAAGACACAGCCACCCCAAAGTTTGGGACGGCTCTGTTTACAAGAACCTCGTTTACGGTACAAGTTCAATATCACAGAAAGCAAAAAATGGATAAAGAAGTTGTGGTACTTATGTACAATGCAATATCACTCAGCAATGAAATCTATGTCATCAAGCCCGTAGCAGAATAATGAGTGGATTCAGGTACGATGATTCTAAGTGAAATAAGTCACACAGAAAAAGAAACATCATAAGATATCAGTACTACACGGAATGTAAACTTGGCTACACAGGAACAGAATTACTAAAGAGGACAGGGTGTCAAATGTAGAAAACCATCTTATGCTTGCTTAAGGGGAAAGGTGAGTTGGGGTGTTGCATACAACAAGAGATTGAAATTAGCACAGATACCATTCCATGAGCCAAATATGTAATAGACAAGAGCTACTCCTTGCTCAACGAAGTGGACTCAACACCCCATATTAAACGCCTAACAATATACCTGACTAGTAAGAATCTTAAAACCTATGGATGTATATGTCTCCGAAAGAGATTCAAGCGTGTGTACAGCGGCATAAACGCAGCAGTGATAGGATTGGTGAGGTTCGGTGAGCAAATGCAGACCCTTTGAAATCATATTGCATGGTACCCATTCCATAGGTCTCAACTCTCCAGGTTTAAGGAATTCTTCCTTCAGCTAAAACATGCATGTGGAACCCAGAGTATGACCCACCGTGTGATCGGGAAACGTGTTCAAATGTGTCTCAGTTTTTGTCCCCTGGTACTCGGGTGCAACATTCCAGATGCTTTACTAACACTCTCCCCACTTGGAGAGTCAGTGCCTTTAACCTCCTGTTTGTCCCAGTTTGCAATTTCTGTGGAAAATAAACAGGAATAGGGAGAACCAATGAGAGACTAGGTGGAGGTGTCTGGACGGGCAAATTTAACTCTCATTTCCCACCAGGAAGAGGAATTAACCAAAGGCTCAGCATGCCGTGCCGCAACCAAACTAGGGCCTGAAGCAATCCTGCGGTGTTGCGGCCAGCTCACAAGAAAGCGAGTTGAAGAAAGGAGCTCAGGGGCACTGTAATTCACAAACCTGCAGAGTTATAAATGACAGCTATCCTCCAAAAATATATTGAAGTAAGGCTGCCAAGAGGAGTTGAAAGCGGGGCAGAATTGCAGGAAACCGATTTCAGGAGGTAGACTGGAATTGCATGTAAAGCATAGGAAAAGAGGCAGAACGTCCACAATGATGCACTTGGCCAAAAAGGGCGTATGCGTTTTTTCCTGAATATATTCAGGAAAAAACGCATACGCCCTTTTTGGCCAACCAAGCAAGCTTGCAAAGGAAATCTGCACTACCATGAAGTCTCACTGCCTCCCGGTCAAAAGGGCCATCTGAAAAAAGTGTAAAATCCAGAAAGGCAGGACAGGCCAAGGAGAACTGGGAGCCTTGTTATGCTGATGGGCGGGATGTAAATTGCCAGCAGCCACTCTGGAGAAGTGTATGGTGTTTCCTGAAACATTCAAAAAACAAAGCAACAGAGCCTAGGGCACTTCCACTTATGGTCCTATAGCTTAGGGAAATTAAAATCAAAAAGACACAGCCACCCCAAAGTTTGGGACGGCTCTGTTTACAAGAACCTCGTTTACGGTACAAGTTCAATATCACAGAAAGTGAAAAATGGATAAAGAAATTGTGGTACTTACGTACAATGCAATATCACTCAGCAATGAAATCTATGTCATCAGGCCCATAGCAGCATAATGAGTGGATTCAGGTACGATGATTCTAAGTGAAATAAGTCACACAGAAAAAGAAACATCATAAGATATCACTACTACACGGAATGTAAACTTGGCTACACAGGAACTGAATTACAAAACAGAACAGGGTGTCAAATGTAGAAAACCAACTTATGCTTGCTTAAGGGGAAAGGTGAGTTGTGGTGCTGCATAAAACCAGAGATTGAAATTAGCACAGATACCGTTGCATAAGTCAAATATGTAATAGACAAGAGCTACTCCTTGCTCAACGAAGTGGACTCAACACCCCATATTAAACGCCTAACAATATACCTGACTAGTAAGAATCTTAAAACCTATGGATTTATAAGTCTCCGAAAGAGAATCAAGCGTGTGTACAGTGGCATAAACGCAGCAGTGATAGGATTGGTGAGGTTCGGTGAGCAAATGCAGACCCTTTGAAGTCATATTGCATGGTACCCATTCCATGGGTCTCAACTCTCCAGGTTTAAGGGATTCTTCCTTCAGCTAAAACATGCATGTGGAACCCAGAGTTTGATACACCGTGTGATCGGGAAACGTGTTCAAATGTGTCTCAGTTTTCGTCCCCTGGTACTCGGATGCAACATTCCAGATGCTTTACTAACACTCTCCCCACTTGGAGAGTCAGTGCCTTTAACCTCCTGTTTGGCCCAGTTTGCAATTTCTGTGGAAAATGAACAGGAATAGGGAGAACCAATGAGAGACTAGGTGGAGGTGTCTGGACAGGCAAATTTAACTCTCATTTCCCACCAGGAAGAGGAATTAACCAAAGGCTCAGCATGCCGTGCCGTAACCAAACTAGGGCCTGAAGCAATCCTGCTGTGTTGCGGCCAGCTCACAAGAAAGCGAGTTGAAGAAAGGAGCTCAGGGGCACTGTAATTCACAAACCTGCAGAGTTATAAATGACAGCTATCCTCCAAAAATATATTGAAGTAAGGCTGCCAAGAGGAGTTGAAAGCGGGGCAGAATTGCAGGAAACCGATTTCAGGAGGTAGACTGGAATTGCATGTAAAGCATAGGAAAAGAGGCAGAACGTCCACAATGATGCACTTGGCCAAAAAGGGCGTATGCGTTTTTTCCTGAATATATTCAGGAAAAAACGCATACGCCCTTTTTGGCCAACCAAGCAAGCTTGCAAAGGAAATCTGCACTACAATGAAGTCTCACTGCCCCCCCGGGTCAAAAGGGCCATCTGAAAAAAGTGTAAAATCCAGAAAGGCAGGACAGGCCATGGAGAACTGGGAGCCTTGTTATGCTGATGGTTGGGATGAAAATTACCAGCAGCCACTCTGGAGAAGTGTATGGTGTTTCCTGAAACATCCAAAAACCAAAGCAACAGAGCCTAGGGCACTTCCACTTATGGTCCTATAGCTTAGGGAAATTAAAATCAAAAAGACACAGCCACCCCAAAGTTTGGGACGGCTCTGTTTACAAGAACCTCGTTTACGGTACAAGTTCAATATCACAGAAAGCAAAAAATGGATAAAGAAGTTGTGGTACTTATGTACAATGCAATATCACTCAGCAATGAAATCTATGTCATCAAGCCCATAGCAGAATAATGAGTGGATTCAGGTACGATGATTCTAAGTGAAATAAGTCACACAGAAAAAGAAACATCATAAGATATCACTACTACACGGAATGTAAACTTGGCTACACAGGAACAGAATTACTAAACAGGACAGGGTGTCAAATGTAGAAAACCAACTTATGCTTGCTTAAGGGGAAAGGTGAGTTGGGGTGTTGCATACAACAAGAGATTGAAATTAGCACAGATACCATTCCATGAGCCAAATATGTAATAGACAAGAGCTACTCCTTGCTCAACGAAGTGGACTCAACACCCCATATTAAACGCCTAACAATATACCTGACTAGTAAGAATCTTAAAACCTACGGATGTATATGTCTCCGAAAGAGAATCAAGCGTGTGTACAGCGGCATAAACGCAGCAGTGATAGGATTGGTGAGGTTCGGTGAGCAAATGCAGACCCTTTGAAATCATATTGCATGGTACCCATTCCATAGGTCTCAACTCTCCAGGTTTAAGGAATTCTTCCTTCAGCTAAAACATGCATGTGGAACCCAGAGTATGACCCACCGTGTGATCGGGAAACGTGTTCAAATGTGTCTCAGTTTTTGTCCCCTGGTACTCGGGTGCAACATTCCAGATGCTTTACTAACACTCTCCCCACTTGGAGAGTCAGTGCCTTTAACCTCCTGTTTGTCCCAGTTTGCAATTTCTGTGGAAAATGAACAGGAATAGGGAGAACCAATGAGAGACTAGGTGGAGGTGTCTGGACGGGCAAATTTAACTCTCATTTCCCACCAGGAAGAGGAATTAACCAAAGGCTCAGCATGCCGTGCCGCAACCAAACTAGGGCCTGAAGCAATCCTGCGGTGTTGCGGCCAGCTGAAAAGAAAGCGAGTTGAAGAAAGGAGCTCAGGGGCACTGTAATTCACAAACCTGCAGAGTTATAAATGACAGCTATCCTCCAAAAATATATTGAAGTAAGGCTGCCAAGAGGAGTTGAAAGCGGGGCAGAATTGCAGGAAACCGATTTCAGGAGGTAAACTGGAATTGCATGTAAAGCATAGGAAAAGAGGCAGAACGTCCACAATGATGCACTTGGCCAAAAAGGGCGTATGCGTTTTTTCCTGAATATATTCAGGAAAAAACGCATACGCCCTTTTTGGCCAACCAAGCAAGCTTGCAAAGGAAATCTGCACTACAATGAAGTCTCACTGCCCCCCCGGGTCAAAAGGGCCATCTGAAAAAAGTGTAAAATCCAGAAAGGCAGGACAGGCCATGGAGAACTGGGAGCCTTGTTATGCTGATGGTTGGGATGAAAATTACCAGCAGCCACTCTGGAGAAGTGTATGGTGTTTCCTGAAACATCCAAAAAACAAAGCAACAGAGCCTAGGGCACTTCCACATATGGTCCTATAGCTTAGGGAAATTAAAATCAAAAAGACACAGCCACCCCAAAGTTTGGGACGGCTCTGTTTACAAGAACCTCGTTTACGGTACAAGTTCAATATCACAGAAAGCAAAAAATGGATAAAGAAGTTGTGGTACTTATGTACAATGCAATATCACTCAGCAATGAAATCTATGTCATCAAGCCCGTAGCAGAATAATGAGTGGATTCAGGTACGATGATTCTAAGTGAAATAAGTCACACAGAAAAAGAAACATCATAAGGTATCACTAATACACGCAATGTAAACTTGGCTACGCAGGAACTGAATTACAAAGCAAAACAGGGTCTCAAATGTAGAAAACCAACTTATGCTTGCTTAAGGGGAAAGGTGAGTTGGGGTACTGCATAAAACCAGAGATTGAAATTAGCACAGATACCGTTCCATAAGCCAAATATGTAATAGACAAGAGCTACTCCTTGCTCAACGAAGTGGACTCAACACCCCATAATAAACGCCTAAGAATATACCTGACTATTAAGAATCTAAAAACCTTTGGATTTATATGTCTCTAAAAGAGAATCAAGCGTGTGTACAGCGGCATAAACGCAGCAGTGATAGGATTGGTGAGGTTCGGTGAGCAAATGCAGACCCTTTGAAGTCATATTGCACGGTACCCATTCCATGGGTCTCAACTCTCCAGGTTTAAGGGATTCTTCCTTCAGCTAAAACATGCATGTGGAACCCAGAGTATGATCCACCGTGTGATCGGGAAACGTGTTCAAATGTGTCTCAGTTTTCGTCCCCTGGTACTCGGATGCAACATTCCAGACGCTTTACTAACACTCTCCCCACTTGGAGAGTCAGTGCCTCTAAACTTCTGTTTGGCCCAGTTTGCAATTTCTTTGGAAAATGAACAGGAATAGGGAGAACCAATGAGAGACTAGGTGGAGGTGTCTGGACGGGCAAATTTAACTCTCATTTCCCACCAAGAAGAATAATTAACCAAAGGCTCAGCATGCCATGCCGGAAGCACACTAGGGCCTGAAGCAATCCTGCGGTGTTGCGGCCAGCTCAAAAGAAAGCGAGTTGAAGAAAGGAGCTCAGGGGAACTGTAATTCACAAACCTGCAGAGATAAATGACAGCTATCTTCCAAAAATATATTGAAGTAAGGCTGCCAAGAGGAGTTGAAAGCGGGGCAGAATTGCAGGAAACCGATTTCAGGAGGTAGACTGGAATTGCATGTAAAGCATAGGAAAAGAGGCAGAACGTCCACAATGATGCACTAGGCCAAAAAGGGCGTATGCGTTTTTTCCTGAATATATTCAGGAAAAAACGCATACGCCCTTTTTGGCCAACCAAGCAAGCTTGCAAAGGAAATCTGCACTACAATGAAGTCTCACTACCCCCCGCTCAAAAGGGCCATCTAAAAAAAGTGTTAAATCCAGAAAGGCCGGACAGGCCATGGAGAACTGGGAGCCTTGTTATTCTGATGGGTGGGATGTAAATTGCCAACAGCCACTCTGGAGAAGTGTATGGTGTTTCCTGAAACATCCAAAAAACAAAGCAACAGAGCCTAGGGCACTTCCACTTATGGTCCTATAGCTTAGGGAAATTAAAATCAAAAAGACACAGCCACCCCAAAGCTTGGGAGGGCTCTGTTTACAAGAACCTCGTTTAATGTACAAGTTCAATATCACAGAAAGGGAAAAATGGATAAAGAAGTTGTGGTACTTACGTACAATGCAATATCACTCAGCAATGAAATCTATGTCATCAGGCCCGTAGCAGCATAATGAGTGGATTCAGGTACGATGATTCTAAGTGAAATAAGTCACACAGAAAATGAAACATCATAAGATATCACCAATACACGGAATGTAAACTTGGCTACACAGGAACTTAATTACAAAACAGAACAGGATCTCAAATGTAGAAAACCAACTTACGCTTGCTTAAGGGGAAAGGTGAGTTGGGGTGCTGCATGAAACCAGAGATTGAAATTAGCACAGATACCGTTCCATAAGCCAAATATGTAATAGACAAGAGCTACTCCTTGCTCAACGAAGTGGACTCAACACCCCATATTAAACGCCTAACAATATACCCGACTAGTAAGAATCTTAAAACCTATGGATTTATATGTCTCCGAAAGAGAATCAAGCGTGTGTACAGCGGCATAAACGCAGCAGTGATAGGAGTGGTGAGGTTCGGTGAGCAAATGCAGACCCTTTGAAGTCATATTGCATGGTACCCATTCCATGGGTCTCAACTCTCCAGGTTTAAGGGATTCTTCCTTCAGCTAAAACATGCATGTGGAACCCAGAGTATGATCCACCGTGTGATCGGGAAACGTGTTCAAATGTGTCTCAGTTTTCGTCCCCTGGTACTCCGGTGCAACATTCCAGACGCTTTACTAACACTCTCCCCACTTGGAGAGTGAGTGCCTTTAACCTCCTGTTTGGCCCAGTTTGCAATTTCTGCGTAAGATGAACAGGAATAGGGATAACCAATGAGAGACTAGCTGGAGGTGTCTGGACGGGCAAATTTAACTCTCATTTCCCACCAGGAAGAGGAAATAACCAAAGGCAAAGCGTGCCATGCCAGAAGCACACTAAGGCCTGAAGCAATCCTGCGGTGTTGCGGCCAGCTCACAAGAAAGCGAGTTGAAGAAAGGAGCTCAGGGGCACTGTAATTCACAAACCTGCAGAGTTATAAATGACATCTATCTTCCAAAAATGTATTGAAGTAAGGCTGCCAAGAGGAGTTGAAAGCGGGGCAGAATTGCAGGAAACCGATTTCAGGAGGTAGACTGGAATTGCATGTAAAGCATAGGAAAAGAGGCAGAACGTCCACAATGATGCACTTGGCCAAAAAGGGCGTATGCGTTTTTTCCTGAATATATTCAGGAAAAAACGCATACGCCCTTTTTGGCCAACCAAGCAAGCTTGCAAAGGAAATCTGCACTACAATGAAGTCTCACTGCCCCCCAGTCAAAAGAGCCATCTGAAAAAAGTGTAAAATCCAGAAAGGCAGGACAGGCCATGGAGAACTGGGAGCCTTGTTATGCTGATGGGCTGGATGTAAATTGCCAGCAGCCACTCTGGAGAAGTGTATGGTGTTTCCTGAAACATCTAAAAAACAAAGCAACAGAGCCTAGGGCAATTCCACTTATAGCCTTATAGCTTAGGGAAATTAAAATCAAAAAGACACAGCCACCCCAAAGTTTGGGACGGCTCTGTTTACAAGAACCTCGTTTACGGTACAAGTTCAATATCACAAAAAGCGAAAAATGGATAAAGAAGTTGTGGTACTTACGTACAATGCAATATCACTCAGCAATGAAATCTATGTCATCAGGCCCGTAGCAGCATAATGAGTGGATTCAGGTACGATGATTCTAAGTGAAATAAGTCACACAGAAAAAGAAACATCATAAGGTATCACTAATACACGGAATGTAAACTTGGCTACACAGGAACTGAATTACAAAACAGAACAGGGTCTCAAAGTAGAAAACCAACTTATGCTTGCTTAAGTGGAAAGGTGAGTTGGGGTGCTGCATAAAACCAGAGATTGAAATTAGCACAGATACCGTTCCATAAGCCAAATATGTAATAGACAAGAGCTACTCCTTGCTCAACGAAGTGGACTCAACACCCCATATTAAACGCCTAACAATATACCTGACTAGTAAGAATCTTAAAACCTATGGATTTATATGTCTCCGAAAGAGAATCAAGCGTGTGTACAGCGGCATAAACGCAGCAGTGATAGGAGTGGTGAGGTTCGGTGAGCAAATGCAGACCCTTTGAAGTCATATTGCATGGTACCCATTCCATGGGTCTCAACTCTCCAGGTTTAAGGGATTCTTCCTTCAGCTAAAACATGCATGTGGAACCCAGAGTATGATCCACCATGTGATCGGGAAACGTGTTCAAATGTGTCTCAGTTTTCGTCCCCTGGTACTCGGGTGCAACATTCCAGACGCTTTACTAACACTCTCCCCACTTGGAGAGTGAGTGCCTTTAACCTCCTGTTTGGCCCAGTTTGCAATTTCTGCGTAAGATGAACAGGAATAGGGATAACCAATGAGAGACTAGCTGGAGGTGTCTGGACGGGCAAATTTAACTCTCATTTCCCACCAGGAAGAGGAAATAACCAAAGGCTCAGCGTGCCATGCCAGAAGCACACTAAGGCCTAAAGCAATCCTGCGGTGTTGCGGCCAGCTCACAAGAAAGCGAGTTGAAGAAAGGAGCTCAGGGGCACTGTAATTCACAAACCTGCAGAGTTATAAATGACAGCTATCTTCCAAAAATATATTGAAGTAAGGCTGCCAAGAGGAGTTGAAAGCGGGGCAGAATTGCAGGAAACCGATTTCAGGAGGTAGACTGGAATTGCATGTAAAGCATAGGAAAAGAGGCAGAACGTCCACAATGATGCACTTGGCCAAAAAGGGCGTATGCGTTTTTTCCTGAATATATTCAGGAAAAAACGCATACGCCCTTTTTGGCCAACCAAGCAAGCTTGCAAAGGAAATCTGCACTACAATGAAGTCTCACTGCCGCCCAGTCAAAAGGGCCATCTGAAAAATGTGTAAAATCCAGAAAGGCAGGACAGGCCATGGAGAACTGGGAGCCTTGTTATGCTGATGGACGGGATGTAATTTGCCAACAGCCACTCTGGAGAAGTGTATGGTGTTTCCTGAAACATCTAAAAAACAAAGCAACAGAGCCTAGGGCACTTCCACTTATGGTCCTATAGCTTAGGGAAATTAAAATAAAAAAGACACAGTCACCCCAAAGTTTGGGACGGCTCTGTTTACAAGAACCTCGTTTACGGTACAAGTTCAATATCACAGAAAGCAAAAAATGGATAAAGAAGTTGTGGTACTTACGTACAATGCAATATCACTCAGCAATGAAATCTATGTCATCAGGCCCATAGCAGCATAATGAGTGGATTCAGGTATGATGATTCTAAGTGAAATAAGTCACACAGGAAAAGAAACACCATAAGATATCACTACTACACGGAAGGTAAACTTGGCTACACAAGAACTGAATTACAAAACAGAACAGGGTCTCAAATGTAGAAAACCAACTTATGCTTGCTTAAGGGGAAAGGTGAGTTGGGGTGCTGCATGAAACCAGAGATTGAAATTAGCACAGATACCATTCCATAAGCCAAATATGTAATAGACAAGAGCTACTCCTTGCTCAACGAAGTGGACTCAACACCCCATATTAAACGCTTAAGAATACACCTGACTAGAAATAATCTTAAAAACTACGGATTTATATGTCTCCGAAAGAGAATCAAGCGTGTGTACAGCGGCATAAACGCAGCAGTGATAGGATTGGTGAGGTTCGGTGAGCAAATGCAGACCCTTTGAAGTCATATTGCATGGTACCCATTCCATGGGTCTCAACTCTCCAAGTTTAAGGGATTCTTCCTTCAGCTAAAACATGCATGTGGAACACAGATTATGATCCACCGTGTGATCAGGAAACGTGTTCAAATGTGTCTCAGTTTTCGTCCCCTGGTACTCGGGTGCAACACTCCAGACGCTTTACTAACACTCTCCCCACTTGGAGAGTCAGTGCCTTTAACCTCCTGTATGGCCCAGTTTGCAATTTCTGCGGAAAATGTACAGGAATAGGGAGAACCAATGAGAAACTAGCTGGAGGTGTCTGGACGGGCAAATTTAACTCTCATTTCCCACCAGAAAGAGGAATTAACCAAAGGCTCAGCATGCCGTGCCGGAACCACACTAGGGCCTGAAGCAATCCTGCGGTGTTGCGGCCAGCTCACAAGAAAGCGAGTTGAAGAAAGGAGCTCAGGGGCACTGTAATTCACAATCCTGCAGAGTTATAAATGATAGCTATCGTCCAAAAATATATTGAAGTAAGGCTGCCAAGAGGACATGAAAGCGGGGCAGGATTGCAGGAAACCGATTTCAGGAGGTAGACAGGAATTGCATGTAAAGTATAGGAAAAGAGGCAGAACGTCCACAATGATGCACTTGGCCAAAAAGGGCGTATGCGTTTTTTCCTGAATATATTCAGGAAAAAACGCATACGCCCTTTTTGGCCAACCAAGCAAGCTTGCAAAGGAAATGTGCACTACAATGAAGTCTCACTGCCCCCCGGTGAAAAGGGCCATCTGAAAAAAGTGTAAAATCCAGAAAGGCAGGACAGGCCATGGAGAACTGGGAGCCTTGATATGCTGATGGGCGGGATGTAAATTGCCAACAGCCACTCTGGGGAAGTGTATGGTGTTTCCTGAAACATCTAAAAAACTAAGCAACAGAGCCTAGGGCACTTCCACTTATGGTCCTATAGCTTAGGGAAATTAAAATCAAAAAGACACAGCCACCCCAAAGTTTGGGACGGCTCTGTTTACAAGAACCTCGTTTACGGTACAAGTTCAATATCACAGAAAGCGAAAAATGGATAAAGAAGTTGTGGTACTTACGTACAATGCAATATCACTCAGCAATGAAATCTATGTCATCAGGCCCATAGCAGGATAATGAGTGGATTCAGGTATGATGATTCTAAGTGAAATAAGTCACACAGAAAAAGAAACACCATAAGATATCACTACTACAAGGAAGGTAAACTTGGCTACACAAGAACTGAATTACAAAACAGAACAGGGTCTCAAATGTAGAAAACCAACTTATGCTTGCTTGAGGGGAAAGGTGAGTTGGGGTGCTGCATGAAACCAGAGATTGAAATTAGCACAGATACCGTTCCATAAGCCAAATATGTAATAGACAAGAGCTACTCCTTGCTCAACGAAGTGGACTCAACACCCCATATTAAATGCCTAAGAATATACCTGACTAGTAAGAATATTAAAACCTACCGATTTATATGTCTCCGAAAGAGAATCAAGCGTGTGTACGGCCGCATAAACGCAGCAGTGATAGGATTGGTGAAGTTCGGTGAGCAAATGCAGACCCTTTGAAGTCATATTGCATGGTACCCATTCCATGGGTCTCAACTCTCCAGGTTTAAGGGATTCTTCCTTCAGCTAAAACATGCATGTGGAACCCAGAGTATGATCCACCGTGTGATCGGGAAACGTGTTCAAATGTGTCTCAGTTTTTGTCCTGTGGAACTCGTGTGCAACATTCCAGATGCTTTACTAACACTCTCCCCACTTGGAGAGTCAGTTCCTTTAACCTCCTGTTTGGCCCAGTTTGCAATTTCTGTGGAAAATGAACAGGAATAACGAGAACCAAAGAGAGACTAGCTGGAGGTGTCTGGACGTGCAAATTTAACTCTCATTTCCCACCAGGAAGAGGAATTAACCAAAGGCTCAGCGTGCCATGCCGGAACCACACTAGGGCCTGAAGCAATCCTGCGGTGTTGCGGCCAGCTCACAAGAAAGCGAGTTGAAGAAAGGAGCTCAGGGGCACTGTAATTCACAAACCTGCAGAGTTATAAAGGACAGCTATCGTCCAAAAATATATTGAAGTAAGGCTGCCAAGAGGACTTGAAATCGGGGCAGAATTGCAGGAAACCGATTTCAGGAGGTAGACGGGAATTGCATGTACAGCATAGGAAAAGAGGCAGAACGTCCACAATGATGCACTTGGCCAAAAAGGGCGTATGCGTTTTTTCCTGAATATATTCAGGAAAAAACGCATACGCCCTTTTTGGCCAACCAAGCAAGCTTGCAAAGGAAATCTGCACTACAATGAAGTCTCACTGCCCCACGGTCAAAAGGGCCATCTGAAAAAAGTGTAAAATCCAGAAAGGCAGGACAGGCCATGGAGAACTGGGAGCCTTGTTATGCTGGTGGGCGGGATGTAAATTGCCAACAGCCACTCTGGAGAAGTGTACGGTGTTTCCTGAATCATCTAAAAAACAAAGCAACAGAGCCTAGGGCACTTCCACTTATGGTCCTATAGCTTAGGGAAATTAAAATCAGAAAGACACAGCCACCCCAAAGTTTGGGTCGGCTCTGTTGACAAGAACCTCGTTTACGGTACAAGTTCAATATCACAGAAAGCGAAAAATGGATAAAGAAGTTGTGGTACTTACGTACAATGCAATATCACTCAGCAATGAAATCTATGTCATCAGGCCCGTAGCAGCATAATGAGTGGATGCAGGAACGATGATTCTAAGTGAAATAAGTCACACAGAAAAAGAAACACCAGAAGATATCACTACTACACGGAAGGGAAACTTGGCTACACAAGAACTGAATTACAAAACAGAACAGGGTCTCAAATGTAGAAAACCAACTTATGCTTGCTTGAGGGGAAAGGTGAGTTGGGGTGCTGCATGAAACCAGAGATTGAAATTAGCACAGATACCGTTCCATAAGCCAAATATGTAATAGACAAGAGCTACTCCTTGCTCAACGAATTG
Organism: Leucopleurus acutus; assembly: GCF_964270905.1. Taxonomy (NCBI): domain Eukaryota; kingdom Metazoa; phylum Chordata; class Mammalia; order Artiodactyla; family Delphinidae; genus Leucopleurus; species Leucopleurus acutus. The sequence continues at coordinate 98,817,103 of NC_139142.1, read as the reverse complement.
GACTCAACACCCCATAATAAACGCCTAAGAATATACCTGACTAGTAAGAATATTAAAACCTACCGATTTATATGTCTCCAAAAGAGAATCAAGCGTGTGTACGGCGGCATAAACGCAGCAGTGATAGGATTGGTGAAGTTCGGTGAGCAAATGCAGACCCTTTGAAGTCATATTGCATGGTACCCATTCCATGGGTCTCAACTCTCCAGGTTTAAGGGATTCTTCCTTCAGCTAAAACATGCATGTGGAACGCAGAGTATGATCCACCGTGTGATCGGGAAATGTGTTCAAATGTGTCTCAGTTTTAGTCCCCTGGTACTCGGGTGCAACATTCAAGACGCTTTACTAACACTCTCCCCACTTGGAGAGTCAGTGTCTTTAAACTCCTGTTTGGCCCAGTTTGCAATTTCTGCGGAAAATGTACAGGAATAGGGAGAACCAATGAGAGACTAGCTGGAGGTGTGTGGACGGGCAAATTTAACTCTCATTTCCCACCAGGAAGAGGAATTAACCAAAGGCTCAGCGTGCCGTGCCGGAACCACACTAGGGCCTGAAGCAATCCTGCGGTGTTGCGGCCAACTCACAAAAAAGTGAGTTGAAGAAAGGAGTTCAGGGGCACTGTAATTCACAAACCTGCAGAGTTATAAATGACAGCTATCGTCCAAAAATATATTGAAGTAAGGCTGCCAAGAGGACTTGAAAGCGGGGCAGAATTGCAGGAAACCGATTTCAGGAGGTAGACGGGAATTGCATGTAAAGCATAGGAAAAGAGGCAGAACGTCCACAATGATGCACTTGGCCAAAAAGGGCGTATGCGTTTTTTCCTGAATATATTCAGGAAAAAACGCATACGCCCTTTTTGGCCAACCAAGCAAGCTTGCAAAGGAAATCTGCACTACAATGAAGTCTCACTGCCCCCCGGTCAAAAGGGCCATCTGAAAAAAGTGTAAAATCCAGAAAGGCAGGACAGGCCATGGAGAACTGGGAGCCTTGTTATGCTGGTGGGCGGGATGTAAATTGCCAACAGCCACTCTGGAGAAGTGTATGGTGTTTCCTGAAACATCTAAAAAAGAAAGCAACAGAGCCTAGGGCACTTCCACTTATGGTCCTATAGCTTAGGGAAATTAAAATCAAAAAGACACAGCCACCCCAAAGTTTGGGACGGCTCTGTTTACAAGAACCTCGTTTACGGTACAAGTTCAATATCACAGAAAGCGAAAAATGGATAAAGAAGTTGTGGTACTTACGTACAATGGAATATCACTCAGCAATGAAATCTATGTCATCAGGCCCGTAGCAGCATAATGAGTGGATGAAGGTACGATAATTCTAAGTGAAATAAGTCACACAGAAAAAGAAACATCATAAGATATCACTACTACACGGAATGTAAACTTTTCTACACAGGAACTGAATTACAAAACAGAACAGGGTTTCAAATGTAGAAAACAAACTTATGCTTGCTTAAGGGGAAAGGTGAGTTGGGGTGCTGCATAAAACCAGAGATTGAAATTAGCACAGATACCGTTCCATAAGCCAAATATGTGATAGACAAGAGCTACTCCTTGCTCAACGAAGTGGACTCAACACCCCATATTAAACGCCTAAGAATATACCTGACTAGAAATAATCTTAAAACCTACGCATTTATATGTCTCCGAAAGAGAATCAAGCGTGTGTACAGCGGCATAAACGCAGCAGTGATAGGATTTGTGAGGTTCGGTGAGCAAATGCAGACCCTTTGAAGTCATACTGCATGGTACCCATTCCATGGGTCTCAACTCTCCAGGTTTAAGGGATTCTTCCTTCAGCTGAAACATGCATGTGGAACCCAGAGTATGATCCACCGTGTGATCAGGAAACGTGTTCAAATGTGTCTCAGTTTTCATCCCCTGGTACTCGGGTGCAACATTCAAGACGCTTTACTAACTCTCTCCCAACTTGGAGAGTCAGTGTCTTTAAACTCCTGTTTGGCCCAGTTTGCAATTTCTGCGTAGGATGAACAGGAATAGGGAGAACCAATGAGAGACTAGCTGGAGCTGTGAGGACCGGCAAATTTAACTCTCATTTCCAACCAGGAAGAGGAATTAACCAAAGGCTCAGCATGCAATGCCGGAACCAAACTAGGGCCTGAAGCAATCCTGCGGTGTTGCGGCCAGCTCACAAGAAAGCGAGTTGAAGAAAGTAGCTCAGGGGCACTGTAATTCACAATCCTGCAGAGTTATAAATGACAGCTATCTTCCAAAAATATATTGAAGGAAGGCTGCCAAGAGGACTTGAAAGCGGGGCAGAATTGCAGGAAACCGATTTCAGGAGGTAGACTGGAATTGCATGTAAAGCATAGGAAAAGAGGCAGAACGTCCACAATGATGCACTTGGCCAAAAAGTGCATATGCGTTTTTTCCTGAATATATACAGGAAAAAACGCATACGCCCGTTTTGGCAAACCAAGCAAGTTTGCAAAGGAAATCTGCACTACAATGAAGTCTCACTGCCCCCCCGGTCAAAAGGGCTATCTGAAAAAAGTGTAAAATCCAGAAAGGCAGGACAGACCATAGAGAACTGGGAGCCTTGTTAAGCTGATGCGCGGGATGTAAATTGCCAACAGCCACTCTGAAGAAGTGTATGGTGTTTCCTGAAACATCAAGAAAACAAAGCAACAGAGCCTAGGTCACTTCCACTTATGGTCCTATAGCTTAGGGAAATTAAAATCAAAAAGACTCAGCCACCCCAAAGTTTCGGCCGGCTCTGTTTACAAGAACCTCGTTTACGGTACAAGTTCAATATCACAGAAAGCAAAAAATGGATAAAGAAGTTGTGGTACTTACGTACAATGCAATATCACTCAGCAATGAAATCTATGTCATCAGGCCCGTAGCAGCATAATGAGTGGATTCAGGTATGATGATTCTAAGTGAAATAAGTCACACAGAAAAAGAAACATCATAAGATATCACTACTACATGGAATGTAAACTTGGCTACACAGGAACTGAATTACAAAACAGAACAGGGTGTCAAATGTAGAAAACCAACTTATACTTGCTTAAGGGGAAAGGTGAGTTGGGGTGCTGCATAAAACCAGAGATTGAAATTAGCACAGATACCGTTCCATAAGCCAAATATGTAATAGACAAGAGCTACTCCTTGCTCAACGAAGTGGACTCAACACCCCATATTAAACGCCTAACAATATACCTGACTAGTAAGAATCTTAAAACCTATGGATTTATATGTCTCCGGAAGAGAATGAAGCGTGTGTACAGTGGCATAAACGCAGCAGTGATAGGATTGGTGAGGTTTGGTGAGTAAATGCAGACCCTTTGAAGTCATATTGCATGGTACCCATTCCATGGGTCTCAACTCTCCAGGTTTAAGGGATTCTTCCTTCAGCTAAAACATGCATGTGGAACCCAGAGTATGATCCACCGTGTGATCGGGAAACGTGTTCAAATGTGTCTCAGTTTTCGTCCCCTGGTACTCGGGTGCAACATTCCAGACGCTTTACTAACACTCTCCCCACTTGGAGAGTCAGTGCCTTTAACCTCCTGTTTGGCCCAGTTTGCAATTTCTTCGGAAGATGAACAGGAATAAGGAGAAGCAATGGGAGACTATCTGTAGGTGTCTGGACGGGCAAATTTAACTCTCATTTCCCACCAGGAAGATAAATGAACCAAAGGCTCTGCGTGCCATGCTGGAACTAGATTAGGGCCTGAGGAGATCCTGCGGTGTTGCGGCCAGCTCACAAGAAAGCGAGTTGAAGAAAGGAGCTCAGGGGCACTGTAATTCAGAAACCTGCGGAGTTATAAATGACAGCTATCATCCAAAATTATACTGAAGTAAGGCTGCGATGAGGACTTGAATGCCGGGCAGAATTGCTGGAAACTGATTTCAGAACGTACACGGGAGTAGCTCTTAAAGCATAGGAAAAGAGACAGAACTTGGAAAATAATGCACTTGGCAAAAAAGGGCATATGTGTTTTATCCAGAGCTCTCATAACTGAGGGGAGGAGATTCCCAGCAGGCTCCAACTGCCACCTGAGGGCTCACATTGCCAAGGCAACGTGAGCATGCCAGGCAGGAGTTACCTCACAGCAGAGGTCCCACCCCACAGAAGGGTGAGAAACCCAGCCAACATCAGACTCTCACCAGAGGGCCCACATCACCAAGGGGATGGGAACCAGGCAGGAGTGTCTTCACATCAGTGGGGCCACATCATCGAAAGCTGAGGTACTCAGCACATGTGTCCTCAAACCAGAGGACCCACATCACCAAGGACCTCGGAGTGAGGCAGGCAGGAGTAACCTCACAACACTGGGCACATAGAATAAAAAAGTGAGGAATCCAGCAGTTGGAACCTCCCAGCAGGCAGCCCAGAGCACCGAGGCCATGGGATCCAGGCCACAGTGAACTCACAGAAGAGGGCCCATGTCATGAAACTGAGCAAACCAGCCATTGGGACCTCAGAGCAGGAGGCCCACATCCCCATGGGGATGGAATTCTGGTAGGAGTGTCCTCGCACCACTGAGAACGTATCAGAAAATTTTGGGCGACCAGCAGTTAGGGCCTGACGCCAGAGGACCCTCATCACCAAGGGAAGGAGGTTCCCAGCAGGCTCCAACTGCCACCAGAGGGCTGACGTCGCCAAGGCGATGTGTGCCAACCAGGCACGAATGACCTCACAGCAGAGGGCCCACCTCAGAGAAGTGTGACGAACCCAGTCAGGATCAGACTCGCACCAGAGGGCCCACATCACCAAATGGATTGGAACCAGGCAGGAGTGTCCTCACATGAGTAGGGCCACATCATCTAAAGGTGAGGAACCCAGAACATGTGGCTTCAAACCATAGGACACCCATCACCAAGGGGCTGGGAGTGAGGCAGGCAGGAGGAGCCTCATAACAGAGGGCCCAAAAATAAGAAAGGTGAGGAATCCAGCAGTTGGAACCTCCCAGCAGGCGGCCCAGAGCACAGAGGCTAGAGGAACCAGGCCAGAGTGAACTAACACCAGACAGCCCACATCATGAAACTGTGAGCAACCCAGACATTGGGACCTCAGAGCAGAAGGCCCACATCCCCATGGTGATGGGAACATGACAGGAGTGTCCTGGCATCACTGGGCTCACATCAGAAAACGTGGGGTGCTCAGAAGTTAGGGCCTGACGCTAGAGGGCACTCATCACCAAGAGGAGGAGGCTCCCAGCAGGCTCCAGCTGCCACCAGAGGGCCAACGTCGCCAAGGCGATGTGTGCCAGTCTGGCAGGAGTGACCTCACAGCAGAGGGCCCACCTCACAGAAGGGTGAGGAACACAGCCAGGATCAGACTCTCACCAGAGGGCCCACATCACCAAGGGGATGGGAACCAGGCAGGAGTGTCCCCACACCAGTGGGACAACATCATCGAAAGGTGAGGATCCCAGCACATGTGTCCTCAAACCAGAGGAACCACATCACCAAGGGGTTCGGAATGAGGCTGGCAGGACTGGCCTCACAACACAGGGTCCATAGAATATAAAAGTTGAGGAATCCAGCAGTTGGAACCTCCCAGCAAGTGGCCCAGAGCACCGAGGCTATGGGATCCAGGCCGCAGTGAACTCACAGCAGAGGGCCCACATCATGAACCTGTGAGCAGCCCAGCTGTTGGGACCTCAGAACAGAAGGCCCACATCCCCATTGGGATGGGAACCTGGCAGGAGTGGCTTTGCACCACTTAGCACATATCAGAAAAAGTTAGGAGCCCAGCAGTTAGGGCCTGACGCCAGGGGGCCCTCATAACTGAGGGGAGGAGACTCCCAGCAGGTTCCAACTGCCAACAGAGGGCCCACATCTACAAGGTGGCATGCGCCAGCCAGGCAGTAGTGACCTCACAGCAGAGGGCCTATCTCACAGAAGGGTGAGGAACCGAGGCAGGATGAGACTCTCACCAGAGGGCCCACAACACCAAGGGGATGGGAACCAGTCAGGACTGTCCTCCCACCAGTGGGGCCACATCATCGAAAGGTGAGGAACCCAGCACATGTGGCCTCATATCAGAGGACATACATCACAAAGGGGATGGGAGTGAGGCAGGTAGGAGTAGCCTAAAAACAGAGGGCCCAAAGAATAAAAAAAGTGAGGAATCCAGCATTTGGAACCTCCCAGCAGGCGGCCGAGAGCACAGAAGCTATGGGATGCAGGCAGGAGTTAACTAACACCAGAGAGCCCACATCATGAAACTGTGAGCAACCCAGGCATTGGGACCTCAGAGCAGAAAGCCCACATCCCCATGGGGATGGGAACCTGACAGGAGTGTCCTGGCATCACTGGGCTCACATCAGAAAACGTGGGGAGCCCAGCAGTTAGAGCCTGATGCTAGAGGGCCATCATCACCGAGGGCAGGAGGCTCCCAGCAGGTTCCATGTGCCAACAGAGGGCCCACGTCGCCAAGGTGATGTGTGCAAGTCAGGCAGGATTGACCTCACAGCAGAGGGCCTACCTCACAGAAGAGTGAGGAACCCAGCCAGGATAAGACTGTCACCAGAAGGCCCACATCACCAAGGGGATGGGAACCAGGCAGGAGTGTCCTCACACCAGTGGGGCCACATCATTGAAAGTTGCCTAACCCAGCACATGTGGCCTCAAACCAGAAGACCCACATCACGAAGGGGTTGCGAGTGAGGCAGGCAGGAGGAGCATCACAACACAGGACCCATAGAATACAAAAGTTGAGGAATCGAGCAGTTGGAACCTCCCAGCAGGCAGCCAAGACCACAGAGGCTATGGGATCCAGGCCACAGTGAACTAACACCAGAGAGCCCACATCATGAAATTGTGATCAACCCAGCCGTTGGAACCTCAGAGCAGAAGGCCCACATCCCCATGGGGATGGGAACCTAAGAGGAGTGCTTGAGCAACACTGGGCTCACTAAGAAAAGTTGGGGAGCCCAGCAGTTAGGGCCTGACGTCAGAGGGCCCTCATCACAGAGCTGAGGAGGCTCCCAGCAGGGTCCAATTGCCACCAGAGGGCTCATGTCAACAAGGCGAGGTGAGCAACCCAGGCAAGAGTTACCTGATAGTAGAGGGCCCACCTCACAGATGGGTGAGGAACCCAGCCAGGATCAGACTCTCACCAGAGGGCCCACATCACAAAGGGGATGGGACCCAGTCAGGATTATCCTCACACCAGTGGGGCCTCATCATCTTAAGGTGAGGAACCCAGCACATGTGTCCTCAAACCAGAGGACCCACATCACCAAGGGCCTTGGAGTGAGGCAGGCAGGAGTAGCCTCACAACACAGGGCACATAATATAAAAAACGTGAGAATTCCAGCATTTAGACCTTCCAGCAGGCGGCCCAGAACACCGAGGCTATGGGATCCAGGCCACAGTGAACTCACAGCAGAGGGCCCACATCACAAAACTGTGAGCAACCCAGGAGTTGAGACCTCAGCGCAGAAGGCCCACATCCCCATGGGAATGGGAACCTGGCTGGAGTGTCCTCGCACCACTGGGCGCACATCAGAAAATGTGGGGAGCCCACCATTTAGGGCCTGACGCCAGAGGGCCGTCATCACCGAGAGGAGGAGGTGCCCTGCACGCTCCAACTGCCACCAGAGGGCTCACGTCTCCAAGGTGACGTGTGCCAGCCAGGCAGGAGTGACCTCACAGAAGAGGGCCTACCTCACAGAACGTTGAGGAACCCAGCCAGGATTAGACTCTCGCCAGAGGGCCCACCTCACCAAGGGGATGGGAACCAGGCAGGAGTGTCCTCACACGAGTGGGGTCACATCATCGAAAGGTGAGGAACGCAGCACATGTGGCCTCAAGCCATAGGACAGTCATCACCAAGGGGCTGGCAGTGAGGCAGGCAGGAGGAGCCTCACAACAGAGGGCACATAGAATAAAAAAGTTGAGGAATCCAGCAGTTGGAACCTCCCAGCAGGCGGCTCAGAGCACCGATGATAAGGGATCCTTGCCGGAGTGAACTCACAGCAGAGGGCCCACATCATGGTACTGTGAGCAAGCCAGCCGTTTTGACCTCAGAGCAGAAGGCCCATATCGCCATGGGGATGGGAACCTGGCAAGAGTCTCCTCACTCACTTGGCGCACATCAGAAAATGTGGGGAGCCCAGCAGTTATGGCCTAAGGCAAGAGGGCCCTCATCACCGAGGGGAGGAGGATCCCAGCACACTCCAACTGCCACCAGAGGGCCCACGTCGCCAAGGTGACGTGTGCCAGACAGGCATGATTGACCTCACAGCAGAGGGCCCACCTCACAGAAGGGTGAGGAACCCAGCCAGGATCAGACTCTCACCTGAGGGCCCACATCAGCAAGGGGATGGGAACCAGTCAGGACTGTCTTCCCTCCAGTGGGGTCACATCATCGAAAGGTGCGGAACCCAGCACATGTGGCCTCAAATCAGAGGACACATATCACAAAGGGAATGGGAGTGAGGCAGGCAGGAGTAGCCTAAAATCAGAGGGCCCAAAGAATAAGAAAGGTGAGGAATCCAGCAGTTGGAACCTCCCAGCAGGCGGCCGAGAGCACAGAAGCTATGGGATGCAGGCAGGAGTGAACTAATACCAGAGAGCCCACATCATGAAACTGTGAGCAACCCAGGCTTTGGGACCTCAGAGCAGAAGGCCCACATCCCAATGGGGATGTGAACCTGGCTGGAGTGTCCTCGCACCACTGGGCGCACATCACAAAATGTGGGGAGCCCAGCAGTTAAGGCCTGATGCCAGAGGGCCCTCATCACCGAGGAGAGGAGGCTCCCAGCAGGCTCCAAGTGCCACCAGAGGGCTCATGTCCACAAGGCGAGGTGAGCAAGCCAGGCAGGAGTGACCTCACATCAGACGGCCCACCTCACAGATGGGTGAGGAACCCAGCCAGGATCAGACTCTCAACAGAGGGCCCACATCACCAAGGGGATGTGAACCAGGCAGGAGTCTCCTAAGACCATTGGTCCCACATCATCGAAAGGTGAGGAACCCAGCACATGTGGCCTCAAACCAGACGACACACATCACGAAGGGGATGGGAGTGAGGCAGGCAGGAGGATCCTCACAACAGAGGGCCCAAAAAATTAAAAAAGTGAGGAATCCAGCAGTTGGAACCTCCCAGCAGGCGGCCAAGAGCACAGAGGCTATGGGATCCAGGCTTCTGTGAACACCAGAGAGCCCACATCATGAAAATGTGAACAACCCAGCCGTTGGGACCTCAGAGCAGAAGGCCCACAACCCCATGGAGATGGGATCCTAAGAGGAGTGCCAAAGCATCACCGGGCTCCCTAAGAAAAGTTGGTGAGTCCAGCAGTTAGGGCCTGACGCAAGAGGGTCCTCATCACCGGGGGGAGGAGATTCCCAGCACGCTCCAACTGCCACCACACGGCTGACTTCACCAAGGCAATGTGTGCCAGCCATGCAGGAGTGACCTATCAGCAGAGGGTCTCCCTCACAGGTGGGTGAGGAACAAAGCCAGGAACAGACTCTCACCAGGGGGTCCACATAACCACGTGGATGAGAACCAAGCAGGAGTGTCCTCACACTAGTGGGGCCACATCATCGAAAGGTGAGGAACCCAGCAAAGGTGGCCACAAACCAGAGGACCCACATCACCAAGGGGTTGAGAGTGAGGTAGGTGTCTGGACGGGTATATTTAACACTCATTTCCCACCAGGAAGAGAAATTAACCAAAGGCTCAGCGTGCCCTGCCAGAAGCAGATTAGGGCCTGAAGCAGTCTTGCGGGTTTGCGGCCAGCTCACAAGAAAGCGAGTTGAAGAAAGGAGCTCAGGGGCCCTGTAATTCACAAACCTGGAGAGTTATAAATAACAGATAACGTCCAAAAATATATTGAAGTAAGGCTGCGAAGAGGACTTGAAAGCGGGGCAGAATTTCAGGAAACCGATTTCAGGAGGTAGACTGCAATTGCATTTAAAGCATAGGAAAAGAGGCAGAACATCGACAATGATGCACTTGGCAACAAAGGGCGTATGAGTTTGTTCCTGAATATATTCAGGAAAAAACACATATGCCCTTTTTGGCAAACCAAGCAAGCTTGCAATGGAAATCCGAACTACTATGAAGTGTCACTTCCCCCCGGTCTAAAGGGCCATCTGAGAAAAGTGTAAAATCCAGAAAGGCAAGACAGGCCATGGGGAAAAAGGAGCCTTGTTATGCTGATGGGCGGGATGTAAATTGCCAACAGCCACTCTGGAGAAGTGTATGGTGTTTCCTGATACATCTGAAAAACAAAGCAACAGAGTCTAGGGCATTTCCACTTATGGTCCTATAGCTTAGGGAAATTAAAATCAAAAAGACACAGCCACCCCAAAATTTGGGACGGCTCTGTTTACAGGAACCTCTTCTACAGTACGAGTTAAATATCCCAGAGAACAAATAATTGATAAAGAAGTTGCGGTACTTACGTACAACAGAATACCACTCAGCAATGAAATCTGTGTCACCAGGCCTGTACCAGCATAATGAGTGGATTGAGGCATGATGATTCTAAGTGAAATAAGTCACACAGAAAAAGAAACATCATAAGGTATCACTAATGCACGGAATGTAAACTTGGCTACACATGAACTGAATTACAAAACAGAACAGGGTCTCAAGATTAGAAAACCAACTTATGCTTGCTTAAAGGGAAAGGTGAGTTAAGGGGGTGCTGCATAAAACCAGAGATTGAAATTAGCACAGATACCGTTCCATAAGCCAAATATGTAATAGACAAGACCTACCCCCTGCTCAACGAAATGGACTCAACAATGAGGTATCACCTCACACCTGTTAGAATGGGCATCATCTGAAAATCTACAAACAACAAATGCTGGAAAGGGTGTGGAGAAAAGGAACCCTCTTCCACTATTGTTGGGAATATAAGTTGATACAGTCACTATGGAGAACAATATGGAGTTTCTTAAGAAACTAATAATAGAATTACCATATGATACAGCGATCCCAGGACTGGACATATACCCAGACAAAACCATAAATCAAAAAGAGACATTCACCGCAATGTTCATTGCATCACTATTTACAATATCGAGGTAATGGAAGCAACCTAAATGCCCACAGACAGACGAATGCATAAAGATGTGGTACATATATAAAATGGAATATTACTAAGCCATGAAAGGAATGAAATTGGGTCATTTGTAGAGACGTCGATGGATCTAGAGACTGTCATACAGAGTGAAGTAAGTCAGAAAGAGAAAAACAAATCTTGTATATTCATGCATATATGTGGAACCTAGAAAAACTGTACAGATTAACCGTTTTGCAAGGCATAAATAGAGCAACAGATGTAGACAACAATCGTATGGACAACAAGGGGGGAAAGCTCTTGGAGGGGTGGTGGTGGGAGGAGTTGAGAGATTGGGATTGGCATGTAAACATTTATATGTATAAAATAGATAACCAATGAGAACCTGCTGTATAAAAATATAAAATAAAATTCAAAATTAAAAAGAAATAAAATTTAAAAAATAAAACAGAAAAAACAATTATTCCCTTCACATACATTTATATGAATAAATTATTTCCATGCTTATATCTGTAAATACAAAAAAGAGGAATAAAATCTACCTTGAACCAAAAACAAAAAAGAGAAAAAAAAAAACAGAACCCACCAGTTACTCAGAGGAAAACCGTATCAGGGCACTTGCTCCAGTTGTAAACAATTCTGAAGTTGGTCAGTGGTGGGGAATCGTCTCCCATTCAGCCAGCAGCCCCCACACAACAAGCGTCCTCATTGCAAAGCTGGGGCACCGTGCCGAGGCATCTGTGAGTAAACGTGAGCTGAGCCCCAGGCCAGTTGCTGCTGAACTGTTCCCGCCCTTCCCAGGTAAAACACCTGAATATATACAAGGACTTGAAAGCCTAGAGGAAGGGCCATGGAGCCACACGAGTGACAGCATGCCAGCTGACTTGGTGCCTGCAGGCCAGCCAGGATGGTCCTGGCCCTGGGTGCTCTTCTGGAAGATTTCCATTTCCCTGCCTGAGATACCCGTCCTGTCCCTGCCCCCACTGCTTTTTTCCTTCCTCACCTCTGCCCAGGGAGAAATTCCAGCAGCAGGTATGGGTGACACATCCTCTTCTTTAGCAGGTGGCAGCCTGGCAACTGCTGCAGAAAGTCCAGCAGAGCCCCACTCACACTGGGCCACCCACAAAGCCGTGGCCTCTCACTCCCTCCCACCAGCCCAGCCCCGAGACTGCTGACAGGGCAGAGAAAATGGCGTCAGGCACAGCTGCAGGGGCTTTTGCTGCCTGGAGTGGTATTTATATTGATCTCAACCCAGGCACACCTGGGGAGGGCTGGCCGGCATGGTAAGGCTGCCCAGGTAGCCAATCATCACCCCTCAGGGGCTCACAGTTGCAGAAAATGGAACTTTCTGAACCAGCCAGGTCCAAGGAACAGGTGTGGGCTCCTGAGAGTCAGGATAGACAAGGGGCTGCAGCTTTGGCTTGTTTTCTAATCATTTTATCTGGCCCATGAGTGGGAGACAACTTCAAGAAAACCCTCTCCTAATGAGAGGAACCCAGGAGTCAGGGAGAGGAGGGGTGGGTGGTGGTTGGAGACAGAGGCCTGGTGCCCTGGGTGCAGTGGAAGTCTCTGGAAGACCAGGTGGAGGGAGGCCACACAGAGTGATGCCCAGGGTCACAGACCTGTCGGAGCTGCTGTTTGTTAGTTCAAGTCCTGCTCTGAGGTGCTCTGTGTCAGCTCTGAGCGACAGGTGAGCTGGGGGTGCTCTTCAATGAGGGCTATGTGCACGGTTCCTGTGTGCCCAGCCCTGCCACGGTACCTGCAAGGGTAGCTCTGTATCCTGGGAGGGGCCTGACCATGAGAGCCCCGTGGGCTGGGTTGGGGGTGGGGTACCTGCCCAGGAGAGCTCCATATCCTGGGATTGGCCTGACCACGAGAGCCCCATGGGTTGCTGGGGACCTGGTAAAGGATGTCAGGACAGTCAGTGAAGCCACCGAGGATATACCTCCAGTTGCTCCTGATTCCTACACCCTGCTGGTCATTCTACCAACCACCAGGACATGGTATTCTGTATTAGTCTTCAATGATGCCTTCTTTTGTATTCCATTAGTCCCAGAGTCACAAGAAATTTTGGCTTGTGAGTGGCAGGACTCAACATACAACTAAAACAATACTTCCGGGCCGTCTTGCCCCAAGGGTTCAAAAATTCCCACACCATCTTTGGGGAAAGCTTAGCTAAAGACCGAAAAGTTCTACCTCTGGAAAAGGAAACCCTCCTTCAATATGCAGACGACATTCTGATCGCCAGCCCTACTAAGGAGGCCTCTGAACTACCAAGCCAATAAAGGATAGAAGTTGTCCAAGAAAAAGCTCAAATATCACAGACTGCAGTGACCTGCCTGGGCTTCATTCTCACACAAGGTCAGAGAAGCCCATCCCAGGAAAGGGAAGAAACCATTTGCAGCCTTACCCCTTTCTAAAACTAGAAGACAGCTTAGGGGTTCCTGGGGAGGCCAGGGTTTGCTGCTTCTGGATCCCTAACTACAGTCTACTAGCTGGGCCTCTATATGAAACACTGAAAGGAAAAGATGATGATCCTTTTGAACAGAATCCAGAAGTGGCCTTTCAAGAATGGAAAGAGCAGTCAATTCAGACCCTTGCCCTGGAACTCCCTAATTGAGCTAAACCCTTTGACCTTTCCATTCCCGGTGAAAGGTGAATCGCCATTGGAGAATTAGTGCAAAAACTGGGACCACTTGAAATGGAACAACGCAAGAATGCCATCCAGGTAGGATAAACTACAGTCACCAAAGGGCTTGGCCCACTGCCACATCTGGCCAAGATACTGGCGGTATCTAAAAACCTGGAAATCAGCAGCCCAAAAGGCCACCTCCCTCCTAAGGGAAAAGGACCCCACGTGGTGATCCTAATCACCAACCATGCCCTGAAGTTGCAGGGTTCGCTCCGTGGGCACACCGACCTCGAGTGAGGAGGCCCTCCAACTCCAACATCCAGAGAGATAACCGGGGGCAACAGGGCACCATGACGACTCGTGTGAACATCACTTGACCTGGAGTTTCTCTCATAAAACAACAATAGTGTGTCCCGAAGGAGTAGACTACTGCTTGCAGGACTTCCTGCACCCGGAGGGGAGCTAATAATCTTGGCGGGGGAACCGTATATCACACCGTCACCATAGAAAAGCCTACAGACACCGTGATGATGGTGGCCAATAAGACCGGCTGGACTCCTGTTTACTTCAAAAGGCTGTTGACTCAGTGGCCATCATGGTCCTTGATCACCACTGACCCTGGACTGTCTGGGAGTTGAGCGGGCAGGGCTCTGACACCTGGTGCTGTTTTTACGTTAATTCAGGGGCCTAATTGAAGAAAGAGCAGACTACTGGTCAGAGCATCTAGGCTGGCAGAAACGGTCAGCCTAAGGTGGCCGAACAAATGTGGGGCGGGGTGAAACCGGCCCCCACAGCGTCTCTGCACATCTCTTTCCTGGACCCTTAAAGGTCATTAGAATCTATAACACTTCCAATGCTGGTGCTCAGGCGGACGAGCAGGGAGGCAGGGGTCCTGGGGCCAATCAACGTCACCTGGAGGCTGCTGGGGAGAAGTTCTGACCCTCGTCCCCTGGTATGAGGGCTCCCAACTCAGCACTCAGCAGTTACAGAAGAAGGGTCTGCACCCTCAGCACTCCAAGAATGAGGAACGGGACAAAAGGCAGAGGAGGGGTTTGTCCCCAGCAAAGCCCATTAAAAATCCCTGGGAGATAAAAATAGAATGTGGGCAATAAAGTCAAGTCTGACCTTTTTTATCCTTTGTGCTTTGTCTAATTTCACGTGCTCCTAGGGTCCCGCATGCAGAGGTTCCACACCCGGCACTTCAGACCAGATTTCCTGGTGCAGAATGGCTGGGTCGACACCTCAGCTCCTGGGGCCCAGTGCAGACTCCGAGATATAGAGCCTGAGCTGCAGCCAACCCGGCCCTTGAGAGCTCCGCCCCCTCCCTCTCACTGACTCTGACAGGATCTCTACACAGCAGCCCAGCCCACAGCCCACGGGGTAGTGCATGCTCTCACCTCTCCATTCTCTGATGAAAATATAAAGTTTCCTTTGCTTGGGAACCAAACTCAGTCTCGATCTGTTGGCCCCAATGACACTGGGCAGGGGGACCCTTGTTGGGGTCCACTCTGGAGGATCAGTAACAGAAATTGAGACTATTGTAACTTCAATGAACAGATGTGTGAGCCAAACTGTAGTTAACATAGAACAGTTTATAAGGCTCGGGTAAAATAAGATGTTTCTAACACTTCCATTTGATATTTCCATCACTTTATTATAAGCAAGTTCAGTGAAAAGGTTTGTCTTATTTGTCAGGTCAATATTAGAGAAATGAAGTGATTTCTTTCCAAGGATGTACATCTAATAATCTTGGTTAAAGCTTCAATCTTGTTTTAAATGCTTTTCCATTGAAAATGATACCTCTCTTTCAGCTCCCCCATTTCTGAGAAGTATAAAATCTTATAATTTATTATTACCAAAGGGGAAAGGTGGGAGGAGGGATAAATTAACAGTTTGGAATTAACACATACACACTGCTATGTATAAAATAGATCATCAACAAGGAACTACTGTATAGCACAGGGAACTACACTCAATATTGTGCAATAACCTATAAGGGGAAATAATCGGAAAAAGAATAGATATTTTTATTGACATCATCTATCAATGACAGTTAAAGTGTAACCTAAGGGAAGCCGGTGGTGAGTGCTTCTGACCCTGAAGACTTCAGTCATCTAAAGTTTGGACTCTGCCTACTTCCCAAGGCCCTTAATGAACATATGTGTAGCCGTAGCTTAAAAAACTCCCCAGTTTGGGTTTCGGGGAGACACTGATTTTGAAAAAGCCCTGGTGTTCTCCTTACATGAATGGGACTCTTCCTACTGCTAAAACATGTCTGTCACACCCAGAGGATGGTATACCGTCTGATCGGGAAGAGTTTGGAAAAGGCATCTCATCTCCTCATCTCCTGGTGCTCGGGTTCACCCCTCCAGCGTCTTTACCAACAGTCTCCCCACTTGGAGATGTCAACACTGTCAACATCCTGTTGCGTACAGTTTGGAATTTGTCCAGAGGATGAAGCGGAAGGATGAGGAACAATGAGAGACAAGTCCTAGGTGTTCAGACAGGCACATGTCACTCTAATTTCCAATCAGGAAGATGAATTGACCAAAGGCTAGGGTTGCCCATGGAAACAGTATAGGGCTTGAGGAAATCCCACTGCTTTGTGGCCAGTTCCCATAAACACAAGTTGAACAATGGAACTCAGGGGCAGTAAAATTCACGAAACTGCAGAGTTGAAAATATCTATCACTGAAAAATGTCTTGAGGAAAGTCAAAGAAAAGGATTGGCAAGCAAGGGAGAATGGCAGGAAAGGGATTTGAGGAGGTAGAAAGGATTCGCCATTAAGCACAAGAAAAGGGGCTGAACATTTCCGACATTGCAGTTGGCCAAAAAGGCTGTATGCGTTTTTTTCTGTATATATTCAAGAAAAGGGCATACACTTTTTTAGCCAACCAAACAGGTGGGCACTGGAAATCAATACTACAAAAGATATCACTTCGCATCAGTCAGAAGAGCCATCCTCATAAAGTGTAAACGCCAGAAATGCAGGACAGGGCAAGGAGAAGAGGGAGCCCTGTGAGGCTTATAGTGGAAATGTATATTGCCAACGGCCATTCTGGAGAAGTGTATTGTGTTTACTAAAGCATCTAAAAAATGAGCTACAGAGCATAGGGCACTTGCACTCATGGGCGTATATCTTGGGAAAAACAAAAATCGAGAGGACACAGGCACCCCAATGTTTACTGCCTCTCTGTTTAAAAGATCCTCGACTAGGATATAACTTAAATGTCTCTGGAGGGAAAAAATGGATAGAGATGTGGTACTTATGTAGAGTGGAATATTACTCAGCCTGGAAATCAATGAAATATGGCCAGTTGTAACAACTCCGGAGGAGTTACGTATGATCATTCTAAGTGACATAATTCAAAAAGAAAAAGACACATATCATAAGATATCACTTAAAGGTGGAATCCAAAATGGCTACACATGAAATAAATTACAAAACAAAAACATAGTCAAATATGTAGAAAACACGCGTAAGGCTGCTAAACGGGAAAGGTGGGGAGGGGTGAGGCATCATCCAGGAGGTTGAAATTAGCAAAGATACCATTCCAAATACCAAACTGATAATCAACAAGGCCTACACGGTAGCTAAAAGAACTGCACTCAGCACACTCAAGTCACCGGAAAAGAATATCTATGACTGGTAAGAATCTGAAAAAGAATTTATTGATGTCTCTCTGTACGTGAATCAAGTGGATGTACAGCAGCAAGAAACAGAGCTTTGAAAATCAGCTGTAACCAATATAGTAATAAATTGAAAAAAATAAACGACAGAGAGACAGAGAAAACCTCTTACAACTTTTCCTCAGGGACGGTGATGCAACATGGATTGAACACATCTAGACCCACAGCAGGATGAGACATAAGGCTGGAAACTGTTCGCGCTAAGAGAAATGTGAGGTTGGGTGAGGAAATGCACACCCTTTAAAGTAATACTACCTGGTACCCATTCAATGGGTCCCAAATCTGCAGGTTCAAGGAATCTTCCTACAGCTAAAACATGCATGGAAAACCCAGAGGACTGTACACCATGTGATCGGGAGATGTGTCTAAAATGCACCTCATTTATCC
Source organism: Leucopleurus acutus (assembly GCF_964270905.1). Lineage (NCBI taxonomy): Eukaryota > Metazoa > Chordata > Mammalia > Artiodactyla > Delphinidae > Leucopleurus > Leucopleurus acutus. The sequence goes on along the minus strand of NC_139142.1, from coordinate 98,799,364 downwards.
TCTCCTGGTGCTCCTGTTCATCATTCCAGCCACGTTACTTAGAATCTCCCCACTTAGAGAATCAGCACATTTAAACTTCTGTTTCACACATTTTGCAAATTGTGAGGAGGATGAACGGGAAGAGGGGGAAACAATGAGAGAATAGTTGTAGGGGTTTGGACGGGCACATGTCACTCTAATTTCCCATTAAGAATAAGAATTAAAAAAAGGCTCAGCCCGCCTCGCCGGAGCCAAAATAGGGCCTGAAGCAATCCTGCGGTTTTGAGGCCAGCTCACAAAAGAGCAACTTAAAAAATGGAGCTCAGGGTCACTGCAATTCACAAACCTGCAGAGTTATAAATGAAAACTAACGTCCAAAAATATGTTGAGGTAAGGCAAAGAAGAGGATCTGAATGCAAGACAGAATTGCAAGAAACAGATTTCAAGAGATAGATTGGACTCGCCTTTAAAGCACATGAAAAGCGGCAGAATTTCGACAATGATGCAGTTGGCCCAAAAGGGAGTATGCGTTAGTTCCTGAATATATCCAGGAAAAAACGCATACGCACTTTATGGGCAACCAAGCAAGCAAGCAATGCAAATGTGCACAACAAAGAAGTCTCATTTCCCACCGGTCAAAAGGGCCATCCGAAAAAATTGTAAACACCAGAAATGCAGGACAGGCCATGGAGAACAGGGAGCCTTTATACGCTGATGGACAGTGTGTGAACTGCCAAGAGCCACTCTGGAGAAGTGTATGGTGGTTCCTAAATCATCTAAAAAACAGAGCGACAGAGCATAGGGCACTTCCAATCACGGGAGTATATCTAGGGAAGTCTAAAAATCAACAAGACACAAGCACACCACAGTTTAGGGCTACTCTGTTTACAAGAACCTCAACTTCAGTACACCTTAAATATCCCAGGAAAGAGAACAATGGATAAAGAAAATGTGGTACTTATGTACAATGGAATATCTCTTCACCATGAAATCAATGTAATAAGGCTAGTAGAAGGATAAAGAGTGGATTGAGATCCGATAATACTACTTGAAATAAGTCAAACAGAAAAAGAAACATATCATAAGATATCACTTATAGAGGGAGGATAAATATGGCTGCACAAAAAATGAATTACAAAACAGAACAGTGTCTCACATTTAGAAAACACACTTATGTCAGCTTAAGGGGAAAGGAGAGGTGGGGTGATGCATAAAACCAGAGTTTGAAATTAGCACAGATACCGTTCAATAAACCAAATAGGTATCAGACAAGATCTACACCTCGCTCAATGAACTGGCCTCAACACACCCTATACACCGCAGAGAAATATATCTGAGTAATAAGAATCTTAAAACCCATGTATTGATATATCTCCATAAGGGAATCAAGTGTGCGCAGAGCGGCACAAACACAGCAGTGAAAATGAGCTAAACCCCATTATAGAAATAAATTTTAAAACCAAAACGCAGAAACAATGAAAGAGAGAAAAATTCTTACAAAATTCGCTCAGGGGCTGTGATGCAACCTGGAATGACCACATATAAACCCACAGCTGGATAAGACATAAGGCTGGACACTTGGGGCTGAAAGGATTGGAGAGCTTTGGTGAGCAACTGCCGAAAGTTTAATGCAATACTTCATGCTACTTATTCCAAGGGTCCCAACACTCCAAGTTGAAGGGAATCTTCCTACAGCTAAACCATGCATGGGAAATCCAGCGGATGGTATACAATATGATCGGGAAAGGTTTCTAAAATGCACCTCATTTTCCTCTCCTGGGGCTCCGGATCAACATTCCAGCCACTTTACTAACAACATCTCCACATGGAGAGTCAATGCCTTTAAGTTCTGGTATCGCACAGTCTGCAGTTAGTGCGGAGGATGAATGGGAATAGGGGGAACCAGTGAGAAAATAGCTGTAGCGGTTTCAATGGGCACATGTCACTCTAATTTCACATCAGGAAGAAGAATTAACCAAAGGCAGAGCAAGGCGCCCCAGAAGAAGAATAGGGCCTGAAGAAATCCTGTGGATATAAGGCAAGATCACAAAAATAAGAGCTGAAAAATGAAGCTAAGGGCCACTGCAATTCAAAAACCTGCAGAGTTATAAAGGCCAACTATTCTCCAAAAGTATATTGAGGTAAGGCTATGAAGAGGCACTGAGAGCAAGGCAGAACTGCAGGAAACCGATTTCAGGAGGTAGACAGGAATTGTACTGAAAACATAAGAAAACACTCAGAACGTCGACAATGATGCACTTGGCCAAAAAGGGCGTATGCGTTTTTTCCTGAATATATTCAGGAAGAAACGCATACGCCCTTTCTGGCCAACCAAGCAAGCTCTCAAAGGAAATCTGCACTACAATGAAGTCTCACTTCACCCCGGTCAAAGGGCCAGGTGAAAAAAGTGTAAAATCCAGAAAGGCAGGACAGGCCATGGAGAACTGGGAGCCTTGTTATGCTGATGGGCGGGATGTAAATTGCCAGCAGCCACTCTGGAGAAGTGTATGGTGTTTCCTGAAACATCTAAAAAACAAAGCAACAGAGCCTAGGGCACTTCCACTTATGGTCCTATAGCTTATGGAAATTAAAATCAAAAAGACACAGCCACCCCAAAGTTTGGGACGGCTCTGTTTACAAGAACCTCGTTTACGGTACAAGTTCAATATCAGAGAAAGCGAAAAATGGATAAAGAAGTTGTGGTACTTACGTACAATGCAATATCACTCAGCAATGAGATCTATGTCATCAGGCCCGTAGCAGCATAATGAGTGGATTCAGGTACGATGATTCTAAGTGAAATAAGTCACACAGAAAAAGAAACACCATAAGATATCACTACTACACGGAAGGTAAACTTGGCTACACAGGAACTGAATTACAAAACAGAACAGGGTCTCAAATGTAGAAAACCAACTTATGCTTGCTTAAGAGGAAAGGTGAGTTGGGGTGCTGCATGAAACCAGAGATTGAAATTAGCACAGATACCGTTCCATAAGCCAAATATGTAATAGACAAGAGCTACTCCTTGCTCAACGAAGTGGACTCAACACCACATATTAAACGCTTAAAAATACCCCGGACTAGAAATAATCTTATAAACTACGGATTTATATGTCTCTGAAAGAGAATCAAGCGTGTGTACAGCGGCATAAACGCAGCAGTGATAGGATTGGTGAGGTTCAGTGAGCAAATGCAGACCCTTTGAAGTCATATTGCATGGTACCCATTCCATGGGTCTCAACTCTCCAAGTTTAAGGGATTCTTCCTTCAGCTAAAACATGTATGTGGAACACAGAGTATGATCCACCGTGTGATCAGGAAACGTGTTCAAATGTGTCTCAGTTTTCGTCCCCTGGTACTCGGGTGCAACACTCCAGACGCTTTACTAACACTCTCCCCACTTGGAGAGTCAGTGCCTTTAACCTCCTGTATGGCCCAGTTTGTAATTTCTGTGGAAAATGTACAGCAATAGGGAGAACCAATGAGAAACTAGCTGGAGGTGTCTGGACGGGCAAATTTAACTCTCATTTCCCACCAGAAAGAGGAATTAACCAAAGGCTCAGCATGCCGTGCCGGAACCACACTAGGGCCTGAAGCAATCCTGCGGTGTTGCGGCCAGCTCACAAGAAAGCGAGTTGAAGAAAGGAGCTCAGGGGCACTGTAATTCACAAACCTGCAGAGTTATAAATGACAGCTATCGTCCAAAAATATATTGAAGTAAGGCTGCCAAGAGGACTTGAAAGCGGGGCAGAATTGCAAGAAACCGATTTCAGGAGGTAGACGGGAATTGCATGTAAAGCATAGGAAAAGAGGCAGAACGTCCACAATGATGCACTTGGCCAAAAAGGGCGTATGTGTTTTTTCCTGAATATATTCAGGAAAAAACGCATACACCCTTTTTGGCCAACCAAGCAAGCTTGCAAAGGAAATCTGCCCTACAATGAAGTCTCACTGCCCCCCCGGGTCAAAAGGGCCATCTGAAAAAAGTGTAAAATCCAGAAAGGCAGGACAGGCCATGAAGAACTGGGAGCCTTGTTATGCTGATGGGCGGGATGTAAATTGCCAACAGCCACTCTGAAGAAGTGTATGGTGTTTCCTGAAACATCTAAAAAACTAAGCAACAGAGCCTAGGGCACTTCCACTTATGGTCCTATAGCTTAGAGCAATTAAAATCAAAGAGACACAGCCACCCCAAAGTTTGGGACGGCTCTGTTTACAAGAATCTTGTTTCCGGTACAAGTTCAATATCACAAAAGCGAAAAATGGATAAAGAAGTTGTGGTACTTACGTACAATGCAATATCACTCAGCAATGAAATCTATGTCATCAGGCCCGTAGCAGCATAATGAGTGGATTCAGGTACGATGATTCTATGTGAAATAAGTCACACAGAAAAAAAAACATCATAAGATATCACTACTACACGGAATGTAAACTTGGCTACACAGGAACTGAATTACAAAACAGAACAGGGTGTCAAATGTAGAAAACCAACTTATGCTTGCTTAAGGGGAAAGGTGAGTTGGGGTGCTGCATAAAACCAGAGATTGAAATTAGCACAGATACCGTTCCATAAGCCAAATATGTAATAGACAAGAGCTACTCCTTGCTCAACGAAGTGGACTCAACACCCCATATTAAACGCCTAACAATATACCTGACTAGTAAGAATCTTAAAACCTATGGATTTATAAGTCTCCGAAAGAGAATCAAGCGTGTGTACAGTGGCATAAACGCAGCAGTGATAGGATTGGTGAGGTTCGGTGAGCAAATGCAGACCCTTTGAAGTCATATTGCATGGTACCCATTCCATGGGTCTCAACTCTCCAGGTTTAAGGGATTCTTCCTTCAGCTAAAACATGCATGTGGAACCCAGAGTATGATCCACCGTGTGATGGGGAAACGTGTTCAAATGTGTCTCAGTTTTCGTCCCCTGGTACTCGGATGCAACATTCCAGACGCTTTACTAACACTCTCCCCACTTGGAGAGTCAGTGCCTTTAACCTCCTGTTTGGCCCAGTTTGCAATTTCTGTGGATAATGAACAGGAATAGGGAGAACCAATGAGAGACTAGGTGGAGGTGTCTGGACGGGCAAATTTAACTCTCATTTCCCACCAAGAAGAAGAATTAACCAAAGGCTCAGCATGCCATGCCGGAAGCACACTAGGGCCTGAATCAATCCTGCGGTGTTGCGGCCAGCTCAAAAGAAAGCGAGTTGAAGAAAGGAGCTCAGGGGCACTGTAATTCACAAACCTGCAGAGATAAATGACAGCTATCTTCCAAAAATATATTGAAGTAAGGCTGCCAAGAGGAGTTGAAAGCGGGGCAGAATTGCAGGAAACCGATTTCAGGAGGTAGACTGGAATTGCATGTAAAGCATAGGAAAAGAGGCAGAACGTCCACAATGATGCACTTGGCCAAAAAGGGCGTATGCGTTTTTTCCTGAATATATACAGGAAAAAACGCATACGCCCGTTTTGGCAAACCAAGCAAGTTTGCAAAGGAAATCTGCACTACAATGAAGTCTCACTGCCCCCCCGGTCAAAAGGGCTATCTGAAAAAAGTGTAAAATCCAGAAAGGCAGGACAGACCATAGAGAACTGGGAGCCTTGTTAAGCTGATGCGCGGGATGTAAATTGCCAACAGCCACTCTGAAGAAGTGTATGGTGTTTCCTGAAACATCAAGAAAACAAAGCAACAGAGCCTAGGTCACTTCCACTTATGGTCCTATAGCTTAGGGAAATTAAAATCAAAAAGCCTCAGCCACCCCAAAGTTTCGGCCGGCTCTGTTTACAAGAACCTCGTTTACGGTACAAGTTCAATATCACAGAAAGCAAAAAATGGATAAAGAAGTTGTGGTACTTACGTACAATGCAATATCACTCAGCAATGAAATCTATGTCATCAGGCCCGTAGCAGCATAATGAGTGGATTCAGGTATGATGATTCTAAGTGAAATAAGTCACACAGAAAAAGAAACATCATAAGATATCACTACTACATGGAATGTAAACTTGGCTACACAGGAACTGAATTACAAAACAGAACAGGGTGTCAAATGTAGAAAACCAACTTATACTTGCTTAAGGGGAAAGGTGAGTTGGGGTGCTGCATAAAACCAGAGATTGAAATTAGCACAGATACCGTTCCATAAGCCAAATATGTAATAGACAAGAGCTACTCCTTGCTCAACGAAGTGGACTCAACACCCCATATTAAACGCCTAACAATATACCTGACTAGTAAGAATCTTAAAACCTATGGATTTATATGTCTCCGGAAGAGAATGAAGCGTGTGTACAGTGGCATAAACGCAGCAGTGATAGGATTGGTGAGGTTTGGTGAGCAAATGCAGACCCTTTGAAGTCATATTGCATGGTACCCATTCCATGGGTCTCAACTCTCCAGGTTTAAGGGATTCTTCCTTCAGCTAAAACATGCATGTGGAACCCAGAGTATGATCCACCGTGTGATCGGGAAACGTGTTCAAATGTGTCTCAGTTTTCGTCCCCTGGTACTCGGGTGCAACATTCCAGACGCTTTACTAACACTCTCCCCACTTGGAGAGTCAGTGCCTTTAACCTCCTGTTTGGCCCAGTTTGCAATTTCTTCGGAAGATGAACAGGAATAAGGAGAAGCAATGGGAGACTATCTGTAGGTGTCTGGACGGGCAAATTTAACTCTCATTTCCCACCAGGAAGATAAATGAACCAAAGGCTCTGCGTGCCATGCTGGAACTAGATTAGGGCCTGAGGAGATCCTGCGGTGTTGCGGCCAGCTCACAAGAAAGCGAGTTGAAGAAAGGAGCTCAGGGGCACTGTAATTCAGAAACCTGCGGAGTTATAAATGACAGCTATCATCCAAAATTATACTGAAGTAAGGCTGCGATGAGGACTTGAATGCCGGGCAGAATTGCTGGAAACTGATTTCAGAACGTACACGGGAGTAGCTCTTAAAGCATAGGAAAAGAGACAGAACTTGGAAAATAATGCACTTGGCAAAAAAGGGCATATGTGTTTTATCCAGAGCTCTCATAACTGAGGGGAGGAGATTCCCAGCAGGCTCCAACTGCCACCTGAGGGCTCACATTGCCAAGGCAACGTGAGCATGCCAGGCAGGAGTTACCTCACAGCAGAGGTCCCACCTCACAGAAGGGTGAGAAACCCAGCCAACATCAGACTCTCACCAGAGGGCCCACATCACCAAGGGGATGGGAACCAGGCAGGAGTGTCTTCACATCAGTGGGGCCACATCATCGAAAGCTGAGGTACTCAGCACATGTGTCCTCAAACCAGAGGACCCACATCACCAAGGACCTCGGAGTGAGGCAGGCAGGAGTAACCTCACAACACTGGGCACATAGAATAAAAAAGTGAGGAATCCAGCAGTTGGAACCTCCCAGCAGGCAGCCCAGAGCACCGAGGCCATGGGATCCAGGCCACAGTGAACTCACAGAAGAGGGCCCATGTCATGAAACTGAGCAAACCAGCCATTGGGACCTCAGAGCAGGAGGCCCACATCCCCATGGGGATGGAATTCTGGTAGGAGTGTCCTCGCACCACTGAGAACGTATCAGAAAATTTTGGGCGACCAGCAGTTAGGGCCTGACGCCAGAGGACCCTCATCACCAAGGGAAGGAGGTTCCCAGCAGGCTCCAACTGCCACCAGAGGGCTGACGTCGCCAAGGCGATGTGTGCCAACCAGGCACGAATGACCTCACAGCAGAGGGCCCACCTCAGAGAAGTGTGACGAACCCAGTCAGGATCAGACTCGCACCAGAGGGCCCACATCACCAAATGGATTGGAACCAGGCAGGAGTGTCCTCACATGAGTAGGGCCACATCATCTAAAGGTGAGGAACCCAGAACATGTGGCTTCAAACCATAGGACACCCATCACCAAGGGGCTGGGAGTGAGGCAGGCAGGAGGAGCCTCATAACAGAGGGCCCAAAAATAAGAAAGGTGAGGAATCCAGCAGTTGGAACCTCCCAGCAGGCGGCCCAGAGCACAGAGGCTAGAGGAACCAGGCCAGAGTGAACTAACACCAGACAGCCCACATCATGAAACTGTGAGCAACCCAGACATTGGGACCTCAGAGCAGAAGGCCCACATCCCCATGGTGATGGGAACATGACAGGAGTGTCCTGGCATCACTGGGCTCACATCAGAAAACGTGGGGTGCTCAGAAGTTAGGGCCTGACGCTAGAGGGCACTCATCACCAAGAGGAGGAGGCTCCCAGCAGGCTCCAGCTGCCACCAGAGGGCCAACGTCGCCAAGGCGATGTGTGCCAGTCTGGCAGGAGTGACCTCACAGCAGAGGGCCCACCTCACAGAAGGGTGAGGAACACAGCCAGGATCAGACTCTCACCAGAGGGCCCACATCACCAAGGGGATGGGAACCAGGCAGGAGTGTCCCCACACCAGTGGGACAACATCATCGAAAGGTGAGGATCCCAGCACATGTGTCCTCAAACCAGAGGAACCACATCACCAAGGGGTTCGGAATGAGGCTGGCAGGACTGGCCTCACAACACAGGGTCCATAGAATATAAAAGTTGAGGAATCCAGCAGTTGGAACCTCCCAGCAAGTGGCCCAGAGCACCGAGGCTATGGGATCCAGGCCGCAGTGAACTCACAGCAGAGGGCCCACATCATGAACCTGTGAGCAGCCCAGCTGTTGGGACCTCAGAACAGAAGGCCCACATCCCCATTGGGATGGGAACCTGGCAGGAGTGGCTTTGCACCACTTAGCACATATCAGAAAAAGTTAGGAGCCCAGCAGTTAGGGCCTGACGCCAGGGGGCCCTCATAACTGAGGGGAGGAGACTCCCAGCAGGTTCCAACTGCCAACAGAGGGCCCACATCTACAAGGTGGCATGCGCCAGCCAGGCAGTAGTGACCTCACAGCAGAGGGCCTATCTCACAGAAGGGTGAGGAACCGAGGCAGGATGAGACTCTCACCAGAGGGCCCACAACACCAAGGGGATGGGAACCAGTCAGGACTGTCCTCCCACCAGTGGGGCCACATCATCGAAAGGTGAGGAACCCAGCACATGTGGCCTCATATCAGAGGACATACATCACAAAGGGGATGGGAGTGAGGCAGGTAGGAGTAGCCTAAAAACAGAGGGCCCAAAGAATAAAAAAAGTGAGGAATCCAGCATTTGGAACCTCCCAGCAGGCGGCCGAGAGCACAGAAGCTATGGGATGCAGGCAGGAGTTAACTAACACCAGAGAGCCCACATCATGAAACTGTGAGCAACCCAGGCATTGGGACCTCAGAGCAGAAAGCCCACATCCCCATGGGGATGGGAACCTGACAGGAGTGTCCTGGCATCACTGGGCTCACATCAGAAAACGTGGGGAGCCCAGCAGTTAGAGCCTGATGCTAGAGGGCCATCATCACCGAGGGCAGGAGGCTCCCAGCAGGTTCCATGTGCCAACAGAGGGCCCACGTCGCCAAGGTGATGTGTGCAAGTCAGGCAGGATTGACCTCACAGCAGAGGGCCTACCTCACAGAAGAGTGAGGAACCCAGCCAGGATAAGACTGTCACCAGAAGGCCCACATCACCAAGGGGATGGGAACCAGGCAGGAGTGTCCTCACACCAGTGGGGCCACATCATTGAAAGTTGCCTAACCCAGCACATGTGGCCTCAAACCAGAAGACCCACATCACGAAGGGGTTGCGAGTGAGGCAGGCAGGAGGAGCATCACAACACAGGACCCATAGAATACAAAAGTTGAGGAATCGAGCAGTTGGAACCTCCCAGCAGGCAGCCAAGACCACAGAGGCTATGGGATCCAGGCCACAGTGAACTAACACCAGAGAGCCCACATCATGAAATTGTGATCAACCCAGCCGTTGGAACCTCAGAGCAGAAGGCCCACATCCCCATGGGGATGGGAACCTAAGAGGAGTGCTTGAGCAACACTGGGCTCACTAAGAAAAGTTGGGGAGCCCAGCAGTTAGGGCCTGACGTCAGAGGGCCCTCATCACAGAGCTGAGGAGGCTCCCAGCAGGGTCCAATTGCCACCAGAGGGCTCATGTCAACAAGGCGAGGTGAGCAACCCAGGCAAGAGTTACCTGATAGTAGAGGGCCCACCTCACAGATGGGTGAGGAACCCAGCCAGGATCAGACTCTCACCAGAGGGCCCACATCACAAAGGGGATGGGACCCAGTCAGGATTATCCTCACACCAGTGGGGCCTCATCATCTTAAGGTGAGGAACCCAGCACATGTGTCCTCAAACCAGAGGACCCACATCACCAAGGGCCTTGGAGTGAGGCAGGCAGGAGTAGCCTCACAACACAGGGCACATAATATAAAAAACGTGAGAATTCCAGCATTTAGACCTTCCAGCAGGCGGCCCAGAACACCGAGGCTATGGGATCCAGGCCACAGTGAACTCACAGCAGAGGGCCCACATCACAAAACTGTGAGCAACCCAGGAGTTGAGACCTCAGCGCAGAAGGCCCACATCCCCATGGGAATGGGAACCTGGCTGGAGTGTCCTCGCACCACTGGGCGCACATCAGAAAATGTGGGGAGCCCACCATTTAGGGCCTGACGCCAGAGGGCCGTCATCACCGAGAGGAGGAGGTGCCCTGCACGCTCCAACTGCCACCAGAGGGCTCACGTCTCCAAGGTGACGTGTGCCAGCCAGGCAGGAGTGACCTCACAGAAGAGGGCCTACCTCACAGAACGTTGAGGAACCCAGCCAGGATTAGACTCTCGCCAGAGGGCCCACCTCACCAAGGGGATGGGAACCAGGCAGGAGTGTCCTCACACGAGTGGGGTCACATCATCGAAAGGTGAGGAACGCAGCACATGTGGCCTCAAGCCATAGGACAGTCATCACCAAGGGGCTGGCAGTGAGGCAGGCAGGAGGAGCCTCACAACAGAGGGCACATAGAATAAAAAAGTTGAGGAATCCAGCAGTTGGAACCTCCCAGCAGGCGGCTCAGAGCACCGATGATAAGGGATCCTTGCCGGAGTGAACTCACAGCAGAGGGCCCACATCATGGTACTGTGAGCAAGCCAGCCGTTTTGACCTCAGAGCAGAAGGCCCATATCGCCATGGGGATGGGAACCTGGCAAGAGTCTCCTCACTCACTTGGCGCACATCAGAAAATGTGGGGAGCCCAGCAGTTATGGCCTAAGGCAAGAGGGCCCTCATCACCGAGGGGAGGAGGATCCCAGCACACTCCAACTGCCACCAGAGGGCCCACGTCGCCAAGGTGACGTGTGCCAGACAGGCATGATTGACCTCACAGCAGAGGGCCCACCTCACAGAAGGGTGAGGAACCCAGCCAGGATCAGACTCTCACCTGAGGGCCCACATCAGCAAGGGGATGGGAACCAGTCAGGACTGTCTTCCCTCCAGTGGGGTCACATCATCGAAAGGTGCGGAACCCAGCACATGTGGCCTCAAATCAGAGGACACATATCACAAAGGGAATGGGAGTGAGGCAGGCAGGAGTAGCCTAAAATCAGAGGGCCCAAAGAATAAGAAAGGTGAGGAATCCAGCAGTTGGAACCTCCCAGCAGGCGGCCGAGAGCACAGAAGCTATGGGATGCAGGCAGGAGTGAACTAATACCAGAGAGCCCACATCATGAAACTGTGAGCAACCCAGGCTTTGGGACCTCAGAGCAGAAGGCCCACATCCCAATGGGGATGTGAACCTGGCTGGAGTGTCCTCGCACCACTGGGCGCACATCACAAAATGTGGGGAGCCCAGCAGTTAAGGCCTGATGCCAGAGGGCCCTCATCACCGAGGAGAGGAGGCTCCCAGCAGGCTCCAAGTGCCACCAGAGGGCTCATGTCCACAAGGCGAGGTGAGCAAGCCAGGCAGGAGTGACCTCACATCAGACGGCCCACCTCACAGATGGGTGAGGAACCCAGCCAGGATCAGACTCTCAACAGAGGGCCCACATCACCAAGGGGATGTGAACCAGGCAGGAGTCTCCTAAGACCATTGGTCCCACATCATCGAAAGGTGAGGAACCCAGCACATGTGGCCTCAAACCAGACGACACACATCACGAAGGGGATGGGAGTGAGGCAGGCAGGAGGATCCTCACAACAGAGGGCCCAAAAAATTAAAAAAGTGAGGAATCCAGCAGTTGGAACCTCCCAGCAGGCGGCCAAGAGCACAGAGGCTATGGGATCCAGGCTTCTGTGAACACCAGAGAGCCCACATCATGAAAATGTGAACAACCCAGCCGTTGGGACCTCAGAGCAGAAGGCCCACAACCCCATGGAGATGGGATCCTAAGAGGAGTGCCAAAGCATCACCGGGCTCCCTAAGAAAAGTTGGTGAGTCCAGCAGTTAGGGCCTGACGCAAGAGGGTCCTCATCACCGGGGGGAGGAGATTCCCAGCACGCTCCAACTGCCACCACACGGCTGACTTCACCAAGGCAATGTGTGCCAGCCATGCAGGAGTGACCTATCAGCAGAGGGTCTCCCTCACAGGTGGGTGAGGAACAAAGCCAGGAACAGACTCTCACCAGGGGGTCCACATAACCACGTGGATGAGAACCAAGCAGGAGTGTCCTCACACTAGTGGGGCCACATCATCGAAAGGTGAGGAACCCAGCAAAGGTGGCCACAAACCAGAGGACCCACATCACCAAGGGGTTGAGAGTGAGGTAGGTGTCTGGACGGGTATATTTAACACTCATTTCCCACCAGGAAGAGAAATTAACCAAAGGCTCAGCGTGCCCTGCCAGAAGCAGATTAGGGCCTGAAGCAGTCTTGCGGGTTTGCGGCCAGCTCACAAGAAAGCGAGTTGAAGAAAGGAGCTCAGGGGCCCTGTAATTCACAAACCTGGAGAGTTATAAATAACAGATAATGTCCAAAAATATATTGAAGTAAGGCTGCGAAGAGGACTTGAAAGCGGGGCAGAATTTCAGGAAACCGATTTCAGGAGGTAGACTGCAATTGCATTTAAAGCATAGGAAAAGAGGCAGAACATCGACAATGATGCACTTGGCAACAAAGGGCGTATGAGTTTGTTCCTGAATATATTCAGGAAAAAACACATATGCCCTTTTTGGCAAACCAAGCAAGCTTGCAATGGAAATCCGAACTACTATGAAGTGTCACTTCCCCCCGGTCTAAAGGGCCATCTGAGAAAAGTGTAAAATCCAGAAAGGCAAGACAGGCCATGGGGAAAAAGGAGCCTTGTTATGCTGATGGGCGGGATGTAAATTGCCAACAGCCACTCTGGAGAAGTGTATGGTGTTTCCTGATACATCTGAAAAACAAAGCAACAGAGTCTAGGGCATTTCCACTTATGGTCCTATAGCTTAGGGAAATTAAAATCAAAAAGACACAGCCACCCCAAAATTTGGGACGGCTCTGTTTACAGGAACCTCTTCTACAGTACGAGTTAAATATCCCAGAGAACAAATAATTGATAAAGAAGTTGCGGTACTTACGTACAACAGAATACCACTCAGCAATGAAATCTGTGTCACCAGGCCTGTACCAGCATAATGAGTGGATTGAGGCATGATGATTCTAAGTGAAATAAGTCACACAGAAAAAGAAACATCATAAGGTATCACTAATGCACGGAATGTAAACTTGGCTACACATGAACTGAATTACAAAACAGAACAGGGTCTCAAGATTAGAAAACCAACTTATGCTTGCTTAAAGGGAAAGGTGAGTTAAGGGGGTGCTGCATAAAACCAGAGATTGAAATTAGCACAGATACCGTTCCATAAGCCAAATATGTAATAGACAAGACCTACCCCCTGCTCAACGAAATGGACTCAACAATGAGGTATCACCTCACACCTGTTAGAATGGGCATCATCTGAAAATCTACAAACAACAAATGCTGGAAAGGGTGTGGAGAAAAGGAACCCTCTTCCACTATTGTTGGGAATATAAGTTGATACAGTCACTATGGAGAACAATATGGAGTTTCTTAAGAAACTAATAATAGAATTACCATATGATACAGCGATCCCAGGACTGGACATATACCCAGACAAAACCATAAATCAAAAAGAGACATTCACCGCAATGTTCATTGCATCACTATTTACAATATCGAGGTAATGGAAGCAACCTAAATGCCCACAGACAGACGAATGCATAAAGATGTGGTACATATATAAAATGGAATATTACTAAGCCATGAAAGGAATGAAATTGGGTCATTTGTAGAGACGTCGATGGATCTAGAGACTGTCATACAGAGTGAAGTAAGTCAGAAAGAGAAAAACAAATCTTGTATATTCATGCATATATGTGGAACCTAGAAAAACTGTACAGATTAACCGTTTTGCAAGGCATAAATAGAGCAACAGATGTAGACAACAATCGTATGGACAACAAGGGGGGAAAGCTCTTGGAGGGGTGGTGGTGGGAGGAGTTGAGAGATTGGGATTGGCATGTAAACATTTATATGTATAAAATAGATAACCAATGAGAACGTGCTGTATAAAAATATAAAATAAAATTCAAAATTAAAAAGAAATAAAATTTAAAAAATAAAACAGAAAAAACAATTATTCCCTTCACATACATTTATATGAATAAATTATTTCCATGCTTATATCTGTAAATACAAAAAAGAGGAATAAAATCTACCTTGAACCAAAAACAAAAAAGAGAAAAAAAAAAACAGAACCCACCAGTTACTCAGAGGAAAACCGTATCAGGGCACTTGCTCCAGTTGTAAACAATTCTGAAGTTGGTCAGTGGTGGGGAATCGTCTCCCATTCAGCCAGCAGCCCCCACACAACAAGCGTCCTCATTGCAAAGCTGGGGCACCGTGCCGAGGCATCTGTGAGTAAACGTGAGCTGAGCCCCAGGCCAGTTGCTGCTGAACTGTTCCCGCCCTTCCCAGGTAAAACACCTGAATATATACAAGGACTTGAAAGCCTAGAGGAAGGGCCATGGAGCCACACGAGTGACAGCATGCCAGCTGACTTGGTGCCTGCAGGCCAGCCAGGATGGTCCTGGCCCTGGGTGCTCTTCTGGAAGATTTCCATTTCCCTGCCTGAGATACCCGTCCTGTCCCTGCCCCCACTGCTTTTTTCCTTCCTCACCTCTGCCCAGGGAGAAATTCCAGCAGCAGGTATGGGTGACACATCCTCTTCTTTAGCAGGTGGCAGCCTGGCAACTGCTGCAGAAAGTCCAGCAGAGCCCCACTCACACTGGGCCACCCACAAAGCCGTGGCCTCTCACTCCCTCCCACCAGCCCAGCCCCGAGACTGCTGACAGGGCAGAGAAAATGGCGTCAGGCACAGCTGCAGGGGCTTTTGCTGCCTGGAGTGGTATTTATATTGATCTCAACCCAGGCACACCTGGGGAGGGCTGGCCGGCATGGTAAGGCTGCCCAGGTAGCCAATCATCACCCCTCAGGGGCTCACAGTTGCAGAAAATGGAACTTTCTGAACCAGCCAGGTCCAAGGAACAGGTGTGGGCTCCTGAGAGTCAGGATAGACAAGGGGCTGCAGCTTTGGCTTGTTTTCTAATCATTTTATCTGGCCCATGAGTGGGAGACAACTTCAAGAAAACCCTCTCCTAATGAGAGGAACCCAGGAGTCAGGGAGAGGAGGGGTGGGTGGTGGTTGGAGACAGAGGCCTGGTGCCCTGGGTGCAGTGGAAGTCTCTGGAAGACCAGGTGGAGGGAGGCCACACAGAGTGATGCCCAGGGTCACAGACCTGTCGGAGCTGCTGTTTGTTAGTTCAAGTCCTGCTCTGAGGTGCTCTGTGTCAGCTCTGAGCGACAGGTGAGCTGGGGGTGCTCTTCAATGAGGGCTATGTGCACGGTTCCTGTGTGCCCAGCCCTGCCACGGTACCTGCAAGGGTAGCTCTGTATCCTGGGAGGGGCCTGACCATGAGAGCCCCGTGGGCTGGGTTGGGGGTGGGGTACCTGCCCAGGAGAGCTCCATATCCTGGGATTGGCCTGACCACGAGAGCCCCATGGGCTGCTGGGGACCTGGTAAAGGATGTCAGGACAGTCAGTGAAGCCACCGAGGATATACCTCCAGTTGCTCCTGATTCCTACACCCTGCTGGTCATTCTACCAACCACCAGGACATGGTATTCTGTATTAGTCTTCAATGATGCCTTCTTTTGTATTCCATTAGTCCCAGAGTCACAAGAAATTTTGGCTTGTGAGTGGCAGGACTCAACATACAACTAAAACAATACTTCCGGGCCGTCTTGCCCCAAGGGTTCAAAAATTCCCACACCATCTTTGGGGAAAGCTTAGCTAAAGACCGAAAAGTTCTACCTCTGGAAAAGGAAACCCTCCTTCAATATGCAGACGACATTCTGATCGCCAGCCCTACTAAGGAGGCCTCTGAACTACCAAGCCAATAAAGGATAGAAGTTGTCCAAGAAAAAGCTCAAATATCACAGACTGCAGTGACCTGCCTGGGCTTCATTCTCACACAAGGTCAGAGAAGCCCATCCCAGGAAAGGGAAGAAACCATTTGCAGCCTTACCCCTTTCTAAAACTAGAAGACAGCTTAGGGGTTCCTGGGGAGGCCAGGGTTTGCTGCTTCTGGATCCCTAACTACAGTCTACTAGCTGGGCCTCTATATGAAACACTGAAAGGAAAAGATGATGATCCTTTTGAACAGAATCCAGAAGTGGCCTTTCAAGAATGGAAAGAGCAGTCAATTCAGACCCTTGCCCTGGAACTCCCTAATTGAGCTAAACCCTTTGACCTTTCCATTCCCGGTGAAAGGTGAATCGCCATTGGAGAATTAGTGCAAAAACTGGGACCACTTGAAATGGAACAACGCAAGAATGCCATCCAGGTAGGATAAACTACAGTCACCAAAGGGCTTGGCCCACTGCCACATCTGGCCAAGATACTGGCGGTATCTAAAAACCTGGAAATCAGCAGCCCAAAAGGCCACCTCCCTCCTAAGGGAAAAGGACCCCACGTGGTGATCCTAATCACCAACCATGCCCTGAAGTTGCAGGGTTCGCTCCGTGGGCACACCGACCTCGAGTGAGGAGGCCCTCCAACTCCAACATCCAGAGAGATAACCGGGGGCAACAGGGCACCATGACGACTCGTGTGAACATCACTTGACCTGGAGTTTCTCTCATAAAACAACAATAGTGTGTCCCGAAGGAGTAGACTACTGCTTGCAGGACTTCCTGCACCCGGAGGGGAGCTAATAATCTTGGCGGGGGAACCGTATATCACACCGTCACCATAGAAAAGCCTACAGACACCGTGATGATGGTGGCCAATAAGACCGGCTGGACTCCTGTTTACTTCAAAAGGCTGTTGACTCAGTGGCCATCATGGTCCTTGATCACCACTGACCCTGGACTGTCTGGGAGTTGAGCGGGCAGGGCTCTGACACCTGGTGCTGTTTTTACGTTAATTCAGGGGCCTAATTGAAGAAAGAGCAGACTACTGGTCAGAGCATCTAGGCTGGCAGAAACGGTCAGCCTAAGGTGGCCGAACAAATGTGGGGCGGGGTGAAACCGGCCCCCACAGCGTCTCTGCACATCTCTTTCCTGGACCCTTAAAGGTCATTAGAATCTATAACACTTCCAATGCTGGTGCTCAGGCGGACGAGCAGGGAGGCAGGGGTCCTGGGGCCAATCAACGTCACCTGGAGGCTGCTGGGGAGAAGTTCTGACCCTCGTCCCCTGGTATGAGGGCTCCCAACTCAGCACTCAGCAGTTACAGAAGAAGGGTCTGCACCCTCAGCACTCCAAGAATGAGGAACGGGACAAAAGGCAGAGGAGGGGTTTGTCCCCAGCAAAGCCCATTAAAAATCCCTGGGAGATAAAAATAGAATGTGGGCAATAAAGTCAAGTCTGACCTTTTTTATCCTTTGTGCTTTGTCTAATTTCACGTGCTCCTAGGGTCCCGCATGCAGAGGTTCCACACCCGGCACTTCAGACCAGATTTCCTGGTGCAGAATGGCTGGGTCGACACCTCAGCTCCTGGGGCCCAGTGCAGACTCCGAGATATAGAGCCTGAGCTGCAGCCAACCCGGCCCTTGAGAGCTCCGCCCCCTCCCTCTCACTGACTCTGACAGGATCTCTACACAGCAGCCCAGCCCACAGCCCACGGGGTAGTGCATGCTCTCACCTCTCCATTCTCTGATGAAAATATAAAGTTTCCTTTGCTTGGGAACCAAACTCAGTCTCGATCTGTTGGCCCCAATGACACTGGGCAGGGGGACCCTTGTTGGGGTCCACTCTGGAGGATCAGTAACAGAAATTGAGACTATTGTAACTTCAATGAACAGATGTGTGAGCCAAACTGTAGTTAACATAGAACAGTTTATAAGGCTCGGGTAAAATAAGATGTTTCTAACACTTCCATTTGATATTTCCATCACTTTATTATAAGCAAGTTCAGTGAAAAGGTTTGTCTTATTTGTCAGGTCAATATTAGAGAAATGAAGTGATTTCTTTCCAAGGATGTACATCTAATAATCTTGGTTAAAGCTTCAATCTTGTTTTAAATGCTTTTCCATTGAAAATGATACCTCTCTTTCAGCTCCCCCATTTCTGAGAAGTATAAAATCTTATAATTTATTATTACCAAAGGGGAAAGGTGGGAGGAGGGATAAATTAACAGTTTGGAATTAACACATACACACTGCTATGTATAAAATAGATCATCAACAAGGAACTACTGTATAGCACAGGGAACTACACTCAATATTGTGCAATAACCTATAAGGGGAAATAATCGGAAAAAGAATAGATATTTTTATTGACATCATCTATCAATGACAGTTAAAGTGTAACCTAAGGGAAGCCGGTGGTGAGTGCTTCTGACCCTGAAGACTTCAGTCATCTAAAGTTTGGACTCTGCCTACTTCCCAAGGCCCTTAATGAACATATGTGTAGCCGTAGCTTAAAAAACTCCCCAGTTTGGGTTTCGGGGAGACACTGATTTTGAAAAAGCCCTGGTGTTCTCCTTACATGAATGGGACTCTTCCTACTGCTAAAACATGTCTGTCACACCCAGAGGATGGTATACCGTCTGATCGGGAAGAGTTTGGAAAAGGCATCTCATCTCCTCATCTCCTGGTGCTCGGGTTCACCCCTCCAGCGTCTTTACCAACAGTCTCCCCACTTGGAGATGTCAACACTGTCAACATCCTGTTGCATACAGTTTGGAATTTGTCCAGAGGATGAAGCGGAAGGATGAGGAACAATGAGAGACAAGTCCTAGGTGTTCAGACAGGCACATGTCACTCTAATTTCCAATCAGGAAGATGAATTGACCAAAGGCTAGGGTTGCCCATGGAAACAGTATAGGGCTTGAGGAAATCCCACTGCTTTGTGGCCAGTTCCCATAAACACAAGTTGAACAATGGAACTCAGGGGCAGTAAAATTCACGAAACTGCAGAGTTGAAAATATCTATCACTGAAAAATGTCTTGAGGAAAGTCAAAGAAAAGGATTGGCAAGCAAGGGAGAATGGCAGGAAAGGGATTTGAGGAGGTAGAAAGGATTCGCCATTAAGCACAAGAAAAGGGGCTGAACATTTCCGACATTGCAGTTGGCCAAAAAGGCTGTATGCGTTTTTTTCTGTATATATTCAAGAAAAGGGCATACACTTTTTTAGCCAACCAAACAGGTGGGCACTGGAAATCAATACTACAAAAGATATCACTTCGCATCAGTCAGAAGAGCCATCCTCATAAAGTGTAAACGCCAGAAATGCAGGACAGGGCAAGGAGAAGAGGGAGCCCTGTGAGGCTTATAGTGGAAATGTATATTGCCAACGGCCATTCTGGAGAAGTGTATTGTGTTTACTAAAGCATCTAAAAAATGAGCTACAGAGCATAGGGCACTTGCACTCATGGGCGTATATCTTGGGAAAAACAAAAATCGAGAGGACACAGGCACCCCAATGTTTACTGCCTCTCTGTTTAAAAGATCCTCGACTAGGATATAACTTAAATGTCTCTGGAGGGAAAAAATGGATAGAGATGTGGTACTTATGTAGAGTGGAATATTACTCAGCCTGGAAATCAATGAAATATGGCCAGTTGTAACAACTCCGGAGGAGTTACGTATGATCATTCTAAGTGACATAATTCAAAAAGAAAAAGACACATATCATAAGATATCACTTAAAGGTGGAATCCAAAATGGCTACACATGAAATAAATTACAAAACAAAAACATAGTCAAATATGTAGAAAACACGCGTAAGGCTGCTAAACGGGAAAGGTGGGGAGGGGTGAGGCATCATCCAGGAGGTTGAAATTAGCAAAGATACCATTCCAAATACCAAACTGATAATCAACAAGGCCTACACGGTAGCTAAAAGAACTGCACTCAGCACACTCAAGTCACCGGAAAAGAATATCTATGACTGGTAAGAATCTGAAAAAGAATTTATTGATGTCTCTCTGTACGTGAATCAAGTGGATGTACAGCAGCAAGAAACAGAGCTTTGAAAATCAGCTGTAACCAATATAGTAATAAATTGAAAAAAATAAACGACAGAGAGACAGAGAAAACCTCTTACAACTTTTCCTCAGGGACGGTGATGCAACATGGATTGAACACATCTAGACCCACAGCAGGATGAGACATAAGGCTGGAAACTGTTCGCGCTAAGAGAAATGTGAGGTTGGGTGAGGAAATGCACACCCTTTAAAGTAATACTACCTGGTACCCATTCAATGGGTCCCAAATCTGCAGGTTCAAGGAATCTTCCTACAGCTAAAACATGCATGGAAAACCCAGAGGACTGTACACCATGTGATCGGGAGATGTGTCTAAAATGCACCTCATTTATCCTCTCCTGGTGCTCCTGTTCATCATTCCAGCCACGTTACTTAGAATCTCCCCACTTAGAGAATCAGCACATTTAAACTTCTGTTTCACACATTTTGCAAATTGTGAGGAGGATGAACGGGAAGAGGGGGAAACAATGAGAGAATAGTTGTAGGGGTTTGGACGGGCACATGTCACTCTAATTTCCCATTAAGAATAAGAATTAAAAAAAGGCTCAGCCCGCCTCGCCGGAGCCAAAATAGGGCCTGAAGCAATCCTGCGGTTTTGAGGCCAGCTCACAAAAGAGCAACTTAAAAAATGGAGCTCAGGGTCACTGCAATTCACAAACCTGCAGAGTTATAAATGAAAACTAACGTCCAAAAATATGTTGAGGTAAGGCAAAGAAGAGGATCTGAATGCAAGACAGAATTGCAAGAAACAGATTTCAAGAGATAGATTGGACTCGCCTTTAAAGCACATGAAAAGCGGCAGAATTTCGACAATGATGCAGTTGGCCCAAAAGGGAGTATGCGTTAGTTCCTGAATATATCCAGGAAAAAACGCATACGCACTTTATGGGCAACCAAGCAAGCAAGCAATGCAAATGTGCACAACAAAGAAGTCTCATTTCCCACCGGTCAAAAGGGCCATCCGAAAAAATTGTAAACACCAGAAATGCAGGACAGGCCATGGAGAACAGGGAGCCTTTATACGCTGATGGACAGTGTGTGAACTGCCGAGAGCCACTCTGGAGAAGTGTATGGTGGTTCCTAAATCATCTAAAAAACAGAGCGACAGAGCATAGGGCACTTCCAATCACGGGAGTATATCTAGGGAAGTCTAAAAATCAACAAGACACAAGCACACCACAGTTTAGGGCTACTCTGTTTACAAGAACCTCAACTTCAGTACACCTTAAATATCCCAGGAAAGAGAACAATGGATAAAGAAAATGTGGTACTTATGTACAATGGAATATCTCTTCACCATGAAATCAATGTAATAAGGCTAGTAGAAGGATAAAGAGTGGATTGAGGTCCGATAATACTACTTGAAATAAGTCAAACAGAAAAAGAAACATATCATAAGATATCACTTATAGAGGGAGGATAAATATGGCTGCACAAAAAATGAATTACAAAACAGAACAGTGTCTCACATTTAGAAAACACACTTATGTCAGCTTAAGGGGAAAGGAGAGGTGGGGTGATGCATAAAACCAGAGTTTGAAATTAGCACAGATACCGTTCAATAAACCAAATAGGTATCAGACAAGATCTACACCTCGCTCAATGAACTGGCCTCAACACACCCTATACACCGCAGAGAAATATATCTGAGTAATAAGAATCTTAAAACCCATGTATTGATATATCTCCATAAGGGAATCAAGTGTGCGCAGAGCTGCACAAACACAGCAGTGAAAATGAGCTAAACCCCATTATAGAAATAAATTTTAAAACCAAAACGCAGAAACAATGAAAGAGAGAAAAATTCTTACAAAATTCGCTCAGGGGCTGTGATGCAACCTGGAATGACCACATATAAACCCACAGCTGGATAAGACATAAGGCTGGACACTTGGGGCTGAAAGGATTGGAGAGCTTTGGTGAGCAACTGCCGAAAGTTTAATGCAATACTTCATGCTACTTATTCCAAGGGTCCCAACACTCCAAGTTGAAGGGAATCTTCCTACAGCTAAACCATGCATGGGAAATCCAGCGGATGGTATACAATATGATCGGGAAAGGTTTCTAAAATGCACCTCATTTTCCTCTCCTGGGGCTCCGGATCAACATTCCAGCCACTTTACTAACAACATCTCCACATGGAGAGTCAATGCCTTTAAGTTCTGGTATCGCACAGTCTGCAGTTAGTGCGGAGGATGAATGGGAATAGGGGGAACCAGTGAGAAAATAGCTGTAGCGGTTTCAATGGGCACATGTCACTCTAATTTCACATCAGGAAGAAGAATTAACCAAAGGCAGAGCAAGGCGCCCCAGAAGAAGAATAGGGCCTGAAGAAATCCTGTGGATATGAGGCAAGATCACAAAAATAAGAGCTGAAAAATGAAGCTAAGGGCCACTGCAATTCAAAAACCTGCAGAGTTATAAAGGCCAACTATTCTCCAAAAGTATATTGAGGTAAGGCTATGAAGAGGCACTGAGAGCAAGGCAGAACTGCAGGAAACCGATTTCAGGAGGTAGACAGGAATTGTACTGAAAACATAAGAAAACACTCAGAACGTCGACAATGATGCACTTGGCCAAAAAGGGCGTATGCGTTTTTTCCTGAATATATTCAGGAAGAAACGCATACGCCCTTTCTGGCCAACCAAGCAAGCTCTCAAAGGAAATCTGCACTACAATGAAGTCTCACTTCACCCCGGTCAAAGGGCCATGTGAAAAAAGTGTAAAATCCAGAAAGGCAGGACAGGCCATGGAGAACTGGGAGCCTTGTTATGCTGATGGGCGGGATGTAAATTGCCAGCAGCCACTCTGGAGAAGTGTATGGTGTTTCATGAAACATCTAAAAAACAAAGCAACAGAGCCTAGGGCACTTCCACTTATGGTCCTATAGCTTATGGAAATTAAAATCAAAAAGACACAGCCACCCCAAAGTTTGGGACGGCTCTGTTTACAAGAACCTCGTTTACGGTACAAGTTCAATATCAGAGAAAGCGAAAAATGGATAAAGAAGTTGTGGTACTTACGTACAATGCAATATCACTCAGCAATGAGATCTATGTCATCAGGCCCGTAGCAGCATAATGAGTGGATTCAGGTACGATGATTCTAAGTGAAATAAGTCACACAGAAAAAGAAACACCATAAGATATCACTACTACACGGAAGGTAAACTTGGCTACACAGGAACTGAATTACAAAACAGAACAGGGTCTCAAATGTAGAAAACCAACTTATGCTTGCTTAAGAGGAAAGGTGAGTTGGGGTGCTGCATGAAACCAGAGATTGAAATTAGCACAGATACCGTTCCATAAGCCAAATATGTAATAGACAAGAGCTACTCCTTGCTCAACGAAGTGGACTCAACACCACATATTAAACGCTTAAAAATACCCCGGACTAGAAATAATCTTATAAACTACGGATTTATATGTCTCCGAAAGAGAATCAAGCGTGTGTACAGCGGCATAAACGCAGCAGTGATAGGATTGGTGAGGTTCAGTGAGCAAATGCAGACCCTTTGAAGTCATATTGCATGGTACCCATTCCATGGGTCTCAACTCTCCAAGTTTAAGGGATTCTTCCTTCAGCTAAAACATGTATGTGGAACACAGAGTATGATCCACCGTGTGATCAGGAAACGTGTTCAAATGTGTCTCAGTTTTCGTCCCCTGGTACTCGGGTGCAACACTCCAGACGCTTTACTAACACTCTCCCCACTTGGAGAGTCAGTGCCTTTAACCTCCTGTATGGCCCAGTTTGTAATTTCTGTGGAAAATGTACAGCAATAGGGAGAACCAATGAGAAACTAGCTGGAGGTGTCTGGACGGGCAAATTTAACTCTCATTTCCCACCAGAAAGAGGAATTAACCAAAGGCTCAGCATGCCGTGCCGGAACCACACTAGGGCCTGAAGCAATCCTGCGGTGTTGCGGCCAGCTCACAAGAAAGCGAGTTGAAGAAAGGAGCTCAGGGGCACTGTAATTCACAAACCTGCAGAGTTATAAATGACAGCTATCGTCCAAAAATATATTGAAGTAAGGCTGCCAAGAGGACTTGAAAGCGGGGCAGAATTGCAAGAAACCGATTTCAGGAGGTAGACGGGAATTGCATGTAAAGCATAGGAAAAGAGGCAGAACGTCCACAATGATGCACTTGGCCAAAAAGGGCGTATGTGTTTTTTCCTGAATATATTCAGGAAAAAACGCATACACCCTTTTTGGCCAACCAAGCAAGCTTGCAAAGGAAATCTGCCCTACAATGAAGTCTCACTGCCCCCCCGGGTCAAAAGGGCCATCTGAAAAAAGTGTAAAATCCAGAAAGGCAGGACAGGCCATGAAGAACTGGGAGCCTTGTTATGCTGATGGGCGGGATGTAAATTGCCAACAGCCACTCTGAAGAAGTGTATGGTGTTTCCTGAAACATCTAAAAAACTAAGCAACAGAGCCTAGGGCACTTCCACTTATGGTCCTATAGCTTAGGGCAATTAAAATCAAAGAGACACAGCCACCCCAAAGTTTGGGACGGCTCTGTTTACAAGAATCTTGTTTCCGGTACAAGTTCAATATCACAAAAGCGAAAAATGGATAAAGAAGTTGTGGTACTTACGTACAATGCAATATCACTCAGCAATGAAATCTATGTCATCAGGCCCGTAGCAGCATAATGAGTGGATTCAGGTACGATGATTCTATGTGAAATAAGTCACACAGAAAAAAAAACATCATAAGATATCACTACTACACGGAATGTAAACTTGGCTACACAGGAACTGAATTACAAAACAGAACAGGGTGTCAAATGTAGAAAACCAACTTATGCTTGCTTAAGGGGAAAGGTGAGTTGGGGTGCTGCATAAAACCAGAGATTGAAATTAGCACAGATACCGTTCCATAAGCCAAATATGTAATAGACAAGAGCTACTCCTTGCTCAACGAAGTGGACTCAACACCCCATATTAAACGCCTAACAATATACCTGACTAGTAAGAATCTTAAAACCTATGGATTTATAAGTCTCCGAAAGAGAATCAAGCGTGTGTACAGCGGCATAAACGCAGCAGTGATAGGATTGGTGAGGTTCGGTGAGCAAATGCAGACCCTTTGAAGTCATATTGCATGGTACCCATTCCATGGGTCTCAACTCTCCAGGTTTAAGGGATTCTTCCTTCAGCTAAAACATGCATGTGGAACCCAGAGTATGATCCACCGTGTGATGGGGAAACGTGTTCAAATGTGTCTCAGTTTTCGTCCCCTGGTACTCGGATGCAACATTCCAGACGCTTTACTAACACTCTCCCCACTTGGAGAGTCAGTGCCTTTAACCTCCTGTTTGGCCCAGTTTGCAATTTCTGTGGATAATGAACAGGAATAGGGAGAACCAATGAGAGACTAGGTGGAGGTGTCTGGACGGGCAAATTTAACTCTCATTTCCCACCAAGAAGAAGAATTAACCAAAGGCTCAGCATGCCATGCCGGAAGCACACTAGGGCCTGAATCAATCCTGCGGTGTTGCGGCCAGCTCAAAAGAAAGCGAGTTGAAGAAAGGAGCTCAGGGGCACTGTAATTCACAAACCTGCAGAGATAAATGACAGCTATCTTCCAAAAATATATTGAAGTAAGGCTGCCAAGAGGAGTTGAAAGCGGGGCAGAATTGCAGGAAACCGATTTCAGGAGGTAGACTGGAATTGCATGTAAAGCATAGGAAAAGAGGCAGAACGTCCACAATGATGCACTTGGCCAAAAAGGGCGTATGCGTTTTTTCCTGAATATATACAGGAAAAAACGCATACGCCCGTTTTGGCAAACCAAGCAAGTTTGCAAAGGAAATCTGCACTACAATGAAGTCTCACTGCCCCCCCGGTCAAAAGGGCTATCTGAAAAAAGTGTAAAATCCAGAAAGGCAGGACAGACCATAGAGAACTGGGAGCCTTGTTAAGCTGATGCGCGGGATGTAAATTGCCAACAGCCACTCTGAAGAAGTGTATGGTGTTTCCTGAAACATCAAGAAAACAAAGCAACAGAGCCTAGGTCACTTCCACTTATGGTCCTATAGCTTAGGGAAATTAAAATCAAAAAGACTCAGCCACCCCAAAGTTTCGGCCGGCTCTGTTTACAAGAACCTCGTTTACGGTACAAGTTCAATATCACAGAAAGCAAAAAATGGATAAAGAAGTTGTGGTACTTACGTACAATGCAATATCACTCAGCAATGAAATCTATGTCATCAGGCCCGTAGCAGCATAATGAGTGGATTCAGGTATGATGATTCTAAGTGAAATAAGTCACACAGAAAAAGAAACATCATAAGATATCACTACTACATGGAATGTAAACTTGGCTACACAGGAACTGAATTACAAAACAGAACAGGGTGTCAAATGTAGAAAACCAACTTATACTTGCTTAAGGGGAAAGGTGAGTTGTGGTGCTGCATAAAACCAGAGATTGAAATTAGCACAGATACCGTTCCATAAGCCAAATATGTAATAGACAAGAGCTACTCCTTGCTCAACGAAGTGGACTCAACACCCCATATTAAACGCCTAACAATATACCTGACTAGTAAGAATCTTAAAACCTATGGATTTATATGTCTCCGGAAGAGAATGAAGCGTGTGTACAGTGGCATAAACGCAGCAGTGATAGGATTGGTGAGGTTTGGTGAGCAAATGCAGACCCTTTGAAGTCATATTGCATGGTACCCATTCCATGGGTCTCAACTCTCCAGGTTTAAGGGATTCTTCCTTCAGCTAAAACATGCATGTGGAACCCAGAGTATGATCCACCGTGTGATCGGGAAACGTGTTCAAATGTGTCTCAGTTTTCGTCCCCTGGTACTCGGGTGCAACATTCCAGACGCTTTACTAACACTCTCCCCACTTGGAGAGTCAGTGCCTTTAACCTCCTGTTTGGCCCAGTTTGCAATTTCTTCGGAAGATGAACAGGAATAAGGAGAAGCAATGGGAGACTATCTGTAGGTGTCTGGACGGGCAAATTTAACTCTCGTTTCCCACCAGGAAGATAAATGAACCAAAGGCTCTGCGTGCCATGCTGGAACTAGATTAGGGCCTGAGGAGATCCTGCGGTGTTGCGGCCAGCTCACAAGAAAGCGAGTTGAAGAAAGGAGCTCAGGGGCACTGTAATTCAGAAACCTGCGGAGTTATAAATGACAGCTATCATCCAAAATTATACTGAAGTAAGGCTGCGATGAGGACTTGAATGCCGGGCAGAATTGCTGGAAACTGATTTCAGAACGTACACGGGAGTAGCTCTTAAAGCATAGGAAAAGAGACAGAACTTGGAAAATAATGCACTTGGCAAAAAAGGGCATATGTGTTTTATCCAGAGCTCTCATAACTGAGGGGAGGAGATTCCCAGCAGGCTCCAACTGCCACCTGAGGGCTCACATTGCCAAGGCAACGTGAGCATGCCAGGCAGGAGTTACCTCACAGCAGAGGTCCCACCTCACAGAAGGGTGAGAAACCCAGCCAACATCAGACTCTCACCAGAGGGCCCACATCACCAAGGGGATGGGAACCAGGCAGGAGTGTCTTCACATCAGTGGGGCCACATCATCGAAAGCTGAGGTACTCAGCACATGTGTCCTCAAACCAGAGGACCCACATCACCAAGGACCTCGGAGTGAGGCAGGCAGGAGTAACCTCACAACACTGGGCACATAGAATAAAAAAGTGAGGAATCCAGCAGTTGGAACCTCCCAGCAGGCAGCCCAGAGCACCGAGGCCATGGGATCCAGGCCACAGTGAACTCACAGAAGAGGGCCCATGTCATGAAACTGAGCAAACCAGCCATTGGGACCTCAGAGCAGGAGGCCCACATCCCCATGGGGATGGAATTCTGGTAGGAGTGTCCTCGCACCACTGAGAACGTATCAGAAAATTTTGGGCGACCAGCAGTTAGGGCCTGACGCCAGAGGACCCTCATCACCAAGGGAAGGAGGTTCCCAGCAGGCTCCAACTGCCACCAGAGGGCTGACGTCGCCAAGGCGATGTGTGCCAACCAGGCACGAATGACCTCACAGCAGAGGGCCCACCTCAGAGAAGTGTGACGAACCCAGTCAGGATCAGACTCGCACCAGAGGGCCCACATCACCAAATGGATTGGAACCAGGCAGGAGTGTCCTCACATGAGTAGGGCCACATCATCTAAAGGTGAGGAACCCAGAACATGTGGCTTCAAACCATAGGACACCCATCACCAAGGGGCTGGGAGTGAGGCAGGCAGGAGGAGCCTCATAACAGAGGGCCCAAAAATAAGAAAGGTGAGGAATCCAGCAGTTGGAACCTCCCAGCAGGCGGCCCAGAGCACAGAGGCTAGAGGAACCAGGCCAGAGTGAACTAACACCAGACAGCCCACATCATGAAACTGTGAGCAACCCAGACATTGGGACCTCAGAGCAGAAGGCCCACATCCCCATGGTGATGGGAACATGACAGGAGTGTCCTGGCATCACTGGGCTCACATCAGAAAACGTGGGGTGCTCAGAAGTTAGGGCCTGACGCTAGAGGGCACTCATCACCAAGAGGAGGAGGCTCCCAGCAGGCTCCAGCTGCCACCAGAGGGCCAACGTCGCCAAGGCGATGTGTGCCAGTCTGGCAGGAGTGACCTCACAGCAGAGGGCCCACCTCACAGAAGGGTGAGGAACACAGCCAGGATCAGACTCTCACCAGAGGGCCCACATCACCAAGGGGATGGGAACCAGGCAGGAGTGTCCCCACACCAGTGGGACAACATCATCGAAAGGTGAGGATCCCAGCACATGTGTCCTCAAACCAGAGGAACCACATCACCAAGGGGTTCGGAATGAGGCTGGCAGGACTGGCCTCACAACACAGGGTCCATAGAATATAAAAGTTGAGGAATCCAGCAGTTGGAACCTCCCAGCAAGTGGCCCAGAGCACCGAGGCTATGGGATCCAGGCCGCAGTGAACTCACAGCAGAGGGCCCACATCATGAACCTGTGAGCAGCCCAGCTGTTGGGACCTCAGAACAGAAGGCCCACATCCCCATTGGGATGGGAACCTGGCAGGAGTGGCTTTGCACCACTTAGCACATATCAGAAAAAGTTAGGAGCCCAGCAGTTAGGGCCTGACGCCAGGGGGCCCTCATAACTGAGGGGAGGAGACTCCCAGCAGGTTCCAACTGCCAACAGAGGGCCCACATCTACAAGGTGGCATGCGCCAGCCAGGCAGTAGTGACCTCACAGCAGAGGGCCTATCTCACAGAAGGGTGAGGAACCGAGGCAGGATGAGACTCTCACCAGAGGGCCCACAACACCAAGGGGATGGGAACCAGTCAGGACTGTCCTCCCACCAGTGGGGCCACATCATCGAAAGGTGAGGAACCCAGCACATGTGGCCTCATATCAGAGGACATACATCACAAAGGGGATGGGAGTGAGGCAGGTAGGAGTAGCCTAAAAACAGAGGGCCCAAAGAATAAAAAAAGTGAGGAATCCAGCATTTGGAACCTCCCAGCAGGCGGCCGAGAGCACAGAAGCTATGGGATGCAGGCAGGAGTTAACTAACACCAGAGAGCCCACATCATGAAACTGTGAGCAACCCAGGCATTGGGACCTCAGAGCAGAAAGCCCACATCCCCATGGGGATGGGAACCTGACAGGAGTGTCCTGGCATCACTGGGCTCACATCAGAAAACGTGGGGAGCCCAGCAGTTAGAGCCTGATGCTAGAGGGCCATCATCACCGAGGGCAGGAGGCTCCCAGCAGGTTCCATGTGCCAACAGAGGGCCCACGTCGCCAAGGTGATGTGTGCAAGTCAGGCAGGATTGACCTCACAGCAGAGGGCCTACCTCACAGAAGAGTGAGGAACCCAGCCAGGATAAGACTGTCACCAGAAGGCCCACATCACCAAGGGGATGGGAACCAGGCAGGAGTGTCCTCACACCAGTGGGGCCACATCATTGAAAGTTGCCTAACCCAGCACATGTGGCCTCAAACCAGAAGACCCACATCACGAAGGGGTTGCGAGTGAGGCAGGCAGGAGGAGCATCACAACACAGGACCCATAGAATACAAAAGTTGAGGAATCGAGCAGTTGGAACCTCCCAGCAGGCAGCCAAGACCACAGAGGCTATGGGATCCAGGCCACAGTGAACTAACACCAGAGAGCCCACATCATGAAATTGTGATCAACCCAGCCGTTGGAACCTCAGAGCAGAAGGCCCACATCCCCATGGGGATGGGAACCTAAGAGGAGTGCTTGAGCAACACTGGGCTCACTAAGAAAAGTTGGGGAGCCCAGCAGTTAGGGCCTGACGTCAGAGGGCCCTCATCACAGAGCTGAGGAGGCTCCCAGCAGGGTCCAATTGCCACCAGAGGGCTCATGTCAACAAGGCGAGGTGAGCAACCCAGGCAAGAGTTACCTGATAGTAGAGGGCCCACCTCACAGATGGGTGAGGAACCCAGCCAGGATCAGACTCTCACCAGAGGGCCCACATCACAAAGGGGATGGGACCCAGTCAGGATTATCCTCACACCAGTGGGGCCTCATCATCTTAAGGTGAGGAACCCAGCACATGTGTCCTCAAACCAGAGGACCCACATCACCAAGGGCCTTGGAGTGAGGCAGGCAGGAGTAGCCTCACAACACAGGGCACATAATATAAAAAACGTGAGAATTCCAGCATTTAGACCTTCCAGCAGGCGGCCCAGAACACCGAGGCTATGGGATCCAGGCCACAGTGAACTCACAGCAGAGGGCCCACATCACAAAACTGTGAGCAACCCAGGAGTTGAGACCTCAGCGCAGAAGGCCCACATCCCCATGGGAATGGGAACCTGGCTGGAGTGTCCTCGCACCACTGGGCGCACATCAGAAAATGTGGGGAGCCCACCATTTAGGGCCTGACGCCAGAGGGCCGTCATCACCGAGAGGAGGAGGTGCCCTGCACGCTCCAACTGCCACCAGAGGGCTCACGTCTCCAAGGTGACGTGTGCCAGCCAGGCAGGAGTGACCTCACAGAAGAGGGCCTACCTCACAGAACGTTGAGGAACCCAGCCAGGATTAGACTCTCGCCAGAGGGCCCACCTCACCAAGGGGATGGGAACCAGGCAGGAGTGTCCTCACACGAGTGGGGTCACATCATCGAAAGGTGAGGAACGCAGCACATGTGGCCTCAAGCCATAGGACAGTCATCACCAAGGGGCTGGCAGTGAGGCAGGCAGGAGGAGCCTCACAACAGAGGGCACATAGAATAAAAAAGTTGAGGAATCCAGCAGTTGGAACCTCCCAGCAGGCGGCTCAGAGCACCGATGATAAGGGATCCTTGCCGGAGTGAACTCACAGCAGAGGGCCCACATCATGGTACTGTGAGCAAGCCAGCCGTTTTGACCTCAGAGCAGAAGGCCCATATCGCCATGGGGATGGGAACCTGGCAAGAGTCTCCTCACTCACTTGGCGCACATCAGAAAATGTGGGGAGCCCAGCAGTTATGGCCTAAGGCAAGAGGGCCCTCATCACCGAGGGAAGGAGGATCCCAGCACACTCCAACTGCCAGCAGAGGGCCCACGTCGCCAAGGTGACCTGTGCCAGACAGGCATGATTGACCTCACAGCAGAGGGCCCACCTCACAGAAGGGTGAGGAACCCAGCCAGGATCAGACTCTCACCTGAGGGCCCACATCAGCAAGGGGATGGGAACCAGTCAGGACTGTCTTCCCTCCAGTGGGGTCACATCATCGAAAGGTGCGGAACCCAGCACATGTGGCCTCAAATCAGAGGACACATATCACAAAGGGAATGGGAGTGAGGCAGGCAGGAGTAGCCTAAAATCAGAGGGCCCAAAGAATAAGAAAGGTGAGGAATCCAGCAGTTGGAACCTCCCAGCAGGCGGCCGAGAGCACAGAAGCTATGGGATGCAGGCAGGAGTGAACTAATACCAGAGAGCCCACATCATGAAACTGTGAGCAACCCAGGCTTTGGGACCTCAGAGCAGAAGGCCCACATCCCAATGGGGATGTGAACCTGGCTGGAGTGTCCTCGCACCACTGGGCGCACATCACAAAATGTGGGGAGCCCAGCAGTTAAGGCCTGATGCCAGAGGGCCCTCATCACCGAGGAGAGGAGGCTCCCAGCAGGCTCCAAGTGCCACCAGAGGGCTCATGTCCACAAGGCGAGGTGAGCAAGCCAGGCAGGAGTGACCTCACATCAGACGGCCCACCTCACAGATGGGTGAGGAACCCAGCCAGGATCAGACTCTCAACAGAGGGCCCACATCACCAAGGGGATGTGAACCAGGCAGGAGTCTCCTAAGACCATTGGTCCCACATCATCGAAAGGTGAGGAACCCAGCACATGTGGCCTCAAACCAGACGACACACATCACGAAGGGGATGGGAGTGAGGCAGGCAGGAGGATCCTCACAACAGAGGGCCCAAAAAATTAAAAAAGTGAGGAATCCAGCAGTTGGAACCTCCCAGCAGGCGGCCAAGAGCACAGAGGCTATGGGATCCAGGCTTCTGTGAACACCAGAGAGCCCACATCATGAAAATGTGAACAACCCAGCCGTTGGGACCTCAGAGCAGAAGGCCCACAACCCCATGGAGATGGGATCCTAAGAGGAGTGCCAAAGCATCACCGGGCTCCCTAAGAAAAGTTGGTGAGTCCAGCAGTTAGGGCCTGACGCAAGAGGGTCCTCATCACCGGGGGGAGGAGATTCCCAGCACGCTCCAACTGCCACCACACGGCTGACTTCACCAAGGCAATGTGTGCCAGCCATGCAGGAGTGACCTATCAGCAGAGGGTCTCCCTCACAGGTGGGTGAGGAACAAAGCCAGGAACAGACTCTCACCAGGGGGTCCACATAACCACGTGGATGAGAACCAAGCAGGAGTGTCCTCACACTAGTGGGGCCACATCATCGAAAGGTGAGGAACCCAGCAAAGGTGGCCACAAACCAGAGGACCCACATCACCAAGGGGTTGAGAGTGAGGTAGGTGTCTGGACGGGTATATTTAACACTCATTTCCCACCAGGAAGAGAAATTAACCAAAGGCTCAGCGTGCCCTGCCAGAAGCAGATTAGGGCCTGAAGCAGTCTTGCGGGTTTGCGGCCAGCTCACAAGAAAGCGAGTTGAAGAAAGGAGCTCAGGGGCCCTGTAATTCACAAACCTGGAGAGTTATAAATAACAGATAACGTCCAAAAATATATTGAAGTAAGGCTGCGAAGAGGACTTGAAAGCGGGGCAGAATTTCAGGAAACCGATTTCAGGAGGTAGACTGCAATTGCATTTAAAGCATAGGAAAAGAGGCAGAACATCGACAATGATGCACTTGGCAACAAAGGGCGTATGAGTTTGTTCCTGAATATATTCAGGAAAAAACACATATGCCCTTTTTGGCAAACCAAGCAAGCTTGCAATGGAAATCCGAACTACTATGAAGTGTCACTTCCCCCCGGTCTAAAGGGCCATCTGAGAAAAGTGTAAAATCCAGAAAGGCAAGACAGGCCATGGGGAAAAAGGAGCCTTGTTATGCTGATGGGCGGGATGTAAATTGCCAACAGCCACTCTGGAGAAGTGTATGGTGTTTCCTGATACATCTGAAAAACAAAGCAACAGAGTCTAGGGCATTTCCACTTATGGTCCTATAGCTTAGGGAAATTAAAATCAAAAAGACACAGCCACCCCAAAATTTGGGACGGCTCTGTTTACAGGAACCTCTTCTACAGTACGAGTTAAATATCCCAGAGAACAAATAATTGATAAAGAAGTTGCGGTACTTACGTACAACAGAATACCACTCAGCAATGAAATCTGTGTCACCAGGCCTGTACCAGCATAATGAGTGGATTGAGGCATGATGATTCTAAGTGAAATAAGTCACACAGAAAAAGAAACATCATAAGGTATCACTAATGCACGGAATGTAAACTTGGCTACACATGAACTGAATTACAAAACAGAACAGGGTCTCAAGATTAGAAAACCAACTTATGCTTGCTTAAAGGGAAAGGTGAGTTAAGGGGGTGCTGCATAAAACCAGAGATTGAAATTAGCACAGATACCGTTCCATAAGCCAAATATGTAATAGACAAGACCTACCCCCTGCTCAACGAAATGGACTCAACAATGAGGTATCACCTCACACCTGTTAGAATGGGCATCATCTGAAAATCTACAAACAACAAATGCTGGAAAGGGTGTGGAGAAAAGGAACCCTCTTCCACTATTGTTGGGAATATAAGTTGATACAGTCACTATGGAGAACAATATGGAGTTTCTTAAGAAACTAATAATAGAATTACCATATGATACAGCGATCCCAGGACTGGACATATACCCAGACAAAACCATAAATCAAAAAGAGACATTCACCGCAATGTTCATTGCATCACTATTTACAATATCGAGGTAATGGAAGCAACCTAAATGCCCACAGACAGACGAATGCATAAAGATGTGGTACATATATAAAATGGAATATTACTAAGCCATGAAAGGAATGAAATTGGGTCATTTGTAGAGACGTCGATGGATCTAGAGACTGTCATACAGAGTGAAGTAAGTCAGAAAGAGAAAAACAAATCTTGTATATTCATGCATATATGTGGAACCTAGAAAACCGTTTTGCAAGGCATAAATAGAGCAACAGATGTAGACAACAATCGTATGGACAACAAGGGGGGAAAGCTCTTGGAGGGGTGGTGGTGGGAGGAGTTGAGAGATTGGGATTGGCATGTAAACATTTATATGTATAAAATAGATAACCAATGAGAACGTGCTGTATAAAAATATAAAATAAAATTCAAAATTAAAAAGAAATAAAATTTAAAAAATAAAACAGAAAAAACAATTATTCCCTTCACATACATTTATATGAATAAATTATTTCCATGCTTATATCTGTAAATACAAAAAAGAGGAATAAAATCTACCTTGAACCAAAAACAAAAAAGAGAAAAAAAAAACAGAACCCACCAGTTACTCAGAGGAAAACCGTATCAGGGCACTTGCTCCAGTTGTAAACAATTCTGAAGTTGGTCAGTGGTGGGGAATCGTCTCCCATTCAGCCAGCAGCCCCCACACAACAAGCGTCCTCATTGCAAAGCTGGGGCACCGTGCCGAGGCATCTGTGAGTAAACGTGAGCTGAGCCCCAGGCCAGTTGCTGCTGAACTGTTCCCGCCCTTCCCAGGTAAAACACCTGAATATATACAAGGACTTGAAAGCCTAGAGGAAGGGCCATGGAGCCACACGAGTGACAGCATGCCAGCTGACTTGGTGCCTGCAGGCCAGCCAGGATGGTCCTGGCCCTGGGTGCTCTTCTGGAAGATTTCCATTTCCCTGCCTGAGATACCCGTCCTGTCCCTGCCCCCACTGCTTTTTTCCTTCCTCACCTCTGCCCAGGGAGAAATTCCAGCAGCAGGTATGGGTGACACATCCTCTTCTTTAGCAGGTGGCAGCCTGGCAACTGCTGCAGAAAGTCCAGCAGAGCCCCACTCACACTGGGCCACCCACAAAGCCGTGGCCTCTCACTCCCTCCCACCAGCCCAGCCCCGAGACTGCTGACAGGGCAGAGAAAATGGCGTCAGGCACAGCTGCAGGGGCTTTTGCTGCCTGGAGTGGTATTTATATTGATCTCAACCCAGGCACACCTGGGGAGGGCTGGCCGGCATGGTAAGGCTGCCCAGGTAGCCAATCATCACCCCTCAGGGGCTCACAGTTGCAGAAAATGGAACTTTCTGAACCAGCCAGGTCCAAGGAACAGGTGTGGGCTCCTGAGAGTCAGGATAGACAAGGGGCTGCAGCTTTGGCTTGTTTTCTAATCATTTTATCTGGCCCATGAGTGGGAGACAACTTCAAGAAAACCCTCTCCTAATGAGAGGAACCCAGGAGTCAGGGAGAGGAGGGGTGGGTGGTGGTTGGAGACAGAGGCCTGGTGCCCTGGGTGCAGTGGAAGTCTCTGGAAGACCAGGTGGAGGGAGGCCACACAGAGTGATGCCCAGGGTCACAGACCTGTCGGAGCTGCTGTTTGTTAGTTCAAGTCCTGCTCTGAGGTGCTCTGTGTCAGCTCTGAGCGACAGGTGAGCTGGGGGTGCTCTTCAATGAGGGCTATGTGCACGGTTCCTGTGTGCCCAGCCCTGCCACGGTACCTGCAAGGGTAGCTCTGTATCCTGGGAGGGGCCTGACCATGAGAGCCCCGTGGGCTGGGTTGGGGGTGGGGTACCTGCCCAGGAGAGCTCCATATCCTGGGATTGGCCTGACCACGAGAGCCCCATGGGCTGCTGGGGACCTGGTAAAGGATGTCAGGACAGTCAGTGAAGCCACCGAGGATATACCTCCAGTTGCTCCTGATTCCTACACCCTGCTGGTCATTCTACCAACCACCAGGACATGGTATTCTGTATTAGTCTTCAATGATGCCTTCTTTTGTATTCCATTAGTCCCAGAGTCACAAGAAATTTTGGCTTGTGAGTGGCAGGACTCAACATACAACTAAAACAATACTTCCGGGCCGTCTTGCCCCAAGGGTTCAAAAATTCCCACACCATCTTTGGGGAAAGCTTAGCTAAAGACCGAAAAGTTCTACCTCTGGAAAAGGAAACCCTCCTTCAATATGCAGACGACATTCTGATCGCCAGCCCTACTAAGGAGGCCTCTGAACTACCAAGCCAATAAAGGATAGAAGTTGTCCAAGAAAAAGCTCAAATATCACAGACTGCAGTGACCTGCCTGGGCTTCATTCTCACACAAGGTCAGAGAAGCCCATCCCAGGAAAGGGAAGAAACCATTTGCAGCCTTACCCCTTTCTAAAACTAGAAGACAGCTTAGGGGTTCCTGGGGAGGCCAGGGTTTGCTGCTTCTGGATCCCTAACTACAGTCTACTAGCTGGGCCTCTATATGAAACACTGAAAGGAAAAGATGATGATCCTTTTGAACAGAATCCAGAAGTGGCCTTTCAAGAATGGAAAGAGCAGTCAATTCAGACCCTTGCCCTGGAACTCCCTAATTGAGCTAAACCCTTTGACCTTTCCATTCCCGGTGAAAGGTGAATCGCCATTGGAGAATTAGTGCAAAAACTGGGACCACTTGAAATGGAACAACGCAAGAATGCCATCCAGGTAGGATAAACTACAGTCACCAAAGGGCTTGGCCCACTGCCACATCTGGCCAAGATACTGGCGGTATCTAAAAACCTGGAAATCAGCAGCCCAAAAGGCCACCTCCCTCCTAAGGGAAAAGGACCCCACGTGGTGATCCTAATCACCAACCATGCCCTGAAGTTGCAGGGTTCGCTCCGTGGGCACACCGACCTCGAGTGAGGAGGCCCTCCAACTCCAACATCCAGAGAGATAACCGGGGGCAACAGGGCACCATGACGACTCGTGTGAACATCACTTGACCTGGAGTTTCTCTCATAAAACAACAATAGTGTGTCCCGAAGGAGTAGACTACTGCTTGCAGGACTTCCTGCACCCGGAGGGGAGCTAATAATCTTGGCGGGGGAACCGTATATCACACCGTCACCATAGAAAAGCCTACAGACACCGTGATGATGGTGGCCAATAAGACCGGCTGGACTCCTGTTTACTTCAAAAGGCTGTTGACTCAGTGGCCATCATGGTCCTTGATCACCACTGACCCTGGACTGTCTGGGAGTTGAGCGGGCAGGGCTCTGACACCTGGTGCTGTTTTTACGTTAATTCAGGGGCCTAATTGAAGAAAGAGCAGACTACTGGTCAGAGCATCTAGGCTGGCAGAAACGGTCAGCCTAAGGTGGCCGAACAAATGTGGGGCGGGGTGAAACCGGCCCCCACAGCGTCTCTGCACATCTCTTTCCTGGACCCTTAAAGGTCATTAGAATCTATAACACTTCCAATGCTGGTGCTCAGGCGGACGAGCAGGGAGGCAGGGGTCCTGGGGCCAATCAACGTCACCTGGAGGCTGCTGGGGAGAAGTTCTGACCCTCGTCCCCTGGTATGAGGGCTCCCAACTCAGCACTCAGCAGTTACAGAAGAAGGGTCTGCACCCTCAGCACTCCAAGAATGAGGAACGGGACAAAAGGCAGAGGAGGGGTTTGTCCCCAGCAAAGCCCATTAAAAATCCCTGGGAGATAAAAATAGAATGTGGGCAATAAAGTCAAGTCTGACCTTTTTTATCCTTTGTGCTTTGTCTAATTTCACGTGCTCCTAGGGTCCCGCATGCAGAGGTTCCACACCCGGCACTTCAGACCAGATTTCCTGGTGCAGAATGGCTGGGTCGACACCTCAGCTCCTGGGGCCCAGTGCAGACTCCGAGATATAGAGCCTGAGCTGCAGCCAACCCGGCCCTTGAGAGCTCCGCCCCCTCCCTCTCACTGACTCTGACAGGATCTCTACACAGCAGCCCAGCCCACAGCCCACGGGGTAGTGCATGCTCTCACCTCTCCATTCTCTGATGAAAATATAAAGTTTCCTTTGCTTGGGAACCAAACTCAGTCTCGATCTGCTGGCCCCAATGACACTGGGCAGGGGGACCCTTGTTGGGGTCCACTCTGGAGGATCAGTAACAGAAATTGAGACTATTGTAACTTCAATGAACAGATGTGTGAGCCAAACTGTAGTTAACATAGAACAGTTTATAAGGCTCGGGTAAAATAAGATGTTTCTAACACTTCCATTTGATATTTCCATCACTTTATTATAAGCAAGTTCAGTGAAAAGGTTTGTCTTATTTGTCAGGTCAATATTAGAGAAATGAAGTGATTTCTTTCCAAGGATGTACATCTAATAATCTTGGTTAAAGCTTCAATCTTGTTTTAAATGCTTTTCCATTGAAAATGATACCTCTCTTTCAGCTCCCCCATTTCTGAGAAGTATAAAATCTTATAATTTATTATTACCAAAGGGGAAAGGTGGGAGGAGGGATAAATTAACAGTTTGGAATTAACACATACACACTGCTATGTATAAAATAGATCATCAACAAGGAACTACTGTATAGCACAGGGAACTACACTCAATATTGTGCAATAACCTATAAGGGGAAATAATCGGAAAAAGAATAGATATTTTTATTGACATCATCTATCAATGACAGTTAAAGTGTAACCTAAGGGAAGCCGGTGGTGAGTGCTTCTGACCCTGAAGACTTCAGTCATCTAAAGTTTGGACTCTGCCTACTTCCCAAGGCCCTTAATGAACATATGTGTAGCCGTAGCTTAAAAAACTCCCCAGTTTGGGTTTCGGGGAGACACTGATTTTGAAAAAGCCCTGGTGTTCTCCTTACATGAATGGGACTCTTCCTACTGCTAAAACATGTCTGTCACACCCAGAGGATGGTATACCGTCTGATCGGGAAGAGTTTGGAAAAGGCATCTCATCTCCTCATCTCCTGGTGCTCGGGTTCACCCCTCCAGCGTCTTTACTAACAGTCTCCCCACTTGGAGATGTCAACACTGTCAACATCCTGTTGCGTACAGTTTGGAATTTGTCCAGAGGATGAAGCGGAAGGATGAGGAACAATGAGAGACAAGTCCTAGGTGTTCAGACAGGCACATGTCACTCTAATTTCCAATCAGGAAGATGAATTGACCAAAGGCTAGGGTTGCCCATGGAAACAGTATAGGGCTTGAGGAAATCCCACTGCTTTGTGGCCAGTTCCCATAAACACAAGTTGAACAATGGAACTCAGGGGCAGTAAAATTCACGAAACTGCAGAGTTGAAAATATCTATCACTGAAAAATGTCTTGAGGAAAGTCAAAGAAAAGGATTGGCAAGCAAGGGAGAATGGCAGGAAAGGGATTTGAGGAGGTAGAAAGGATTCGCCATTAAGCACAAGAAAAGGGGCTGAACATTTCCGACATTGCAGTTGGCCAAAAAGGCTGTATGCGTTTTTTTTCTGTATATATTCAAGAAAAGGGCATACACTTTTTTAGCCAACCAAACAGGTGGGCACTGGAAATCAATACTACAAAAGATATCACTTCGCATCAGTCAGAAGAGCCATCCTCATAAAGTGTAAACGCCAGAAATGCAGGACAGGGCAAGGAGAAGAGGGAGCCCTGTGAGGCTTATAGTGGAAATGTATATTGCCAACGGCCATTCTGGAGAAGTGTATTGTGTTTACTAAAGCATCTAAAAAATGAGCTACAGAGCATAGGGCACTTGCACTCATGGGCGTATATCTTGGGAAAAACAAAAATCGAGAGGACACAGGCACCCCAATGTTTACTGCCTCTCTGTTTAAAAGATCCTCGACTAGGATATAACTTAAATGTCTCTGGAGGGAAAAAATGGATAGAGATGTGGTACTTATGTAGAGTGGAATATTACTCAGCCTGGAAATCAATGAAATATGGCCAGTTGTAACAACTCCGGAGGAGTTACGTATGATCATTCTAAGTGACATAATTCAAAAAGAAAAAGACACATATCATAAGATATCACTTAAAGGTGGAATCCAAAATGGCTACACATGAAATAAATTACAAAACAAAAACATAGTCAAATATGTAGAAAACACGCGTAAGGCTGCTAAACGGGAAAGGTGGGGAGGGGTGAGGCATCATCCAGGAGGTTGAAATTAGCAAAGAT
This sequence comes from Leucopleurus acutus, assembly GCF_964270905.1. NCBI lineage: Eukaryota > Metazoa > Chordata > Mammalia > Artiodactyla > Delphinidae > Leucopleurus > Leucopleurus acutus. Next base: position 98,758,387 of record NC_139142.1, on the reverse strand, counting down.
ACCATTCCAAATACCAAACTGATAATCAACAAGGCCTACACGGTAGCTAAAAGAACTGCACTCAGCACACTCAAGTCACCGGAAAAGAATATCTATGACTGGTAAGAATCTGAAAAAGAATTTATTGATGTCTCTCTGTACGTGAATCAAGTGGATGTACAGCAGCAAGAAACAGAGCTTTGAAAATCAGCTGTAACCAATATAGTAATAAATTGAAAAAAATAAACGACAGAGAGACAGAGAAAACCTCTTACAACTTTTCCTCAGGGACGGTGATGCAACATGGATTGAACACATCTAGACCCACAGCAGGATGAGACATAAGGCTGGAAACTGTTCGCGCTAAGAGAAATGTGAGGTTGGGTGAGGAAATGCACACCCTTTAAAGTAATACTACCTGGTACCCATTCAATGGGTCCCAAATCTGCAGGTTCAAGGAATCTTCCTACAGCTAAAACATGCATGGAAAACCCAGAGGACTGTACACCATGTGATCGGGAGATGTGTCTAAAATGCACCTCATTTATCCTCTCCTGGTGCTCCTGTTCATCATTCCAGCCACGTTACTTAGAATCTCCCCACTTAGAGAATCAGCACATTTAAACTTCTGTTTCACACATTTTGCAAATTGTGAGGAGGATGAACGGGAAGAGGGGGAAACAATGAGAGAATAGTTGTAGGGGTTTGGACGGGCACATGTCACTCTAATTTCCCATTAAGAATAAGAATTAAAAAAAGGCTCAGCCCGCCTCGCCGGAGCCAAAATAGGGCCTGAAGCAATCCTGCGGTTTTGAGGCCAGCTCACAAAAGAGCAACTTAAAAAATGGAGCTCAGGGTCACTGCAATTCACAAACCTGCAGAGTTATAAATGAAAACTAACGTCCAAAAATATGTTGAGGTAAGGCAAAGAAGAGGATCTGAATGCAAGACAGAATTGCAAGAAACAGATTTCAAGAGATAGATTGGACTCGCCTTTAAAGCACATGAAAAGCGGCAGAATTTCGACAATGATGCAGTTGGCCCAAAAGGGAGTATGCGTTAGTTCCTGAATATATCCAGGAAAAAACGCATACGCACTTTATGGGCAACCAAGCAAGCAAGCAATGCAAATGTGCACAACAAAGAAGTCTCATTTCCCACCGGTCAAAAGGGCCATCCGAAAAAATTGTAAACACCAGAAATGCAGGACAGGCCATGGAGAACAGGGAGCCTTTATACGCTGATGGACAGTGTGTGAACTGCCGAGAGCCACTCTGGAGAAGTGTATGGTGGTTCCTAAATCATCTAAAAAACAGAGCGACAGAGCATAGGGCACTTCCAATCACGGGAGTATATCTAGGGAAGTCTAAAAATCAACAAGACACAAGCACACCACAGTTTAGGGCTACTCTGTTTACAAGAACCTCAACTTCAGTACACCTTAAATATCCCAGGAAAGAGAACAATGGATAAAGAAAATGTGGTACTTATGTACAATGGAATATCTCTTCACCATGAAATCAATGTAATAAGGCTAGTAGAAGGATAAAGAGTGGATTGAGGTCCGATAATACTACTTGAAATAAGTCAAACAGAAAAAGAAACATATCATAAGATATCACTTATAGAGGGAGGATAAATATGGCTGCACAAAAAATGAATTACAAAACAGAACAGTGTCTCACATTTAGAAAACACACTTATGTCAGCTTAAGGGGAAAGGAGAGGTGGGGTGATGCATAAAACCAGAGTTTGAAATTAGCACAGATACCGTTCAATAAACCAAATAGGTATCAGACAAGATCTACACCTCGCTCAATGAACTGGCCTCAACACACCCTATACACCGCAGAGAAATATATCTGAGTAATAAGAATCTTAAAACCCATGTATTGATATATCTCCATAAGGGAATCAAGTGTGCGCAGAGCTGCACAAACACAGCAGTGAAAATGAGCTAAACCCCATTATAGAAATAAATTTTAAAACCAAAACGCAGAAACAATGAAAGAGAGAAAAATTCTTACAAAATTCGCTCAGGGGCTGTGATGCAACCTGGAATGACCACATATAAACCCACAGCTGGATAAGACATAAGGCTGGACACTTGGGGCTGAAAGGATTGGAGAGCTTTGGTGAGCAACTGCCGAAAGTTTAATGCAATACTTCATGCTACTTATTCCAAGGGTCCCAACACTCCAAGTTGAAGGGAATCTTCCTACAGCTAAACCATGCATGGGAAATCCAGCGGATGGTATACAATATGATCGGGAAAGGTTTCTAAAATGCACCTCATTTTCCTCTCCTGGGGCTCCGGATCAACATTCCAGCCACTTTACTAACAACATCTCCACATGGAGAGTCAATGCCTTTAAGTTCTGGTATCGCACAGTCTGCAGTTAGTGCGGAGGATGAATGGGAATAGGGGGAACCAGTGAGAAAATAGCTGTAGCGGTTTCAATGGGCACATGTCACTCTAATTTCACATCAGGAAGAAGAATTAACCAAAGGCAGAGCAAGGCGCCCCAGAAGAAGAATAGGGCCTGAAGAAATCCTGTGGATATGAGGCAAGATCACAAAAATAAGAGCTGAAAAATGAAGCTAAGGGCCACTGCAATTCAAAAACCTGCAGAGTTATAAAGGCCAACTATTCTCCAAAAGTATATTGAGGTAAGGCTATGAAGAGGCACTGAGAGCAAGGCAGAACTGCAGGAAACCGATTTCAGGAGGTAGACAGGAATTGTACTGAAAACATAAGAAAACACTCAGAACGTCGACAATGATGCACTTGGCCAAAAAGGGCGTATGCGTTTTTTCCTGAATATATTCAGGAAGAAACGCATACGCCCTTTCTGGCCAACCAAGCAAGCTCTCAAAGGAAATCTGCACTACAATGAAGTCTCACTTCACCCCGGTCAAAGGGCCATGTGAAAAAAGTGTAAAATCCAGAAAGGCAGGACAGGCCATGGAGAACTGGGAGCCTTGTTATGCTGATGGGCGGGATGTAAATTGCCAGCAGCCACTCTGGAGAAGTGTATGGTGTTTCATGAAACATCTAAAAAACAAAGCAACAGAGCCTAGGGCACTTCCACTTATGGTCCTATAGCTTATGGAAATTAAAATCAAAAAGACACAGCCACCCCAAAGTTTGGGACGGCTCTGTTTACAAGAACCTCGTTTACGGTACAAGTTCAATATCAGAGAAAGCGAAAAATGGATAAAGAAGTTGTGGTACTTACGTACAATGCAATATCACTCAGCAATGAGATCTATGTCATCAGGCCCGTAGCAGCATAATGAGTGGATTCAGGTACGATGATTCTAAGTGAAATAAGTCACACAGAAAAAGAAACACCATAAGATATCACTACTACACGGAAGGTAAACTTGGCTACACAGGAACTGAATTACAAAACAGAACAGGGTCTCAAATGTAGAAAACCAACTTATGCTTGCTTAAGAGGAAAGGTGAGTTGGGGTGCTGCATGAAACCAGAGATTGAAATTAGCACAGATACCGTTCCATAAGCCAAATATGTAATAGACAAGAGCTACTCCTTGCTCAACGAAGTGGACTCAACACCACATATTAAACGCTTAAAAATACCCCGGACTAGAAATAATCTTATAAACTACGGATTTATATGTCTCCGAAAGAGAATCAAGCGTGTGTACAGCGGCATAAACGCAGCAGTGATAGGATTGGTGAGGTTCAGTGAGCAAATGCAGACCCTTTGAAGTCATATTGCATGGTACCCATTCCATGGGTCTCAACTCTCCAAGTTTAAGGGATTCTTCCTTCAGCTAAAACATGTATGTGGAACACAGAGTATGATCCACCGTGTGATCAGGAAACGTGTTCAAATGTGTCTCAGTTTTCGTCCCCTGGTACTCGGGTGCAACACTCCAGACGCTTTACTAACACTCTCCCCACTTGGAGAGTCAGTGCCTTTAACCTCCTGTATGGCCCAGTTTGTAATTTCTGTGGAAAATGTACAGCAATAGGGAGAACCAATGAGAAACTAGCTGGAGGTGTCTGGACGGGCAAATTTAACTCTCATTTCCCACCAGAAAGAGGAATTAACCAAAGGCTCAGCATGCCGTGCCGGAACCACACTAGGGCCTGAAGCAATCCTGCGGTGTTGCGGCCAGCTCACAAGAAAGCGAGTTGAAGAAAGGAGCTCAGGGGCACTGTAATTCACAAACCTGCAGAGTTATAAATGACAGCTATCGTCCAAAAATATATTGAAGTAAGGCTGCCAAGAGGACTTGAAAGCGGGGCAGAATTGCAAGAAACCGATTTCAGGAGGTAGACGGGAATTGCATGTAAAGCATAGGAAAAGAGGCAGAACGTCCACAATGATGCACTTGGCCAAAAAGGGCGTATGTGTTTTTTCCTGAATATATTCAGGAAAAAACGCATACACCCTTTTTGGCCAACCAAGCAAGCTTGCAAAGGAAATCTGCCCTACAATGAAGTCTCACTGCCCCCCCGGGTCAAAAGGGCCATCTGAAAAAAGTGTAAAATCCAGAAAGGCAGGACAGGCCATGAAGAACTGGGAGCCTTGTTATGCTGATGGGCGGGATGTAAATTGCCAACAGCCACTCTGAAGAAGTGTATGGTGTTTCCTGAAACATCTAAAAAACTAAGCAACAGAGCCTAGGGCACTTCCACTTATGGTCCTATAGCTTAGGGCAATTAAAATCAAAGAGACACAGCCACCCCAAAGTTTGGGACGGCTCTGTTTACAAGAATCTTGTTTCCGGTACAAGTTCAATATCACAAAAGCGAAAAATGGATAAAGAAGTTGTGGTACTTACGTACAATGCAATATCACTCAGCAATGAAATCTATGTCATCAGGCCCGTAGCAGCATAATGAGTGGATTCAGGTACGATGATTCTATGTGAAATAAGTCACACAGAAAAAAAAACATCATAAGATATCACTACTACACGGAATGTAAACTTGGCTACACAGGAACTGAATTACAAAACAGAACAGGGTGTCAAATGTAGAAAACCAACTTATGCTTGCTTAAGGGGAAAGGTGAGTTGGGGTGCTGCATAAAACCAGAGATTGAAATTAGCACAGATACCGTTCCATAAGCCAAATATGTAATAGACAAGAGCTACTCCTTGCTCAACGAAGTGGACTCAACACCCCATATTAAACGCCTAACAATATACCTGACTAGTAAGAATCTTAAAACCTATGGATTTATAAGTCTCCGAAAGAGAATCAAGCGTGTGTACAGCGGCATAAACGCAGCAGTGATAGGATTGGTGAGGTTCGGTGAGCAAATGCAGACCCTTTGAAGTCATATTGCATGGTACCCATTCCATGGGTCTCAACTCTCCAGGTTTAAGGGATTCTTCCTTCAGCTAAAACATGCATGTGGAACCCAGAGTATGATCCACCGTGTGATGGGGAAACGTGTTCAAATGTGTCTCAGTTTTCGTCCCCTGGTACTCGGATGCAACATTCCAGACGCTTTACTAACACTCTCCCCACTTGGAGAGTCAGTGCCTTTAACCTCCTGTTTGGCCCAGTTTGCAATTTCTGTGGATAATGAACAGGAATAGGGAGAACCAATGAGAGACTAGGTGGAGGTGTCTGGACGGGCAAATTTAACTCTCATTTCCCACCAAGAAGAAGAATTAACCAAAGGCTCAGCATGCCATGCCGGAAGCACACTAGGGCCTGAATCAATCCTGCGGTGTTGCGGCCAGCTCAAAAGAAAGCGAGTTGAAGAAAGGAGCTCAGGGGCACTGTAATTCACAAACCTGCAGAGATAAATGACAGCTATCTTCCAAAAATATATTGAAGTAAGGCTGCCAAGAGGAGTTGAAAGCGGGGCAGAATTGCAGGAAACCGATTTCAGGAGGTAGACTGGAATTGCATGTAAAGCATAGGAAAAGAGGCAGAACGTCCACAATGATGCACTTGGCCAAAAAGGGCGTATGCGTTTTTTCCTGAATATATACAGGAAAAAACGCATACGCCCGTTTTGGCAAACCAAGCAAGTTTGCAAAGGAAATCTGCACTACAATGAAGTCTCACTGCCCCCCCGGTCAAAAGGGCTATCTGAAAAAAGTGTAAAATCCAGAAAGGCAGGACAGACCATAGAGAACTGGGAGCCTTGTTAAGCTGATGCGCGGGATGTAAATTGCCAACAGCCACTCTGAAGAAGTGTATGGTGTTTCCTGAAACATCAAGAAAACAAAGCAACAGAGCCTAGGTCACTTCCACTTATGGTCCTATAGCTTAGGGAAATTAAAATCAAAAAGACTCAGCCACCCCAAAGTTTCGGCCGGCTCTGTTTACAAGAACCTCGTTTACGGTACAAGTTCAATATCACAGAAAGCAAAAAATGGATAAAGAAGTTGTGGTACTTACGTACAATGCAATATCACTCAGCAATGAAATCTATGTCATCAGGCCCGTAGCAGCATAATGAGTGGATTCAGGTATGATGATTCTAAGTGAAATAAGTCACACAGAAAAAGAAACATCATAAGATATCACTACTACATGGAATGTAAACTTGGCTACACAGGAACTGAATTACAAAACAGAACAGGGTGTCAAATGTAGAAAACCAACTTATACTTGCTTAAGGGGAAAGGTGAGTTGTGGTGCTGCATAAAACCAGAGATTGAAATTAGCACAGATACCGTTCCATAAGCCAAATATGTAATAGACAAGAGCTACTCCTTGCTCAACGAAGTGGACTCAACACCCCATATTAAACGCCTAACAATATACCTGACTAGTAAGAATCTTAAAACCTATGGATTTATATGTCTCCGGAAGAGAATGAAGCGTGTGTACAGTGGCATAAACGCAGCAGTGATAGGATTGGTGAGGTTTGGTGAGCAAATGCAGACCCTTTGAAGTCATATTGCATGGTACCCATTCCATGGGTCTCAACTCTCCAGGTTTAAGGGATTCTTCCTTCAGCTAAAACATGCATGTGGAACCCAGAGTATGATCCACCGTGTGATCGGGAAACGTGTTCAAATGTGTCTCAGTTTTCGTCCCCTGGTACTCGGGTGCAACATTCCAGACGCTTTACTAACACTCTCCCCACTTGGAGAGTCAGTGCCTTTAACCTCCTGTTTGGCCCAGTTTGCAATTTCTTCGGAAGATGAACAGGAATAAGGAGAAGCAATGGGAGACTATCTGTAGGTGTCTGGACGGGCAAATTTAACTCTCGTTTCCCACCAGGAAGATAAATGAACCAAAGGCTCTGCGTGCCATGCTGGAACTAGATTAGGGCCTGAGGAGATCCTGCGGTGTTGCGGCCAGCTCACAAGAAAGCGAGTTGAAGAAAGGAGCTCAGGGGCACTGTAATTCAGAAACCTGCGGAGTTATAAATGACAGCTATCATCCAAAATTATACTGAAGTAAGGCTGCGATGAGGACTTGAATGCCGGGCAGAATTGCTGGAAACTGATTTCAGAACGTACACGGGAGTAGCTCTTAAAGCATAGGAAAAGAGACAGAACTTGGAAAATAATGCACTTGGCAAAAAAGGGCATATGTGTTTTATCCAGAGCTCTCATAACTGAGGGGAGGAGATTCCCAGCAGGCTCCAACTGCCACCTGAGGGCTCACATTGCCAAGGCAACGTGAGCATGCCAGGCAGGAGTTACCTCACAGCAGAGGTCCCACCTCACAGAAGGGTGAGAAACCCAGCCAACATCAGACTCTCACCAGAGGGCCCACATCACCAAGGGGATGGGAACCAGGCAGGAGTGTCTTCACATCAGTGGGGCCACATCATCGAAAGCTGAGGTACTCAGCACATGTGTCCTCAAACCAGAGGACCCACATCACCAAGGACCTCGGAGTGAGGCAGGCAGGAGTAACCTCACAACACTGGGCACATAGAATAAAAAAGTGAGGAATCCAGCAGTTGGAACCTCCCAGCAGGCAGCCCAGAGCACCGAGGCCATGGGATCCAGGCCACAGTGAACTCACAGAAGAGGGCCCATGTCATGAAACTGAGCAAACCAGCCATTGGGACCTCAGAGCAGGAGGCCCACATCCCCATGGGGATGGAATTCTGGTAGGAGTGTCCTCGCACCACTGAGAACGTATCAGAAAATTTTGGGCGACCAGCAGTTAGGGCCTGACGCCAGAGGACCCTCATCACCAAGGGAAGGAGGTTCCCAGCAGGCTCCAACTGCCACCAGAGGGCTGACGTCGCCAAGGCGATGTGTGCCAACCAGGCACGAATGACCTCACAGCAGAGGGCCCACCTCAGAGAAGTGTGACGAACCCAGTCAGGATCAGACTCGCACCAGAGGGCCCACATCACCAAATGGATTGGAACCAGGCAGGAGTGTCCTCACATGAGTAGGGCCACATCATCTAAAGGTGAGGAACCCAGAACATGTGGCTTCAAACCATAGGACACCCATCACCAAGGGGCTGGGAGTGAGGCAGGCAGGAGGAGCCTCATAACAGAGGGCCCAAAAATAAGAAAGGTGAGGAATCCAGCAGTTGGAACCTCCCAGCAGGCGGCCCAGAGCACAGAGGCTAGAGGAACCAGGCCAGAGTGAACTAACACCAGACAGCCCACATCATGAAACTGTGAGCAACCCAGACATTGGGACCTCAGAGCAGAAGGCCCACATCCCCATGGTGATGGGAACATGACAGGAGTGTCCTGGCATCACTGGGCTCACATCAGAAAACGTGGGGTGCTCAGAAGTTAGGGCCTGACGCTAGAGGGCACTCATCACCAAGAGGAGGAGGCTCCCAGCAGGCTCCAGCTGCCACCAGAGGGCCAACGTCGCCAAGGCGATGTGTGCCAGTCTGGCAGGAGTGACCTCACAGCAGAGGGCCCACCTCACAGAAGGGTGAGGAACACAGCCAGGATCAGACTCTCACCAGAGGGCCCACATCACCAAGGGGATGGGAACCAGGCAGGAGTGTCCCCACACCAGTGGGACAACATCATCGAAAGGTGAGGATCCCAGCACATGTGTCCTCAAACCAGAGGAACCACATCACCAAGGGGTTCGGAATGAGGCTGGCAGGACTGGCCTCACAACACAGGGTCCATAGAATATAAAAGTTGAGGAATCCAGCAGTTGGAACCTCCCAGCAAGTGGCCCAGAGCACCGAGGCTATGGGATCCAGGCCGCAGTGAACTCACAGCAGAGGGCCCACATCATGAACCTGTGAGCAGCCCAGCTGTTGGGACCTCAGAACAGAAGGCCCACATCCCCATTGGGATGGGAACCTGGCAGGAGTGGCTTTGCACCACTTAGCACATATCAGAAAAAGTTAGGAGCCCAGCAGTTAGGGCCTGACGCCAGGGGGCCCTCATAACTGAGGGGAGGAGACTCCCAGCAGGTTCCAACTGCCAACAGAGGGCCCACATCTACAAGGTGGCATGCGCCAGCCAGGCAGTAGTGACCTCACAGCAGAGGGCCTATCTCACAGAAGGGTGAGGAACCGAGGCAGGATGAGACTCTCACCAGAGGGCCCACAACACCAAGGGGATGGGAACCAGTCAGGACTGTCCTCCCACCAGTGGGGCCACATCATCGAAAGGTGAGGAACCCAGCACATGTGGCCTCATATCAGAGGACATACATCACAAAGGGGATGGGAGTGAGGCAGGTAGGAGTAGCCTAAAAACAGAGGGCCCAAAGAATAAAAAAAGTGAGGAATCCAGCATTTGGAACCTCCCAGCAGGCGGCCGAGAGCACAGAAGCTATGGGATGCAGGCAGGAGTTAACTAACACCAGAGAGCCCACATCATGAAACTGTGAGCAACCCAGGCATTGGGACCTCAGAGCAGAAAGCCCACATCCCCATGGGGATGGGAACCTGACAGGAGTGTCCTGGCATCACTGGGCTCACATCAGAAAACGTGGGGAGCCCAGCAGTTAGAGCCTGATGCTAGAGGGCCATCATCACCGAGGGCAGGAGGCTCCCAGCAGGTTCCATGTGCCAACAGAGGGCCCACGTCGCCAAGGTGATGTGTGCAAGTCAGGCAGGATTGACCTCACAGCAGAGGGCCTACCTCACAGAAGAGTGAGGAACCCAGCCAGGATAAGACTGTCACCAGAAGGCCCACATCACCAAGGGGATGGGAACCAGGCAGGAGTGTCCTCACACCAGTGGGGCCACATCATTGAAAGTTGCCTAACCCAGCACATGTGGCCTCAAACCAGAAGACCCACATCACGAAGGGGTTGCGAGTGAGGCAGGCAGGAGGAGCATCACAACACAGGACCCATAGAATACAAAAGTTGAGGAATCGAGCAGTTGGAACCTCCCAGCAGGCAGCCAAGACCACAGAGGCTATGGGATCCAGGCCACAGTGAACTAACACCAGAGAGCCCACATCATGAAATTGTGATCAACCCAGCCGTTGGAACCTCAGAGCAGAAGGCCCACATCCCCATGGGGATGGGAACCTAAGAGGAGTGCTTGAGCAACACTGGGCTCACTAAGAAAAGTTGGGGAGCCCAGCAGTTAGGGCCTGACGTCAGAGGGCCCTCATCACAGAGCTGAGGAGGCTCCCAGCAGGGTCCAATTGCCACCAGAGGGCTCATGTCAACAAGGCGAGGTGAGCAACCCAGGCAAGAGTTACCTGATAGTAGAGGGCCCACCTCACAGATGGGTGAGGAACCCAGCCAGGATCAGACTCTCACCAGAGGGCCCACATCACAAAGGGGATGGGACCCAGTCAGGATTATCCTCACACCAGTGGGGCCTCATCATCTTAAGGTGAGGAACCCAGCACATGTGTCCTCAAACCAGAGGACCCACATCACCAAGGGCCTTGGAGTGAGGCAGGCAGGAGTAGCCTCACAACACAGGGCACATAATATAAAAAACGTGAGAATTCCAGCATTTAGACCTTCCAGCAGGCGGCCCAGAACACCGAGGCTATGGGATCCAGGCCACAGTGAACTCACAGCAGAGGGCCCACATCACAAAACTGTGAGCAACCCAGGAGTTGAGACCTCAGCGCAGAAGGCCCACATCCCCATGGGAATGGGAACCTGGCTGGAGTGTCCTCGCACCACTGGGCGCACATCAGAAAATGTGGGGAGCCCACCATTTAGGGCCTGACGCCAGAGGCACTGTAATTCACAAACCTGCAGAGTTATAAATGACAGCTATCGTCCAAAAATATATTGAAGTAAGGCTGCCAAGAGGACTTGAAAGTGGGGCAGAATTGCAGGAAACCGATTTCAGGAGGTAGACGGGAATTGCATGTAAAGCATAGGAAAAGAGGCAGAACGTCCACAATGATGCACTTGGCCAAAAAGGGCGTATGCGTTTTTTCCTGAATATATTCAGGAAAAAACGCATACGCCCTTTTTGGCCAACCAAGCAAGCTTGCAAAGGATATCTGCACTACAATGAAGTCTCACTGCCCCCCGGTCAAAAGGGCCATCTGAAAAAAGTGTAAAATCCAGAAAGGCAGGACAGGCCATGGAGAACTGGGAGCCTTGTTATGCTGGTAGGAGGGATGTAAATTGCCAACAGCCACTCTGGAGAAGTGTATGGTGTTTCCTGAAACATCTAAAAAACAAAGCAACAGAGCCTAGGGCACTTCCACTTATGGTCCTATAGCTTAGGGAAATTAAAATCAAAAAGACACGGTCACCCCAAAGTTTGGGACGGCTCTGTTTACAGAACCTCGTTTACAGTACAAGTTCAATATCACAGAAAGCAAAAAATGGATAAAGAAGTTATGGTACTTACGTACAATGCAATATCACTCAGCAATGAAATCTATGTCATCAGGCCCGTAGCAGCATAATGAGTGGATGCAGGTATGATGAGTCTAAGTGAAATAATTCACACAGAAAAAGAAACATCATAAGATATCACTACTACACGGAATGTAAACTTGGCTACACAGGAACTGAATTACAAAACAAAACAGGGTCTCAAATGTAGAAAACCAACTTATGCTTGCTTAAGGGGAAAGGTGAGTTGGGGTGCTGCATAAAACCAGAGATTGAAATTAGCACAGATACCGTTCCATAAGCCAAATATGTAATAGACAAGAGCTACTCCTTGCTCAACGAAGTGGACTCAACACCCCATATTAAACGCTTAAAAATACCCCGGACTAGAAATAATCTTATAAACTACGGATTTATATGTCTCCGAAAGAGAATCAAGCGTGTGTACAGCGGCATAAACGCAGCAGTGATAGGATTGGTGAGGTTCAGTGAGCAAATGCAGACCCTTTGAAGTCATATTGCATGGTACCCATTCCATGGGTCTCAACTCTCCAAGTTTAAGGGATTCTTCCTTCAGCTAAAACATGCATGTGGAACACAGAGTATGATCCACCGTGTGATCAGGAAACGTGTTCAAATGTGTCTCAGTTTTCGTCCCCTGGTACTCGGGTGCAACACTCCAGACGCTTTACTAACACTCTCCCCACTTGGAGAGTCAGTGCCTTTAACCTCCTGTATGACCCAGTTTGTAATTTCTGTGGAAAATGTACAGCAATAGGGAGAACCAATGAGAAACTATCTGGAGGTGTCTGGACGGGCAAATTTAACTCTCATTTCCCACCAGAAAGAGGAATTGACCAAAGGCTCAGCATGCCGTGCCGGAACCACACTAGGGCCTGAAGCAATCCTGCGGTGTTGCGGCCAGCTCACAAGAAAGCGAGTTGAAGAAAGGAGCTCAGGGGCACTGTAATTCACAAACCTGCAGAGTTATAAATGACAGCTATCGTCCAAAAATATATTGAAGTAAGGCTGCCAAGAGGACTTGAAAGCGGGGCAGAATTGCAGGAAACCGATTTCAGGAGGTAGACGGGAATTGCATGTAAAGCATAGGAAAAGAGGCAGAACGTCCACAATGATGCACTGGGCCAAAAAGGGCGTATGCGTTTTTTCCTGAATATATTCAGGAAAAAACGCATACGCCCTTTTTGGCCAACCAAGCAAGCTTGCAAAGGAAATCTGCACTACAATGAAGTCTCGCTGCCCCCCGGTCAAAAGGGCCATATGAAAAAAGTGTAAAATCCAGAAAGGCAGGACAGGCCATGAAGAACTGGGAGCCTTCTTATGCTGATGGGCGGGATGTAAATTGCCAACAGCCACTCTGGAGAAGTGTATGGTGTTTCCTGTAACATCTAAAAAACTAAGCAACAGAGCCTAGGGCACTTCCACTTATGGTCCTATAGCTTAGGGCAATTAAAATCAAAGAGACACAGCCACCCCAAAGTTTGGGACGGCTCTGTTTACAAGAATCTTGTTTACGGTACAAGTTCAATATCACAAAACCGAAAAATGGATAAAGAAGTTGTGGTACTTACGTACAATGCAATATCACTCAGCAATGAAATCTATGTCATCAGGCCCGTAGCAGCATAATGAGTGGATTCAGGTACGATGATTCTAAGTGAAATAAGTCACACAGAAAAAGAAACATCATAAGATATCACTACTACACGGAATGTAAACTTGGCTACACAGGATCTGAATTACAAAACAGAACAGGGTCTCAAATGTAGAAAACCAACTTATGCTTGCTTAAGGGGAAAGGTGAGTTGGGGTGCTGCATGAAACCACAGATTGAAATTAGCACAGATACCGTTCCATAAGCCAAATATGTAATAGACAAGAGCTACTCCTTGCTCAATGAAGTGGACTCAACACCCCATATTAAACGCCTAACAATATACCTGACTAGAAATAATCTAAAAACCTACCGATTTATATGTCTCCGAAAGAGAATCAAGCGTGTGTACAGCGACATAAACGCAGCGGTGATAGGATTGGTGAGGTTCGGTGAGCAAATGCAGACCCTATGAAGTCATATTGCATGGTACCCATTCCATGGGTCTCAACTCTCCAGGTTTAAGGGATTCTTCCTTCAGCTAAAACATGCATGTGGAACCCAGAGTATGATCCACCGTGTGATCGGGAAACGTGTTCAAATGTGTCTCGTTACGTCCCCTGGTACTCGAGTGCAACATTCCAGATGCTTTACTAACACTCTCCCCACTTGGAGAGTCAGTGCCTTTAACCTCCTGTTTGGCCCAGTTTGCAGTTTCTGTGGAAAATGAACAGGAATAGGCAGAACGAAAGAGAGACTAGCTGGAGGTGTCTGGACGGGCAAATTTAACTCTCATTTCCCACCAGGAAGAGGAATTAACCAAAGGCTCAGCGTGCCGTGCCGGAACCACACTAGGGCCTGAAGCAATCCTGCGGTGTTGCGGCCAGCTCACAAGAAAGCGAGTTGAAGAAAGGAGCTCAGGGGCACTGTAATTCACAAACCTGCAGAGTTATAAATGACAGCTATCGTCCAAAAATATATTGAAGTAAGGCTGCCAAGAGGACTTGAAAGCGGGGCAGAATTGCAGGAAACCGATTTCAGGAGGTAGACGGGAATTGCATGTAAAGCATAGGAAAAGAGGCAGAACGTCCACAATGATGCACTTGGCCAAAAAGGGCGTATGCGTTTTTTCCTGAATATATTCAGGAAAAAACGCATACGCCCTTTTTGGCCAACCAAGCAAGCTTGCAAAGGATATCTGCACTACAATGAAGTCTCACTGCCCCCCGGTCAAAAGGGCCATCTGAAAAAAGTGTAAAATCCAGAAAGGCAGGACAGGCCATGGAGAACTGGGAGCCTTGTTATGCTGGTAGGCGGGATGTAAATTGCCAACAGCCACTCTGGAGAAGTGTATGGTGTTTCCTGAAACATCTAAAAAACAAAGCAACAGAGCCTAGGGCACTTCCACTTATGGTCCTATAGCTTAGGGAAATTAAAATCAAAAAGACACGGTCACCCCAAAGTTTGGGATGGCTCTGTTTACAGAACCTCGTTTACAGTACAAGTTCAATATCACAGAAAGCAAAAAATGGATAAAGAAGTTGTGGTACTTACGTACAATGCAATATCACTCAGCACTGAAATCTATGTCATCAGGCCCGTAGCAGCATAATGAGTGGATGCAGGTATGATGAGTCTAAGTGAAATAAGTCACACAGAAAAAGAAACATCATAAGATATCACTACTACACGGAATGTAAACTTGGCTACACAGGAACTGAATTACAAAACAGAACAGGGTCTCAAATGTAGAAAACCAACTTATGCTTGCTTAAGGGGAAAGGTGAGTTGGGGTGCTGCATAAAACCAGAGATTGAAATTAGCACAGATACCGTTCCATAAGCCAAATATGTAATAGACAAGAGCTACTCCTTGCTCAACGAAGTGGACTCAACACCCCATATTAAACGCTTAAAAATACCCCGGACTAGAAATAATCTTATAAACTACGGATTTATATGTCTCCGAAAGAGAATCAAGCGTGTGTACAGCGGCATAAACGCAGCAGTGATAGGATTGGTGAGGTTCAGTGAGCAAATGCAGACCCTTTGAAGTCATATTGCATGGTACCCATTCCATGGGTCTCAACTCTCCAAGTTTAAGGGATTCTTCCTTCAGCTAAAACATGCATGTGGAACACAGAGTATGATCCACTGTGTGGTCAGGAAACGTGTTCAAATGTGTCTCAGTTTTCGTCCCCTGGTACTCGGGTGCAACACTCCAGACGCTTTACTAA